>NC_137029.1:6945594-7545594 GCF_032717465.1 Coenobita brevimanus
ACAACAAATGTTTTAAGTAAACAGAAAAGTATTGGGAAGTATTGGGCGTTACCGTCTGGAGTAAAGGTTGTACTGGCAACCAAGAAGGATTGATATAAGAGACGTATAGTTTGGCCGTGAACAGGTAAACTGAAGTTGTATTGTGTTTAACAGAAGGGTGTAAGCTGATTGAACTGATATAGGCCTTTTTTTTTCCTCTCTCTCAATTCGAATCAACTGAAGCTGTTGAAATGTATAGCATGTAGCAACAACTAGATCAATGTAAAAGCAACTGCTGTCAGACCCATTGTACAGTACATTTTGATCATGCTTATTCTTTCGTTTTATTGTAAGTTAAAAGTAGTCAGGATTGTAATCGCTATTACGTAAGTGTTGCAATACGCTGACTAAGCTGCTAAAGAGGTGTTACGAAATATCTAAAACCATTGACAAATTCGACAACAAATTCGGTTGTAATCCTTTAGTACAATCGAATTTTGTGTAGTACGGTAAACGGCATTAGATTTTTCGTAACGCTCCTTCTTTTGGGGTTTATTATGCATATTACACTTCATTATTTTTCACTATCCTCGTACAGTGATGCAAACTTCAGTATGTCATTATAAAGATGAGACAGACAACATATAGGAAAATCATTGCATTCCGGTGACATACTCTTTATATTTTTCTTGCCACATCCAGACGATTTTCTTCATCTTAAGAGAGAATTTTAATGCTTGAACACTTAGATATTACCTTCACTAATTTCATCACTACAAAAGATCTCGCCAATGCTGAATAAAATTGTCTAGAAGTATCGAGAGTATAACTTAAAATATGTAATCGGTCTGAAGAGGTGAGGATGAAATGTGCAAACTAAACTACTAAGGAGGAGCTGCCACGAAGCCTCCTGGGCCACTTACAATACTGCCTATGGGTACTCGTAATAGTAACCAAGGAGTAACCGCGTGTAAAATCGCCCAGTATCTGATTACCACACAGCTAGTCTCTACCCTTATGCCTCACTTACCAGAAGCAGGAATCGAAGGACGAGAGTGGACGAGTGCACCATGATGACGAGTAGGTGGCTTCGCTGGTGGATGGCTTGGAAGGTGGATAGTCCTGGCTGGTGGATGACTGACGTTGGTGGATGGTGGGAAGTGGTAGGTGGAAGGTAGAAATTAGGAGGTCGTTCAAGTCGGTGAATGATTTAGTGTATGTCGGTGTGGATGGCAGAAAATTGTGTGTGTGTGTGTGTGGGTGGGTGTGGGTGTGGGTGTGGGTGTGGGTGTGGGTGTGTGTGAGTGTGGGTGGGTGGGTGGGTGTCTAGTTTGTGCTAGTGGATGTTAGGAACTAATAGATGGTTCGAGTTAGTGGGTGGTCAGTGTCGACGTGGATGGTAGGAAATGGTAGGTGGCTGGAGTTGGTTGATAGTTTGTGATGATGTACGGTATAACTTAACCCTTTCAGTAAGATCCCTTCTAGTTTTTGTGACGATTTTTCATTTTATGTCTTTCACTTTAACTTGGCCCAGAATTTCGTCCTTTAGCAACATATTTCACGTAGTTCAGTGGCTGAAAACGACAATGCTACGGCCCTTTTACTTTTTCATAGCTTTTCGTCATAACCAGTATCATATTTCTAATGTTAATCTGTCGTTACAACTCAGCATTCAATATGGGGAGATAGCAGTTTTATGCCAAGTTAAAGTAAAAAGAGTACAGTTTTATGAAGACCTATCGAAGTGAAGGAGTTAGAAAGTCAACTTATTAACCTGTCCAGTACGATATCTTTACGATGTTCTTGCTACATTTCAGACGATTTTACTCAACTCTGGGTGACATCTCTCGTACTGAAGGGGTTATGAATGAATGCTGTGGGCCTGGGTGTTTTGGATATATAGATGTTCCGGTTAAGATTGATTTGGGTGCAGGGATTATGTTGATTAATGTCTGGACTACTGTAGATCAACACAAGACGTGAGACAGATATCAAAGTCTGTTTTGTAGACGGTTAGAGACTGAGTAGTTCAAGTCCTTAGATAAATACTGTATCATAGAAAGTAAGCGGTTCAAGAGTATGAGTAGTTTGTTTGTAAGGGATTGCTGATTATAGAAAGTCTGGGTCAACGGATTGCCAGAATTAGAGGATGGTCTTGGTAACAGAATGGACAGGGGTGGTAATCATCATCATCATCAGCTTAGTCAGTTATCCTATCAGTAAAAGCTCAGTAAAATGTGTAAATAGGTGAAGTTAGAGGGAGTGGGTTGAAAAATAATGAATGTGACAAGTCAGTGGCTCAGTTGCGGTTCAGGTCAAAGGCAAGCTTGGGGTTTCTTATTGGTCGTCGTTTCCTTTCTCACTTTGGGCCACATAACTAGCACAGTCTGACTTCCTGGCACTTTTCTGTCAGTTCACAGTTACTGGCACTATTACTGTACGATCCCCTGAATAGCTGTCGTATTTTTTCTTGCTGTTAATATCCTGTCGCTGGCAGCATCTTGATAGTTCCTTATGTCTCTCAATGGATGTGCCTTAATCGAAAACCGGAGCTGGATACTTTTAACGTCTTTGGCATATTCAATTTTCTCACATAAGTTTAAGTAGAATAAGCTTGGTATGGATCTGAAAGCAGCACAGACAATATGGCTTTACTTCAAATCAGGGAAGGTCACTACTTAAACAGTTAAATCAGAAGTTAATGAAAAGGAAACAGTTCATACGTTAAGATCGAAATATGTCACACTGAAGTTCCAGTAAGTTTACCAGACACTAAGAATGTACTTTTATGTAGATAAGGACGTGTATAGTGTATATAAGAGTTTCCAGACCTCCAAACACTTAATATTTATTGTGAATGTGAGGGATCAGGCAGGGCTGATGAGAAAATGAACCCTAGTATATGAGTAAAAGAACTGGATGAGGCTGCGAGTGACTTCAGAAAACACTGTGAATTACTTTTAAGCCGGGAAATGTATGTGTCTACCAATAAGTTCACATTGCTATGCACCAGGAGTGGGTGTGACAGTGCCCTTATGAAAAAGTTTACAGTCACCAAACTTTACTAATGTCCTTTTAAACCGACAAAGCCATGCATGTAGCCGAGATTCCAGCTTGCCAAACACCAGGAGTAAATATGAGGAGTGTGAAGGTGCCTCAGATGTGTGGGGCAGGGCAAGTGTTAGCCTGGCCCCAGTGTGTGAGAGGGGGGACTGGAGGCGGCTGCTAGGATGCTCACAACCTCACGCCACCGCAGCACCAACACCACTGAGGCACTGAGTTCAATTTCGCGCCACTCCATCTCACACACGCACAGACTCGAACACATGCCGGCCACACGCGGACCGTATGTGCCCCACCTGTAAGCATATAAACGTACATATGCACATTAGCGTTTGCACACACACACACACACACACACACACACACACACACACACACACACACACCGGGCATAAGAGGACAGTATATGCCCCTTGTTCCCCTCTCCACACACACACACACACACACACACACACACACACACACCAAATCAAGTCTTCTACAAAGTCTTCCAAATGACGAATGACACTCGTGACGAAGACTATCAAGCAGTGACCCTCCAACTTACATGCTAGATAAGTAGAGAGAGAGAGAGAGGTTTACTACTTTCAGGCTCACTCTCAGCTGAATAAACTCGCCTGACGTTGGCTGAAAGAGAATTAGACTTTTTCCAACCATGAGAGGGCTCACTTACTTGCACCCGTTTTCATGAATTATTGAACCATAGAAAGTAATACGCAGGACCTACCGATATAAATAAACCTGCAAATGCCACCACACCAGTTCTGAGTGAGACAGTTTCAGCGTGCACTCAGCTAGGACGGTAGGTATTAGCAATGAAGTGGTGACATGTAAAGGTGTGTGAGCTGCTGGGAATGAGCTGTCAAGTCTATATTCAATACCGGTAAGAAAAGAAAAAGGAAGAAAAGGCTTTAAAAAAATAAAACAGAGGAAACTTGCAGAACTCTTCACTCACCGGTCTGACACACTTACCCTCAGATCCATTCCTTCACCCAGACCTTAATACAGACCCTCACGCTGCATTCCCTTATTCTATTTTCTATTCATTCCGGCGACTTCTTTTTAATATGGCTACCATAAGTCGATTTCATTTATATTAGGGAGCTCTCTAGTTATCTCTAACCATCGAGCTAGCAACAACAACAAAAATCTAAATTGAGCACAATGTTTTTTCAACGGCTAAAATAAATTTCACAGAGGATTTACACTGCCCACTTCATTATTACAACAAAACTCACGATCAGAGAGAGGATGTTATATTTTACTTCACGCCCTCTCCCTCCCATGTGTGTGTGTGTGTGTGTGTGTGTGTGTGTGTGTGTGTGTGTGTGTGTGAACACACACACACACACCTTTCTCTGTGACCTTCACCTCTGAAGGTCACAGAGAAAGGACAGAGTTCAGGGTCACAGGGCGAGTCAAAGTTCAAGGTCGTAGGGCATAGTCAACTCAAACATTTGTATCTGATTGTAACCAAAATTGATGGAAGGGTTAAGAATCAAGCAAGAACAAAGTAATCGATTTTAATAGCAATCCGTCATAGGTCAAAGCCACAGGCCAAAGCCAAATGTTCGGACCTTAGACAAAGTGGTGGACACTGGTGTTGCATTTTTTAAGTCCTTTTTTTGTTTGTTTGTTTGTTTGTTTTATGACTGATACCGCCAGGCAATTTTATTCAGCTTAGAAAAGGCCTCCAGAAGGGCTAGATCGTGACTATAGCCTGCCTTTTCAGTTCGAAAACTTTCTCTTAAGCTTTCAAGGGAAAAAAGTCTTCTAGAGAAAGAGTAAAATGTTGAAAACCTTAGGAGTTCTAGCGTGACGGACATCCTGGGCATATGATCAATCATAACACAGGTCTGGCAGAAGCTCTGGGCCTGAATGAGAAATTAATTAACAATTCCCTTCTCACTTCGACGAAGAGATTATATTTGTGCTTGGCATTGCTTTAACTAAACTGTCCGTTCCCAGTCACCGCGCAGTCCTCTTGTGTAAAACAACAGCATCACTCTACTACTAAACCAGTTAATGATTTTCCCTGATACCCAGCTGTCCTACTGCGTGCTATCTACTTTCACTTATCACAAGTCTGGCGCTAATGTCCACGGTTCATACTAAAATACATGTAGGACTGCCTCATCAAAGACCGGCGTGGTGATATTATCGGGGGTGTTTTTGTTGCATGTCCGTGTGCCTTGTGGAAAATCAGTACATTCTATTTTTACGAGATTCAGATTATCAGATACAGGATATTTCAGCCAGCATTTGTGTAAAGGAATTGTTGGGGGGTTTCATAAAGCGTCTGGAGAACGAAATTCAGACCCGCAGATATTCCCAGCAACAGACCAGATTAAATTCCCAATCTCACAGCTCTCTGCCTGCTTAACTACTCTACCACCATTTCCCTCAGTAATTGTGAGGAACATGGTATTTGAATTTATATGATAATTCACTGTGAACACAATTTCGGCACACATACACACACACACATTCTCTCTCTCTCTCTCTCTCTCTCTCTCTCTCTCTCTCTCTCTCTCTCTCTCTCTCTCTCTCTCTCTCTCTCTCTCTCTCTCTCTCTCTCTCTCTCTCTCACACACACACACACACACACATTAATCACTTGTGTACACAGACTAATGGTTCGTTTGGCTAACACAATAAATGCTGTAACTAATCAGAGGAAGGGAGGATCAGGTTTGTTTTCACTGTTCTTTCTTCGCATTATCTCAGTGTCAGTCTTAATTACCACCTACCTTATCCTCCACTATTCTTACCTGTATTGTTTCTCATCTGCCTCACTCATCAACTGCCTTACCGACTGCCTGACCACCTGACTTACCCACTGCAAGCTTCATCCACTCACTACTTCACCCATGCCTCACCCACCACTGCCCCACCCTCACATTGTCGGGATTCTTACCTGTATTGTTTCTCACCTGCCTCACTCATTAACTGCCTTACCGACTGGCTAACCACCTGCCTTACCCACTGCAAACTTCACCCACCCACTGCCTCACCCTTCCAATGCCTCATCCACCATTGCCTCACCCTCACATTGTCGGGACAGCGTTAGTACTCTGTTCCAGCTATCGTCAATAATATTCATATGAAAATAAGTTATAACAGCCTGTGAGCTACTCGGCTGGTGTAGAGTGAGACCTAACCCTTTCACTGGGAAAAATTCATCCCAAGTCTACAAAAAAGTTTGAGGGTGATCGGCACATGGTAGAAAATCTTGGTGGTATTGACTGTTCGATAACGTAATTTCTATTCAACTCTTTCTGTTAACTAGACTATTTTGTTCTGTATAGGAGATCCGCCTGGTTGTCAAGGGGTTAATGAATGTGTTATTAACCTCAGCAGTTCATATTGTCCTCCGCAAGCCCACTGAAATCTCCTGGTGGTTGTAAAATTATAATACTGAGGACGCTGACTACGTGAAAGGGTCAGTGTCAGCGAGGTGGCATAAACATAGGTGGTGAGGGTGCTGATCTGTCACATCACCTAACTGGGTTGTATGCTTTGGAGATTTCCTAACACTTCCTTCTTAGCGATTTGTCCTGCAATTTACTCCTCAAAATCCTCTTGTATGTCATGGATCCAAACAACGTCTGTAATATAACGTAAACCGGAATATCAGGGAATAGCAGACATAATAAGTAGTTAAGGAAAAGGTGCTATGAAGCCTGCAGTGCCACTCAGAATACGGCTGCTGTTGAGTGAGATCCTGCTTGCAATTTAGGACCAAATTTTGAGTGGCATAAGCAGACTCCAAACCATCTTTCTTGTAGTAACTTACTTTAACACATTACATCTTGATAATTCTCTTTTATGCTATTTATGTATTTCTAGCATCGACTTAGTTTGCCTCACTTACGTGAGTGAGGTGGAGGGGGAGAGGAGGAGGAAGAGATTAAGGATGAAATGGAGGGATGAAGTGGAGAGATATATGAGATAGGGAGGTGTGAGTTGGAAAGACAGCATCCAAATGGTGGAGGAGAGAACGACGTGAAGGCAATTTGTCTGTGGTCACCTCTTACGTGATTAAGGCGTCTGGCAACAGATAGAGAGACTGTCAAAAAACAAAAGATGTAAACTGCAAAATTTATCGCCGAAGAAGGTATGCTGCGAAGTTCCCTGTAACACCTAGAATACACCCCTTACCTTTTACACCATATCTTCACGTAAAAGTGTAGTGGGAGCGGGAAGTTTAGCTTTCCATTCATTTACTTCTTTACCCTCACCTCATTGTGGCTATAGTTAGTTTGTTTTCATCTGAAAAAGATCCGTCACCCCTTTCAGATCAGTTGATAGCCAGGTGTAGTCAGACTGAAGGATTAATTTGGCCAGTAACCAAGCAGACTTACCCCTGCTTCATAACTAAGGTATATGAAAGACGGGGTTGTGAACTGGGGGGAGGACAGAGTAATGGCAGGGGAAAGGGTGACGTGGAGACGAGTTGTTTGTGGCCACCCCTTGCGGAATTAAGGCGTCTGGCTATAGATAGATAGACATAACTAAGTCTCACCGAATTTCAAGCAACTATGCCTTGGAATTCAAGCAATAGAGTAGTTCAGTTCTGTCAGATGAAAACAGTCTGCGATAGCTCTTCTCGAGTACGCAGGTCCCTTCCATCAGGGGCCCATGATAACAAATATGCCTAAACATTTGTAATATCAAACACTCAACTAATTTGCAAAGTCTGAGGGGCATTCCACACGAGAAAGGGGAAAAATTCAACTATTTCAGAGGTGATTCATTTTAATCAACCCTAAGCACAGTATATATTTGCTCAGTAAGATTCACTTTGCACCTCATCCGCAAAAACGCTGACAGTTTGAAGTCTTTTGGGTCTACGTTTGGCAAAGGTATTGATGATTTAATTGACCTCCATTAGGATGCCTTCTTGTTTTTCGGGGGGTGGGAGGGGGAGGAGGGGTGCTGAGGAAATAGAAGGAACAGAGGAGACTTCCGGTGTTCAGAAAGATCATTCAAAAGCTATGTGTGCTCATTTCTAGCCAGGCCATTTAAGAAAGTCAAAAGCTGGCACGTACTCTTCTCAGCCATATTTCAACCGGATTACATTAATAAGTTCAATGTGCGTTTATAGCTATCCACAAGCCCACATTAATAGACAGAGTTGTATTATCCCTTTTGGCCCATTGTTCAACTCAGTTCTAGAAATTTGATGGAAATAAAGATAGGATATTTAATTAATCTTTCAAGCCCTCCTCATTTTCACTCAAAACCATTACGTCGTTGATTTCAAGCCACGATTAACTGATCTGGATGATTATAGACTAAATTATATTACAAATTTTAACAGCCTTACCATTAACCTCTTGTCCCTATGTGATGCAGTAGATATAAAGATTCCAATGAAACGAAGGCTGAAATCAGAGTAGAAATACAAAAAAATCGTCGCAGTGATGACTTTACATAAATGAACTTCTCTGACTGATATATTTCCTACACAATGGCATTCACGTATGTCCTGATGTTGTCCGCCAGTAGGCCTAGACGTGAGGGAGGGCAGCGGCTCATAGATACAAGTGGTTCAGGTTTCCCAGGTGAATACTCCCCATGCCTGAGCTCTACCTAGTACCTGATAACAAGGGCTAGGTTACTGTATGCCTCACTCCACCCAGCTGGTTATGTGGGGCTTGTATACTGTATGGTTCCGTTACATTATCTCTTTCTTATATAAAAGGTTGGGTGGGGTGAGTAGTGTGGGTGACGGGATGGATGCTGGGTGGGTGGGGTGGATGGGGGATGGATTTTTGTGGGTGGCTGGGCGGTGTGGGTTAGTGGATCTGGTGGGTGAGTAGTTGGACTTTGTAGGTGTGTGAGGAGAGTGGATGGATGGACTTTGTGGGTGAGTAGGTTGATAAGTGGCTTCCCGGAGGGCAAGGCAGGAGACATGATTGGTTGCTAGTAATAATGATATGGTATTTTGCGCGTCAGAAGAGCCATTTCTTCCACGGAACTAGCGCTATAAACTCATTTGCATCCGTACAAGCAAATGAATTATGACATTACTCATTTTCAATTCATACTTGTTCTGCAAAATTGTTCCTTGAAGACTATTCAACACTGATAGCAGACTCAGCAAAGACAGAAACGTAAGATTTACCCGCTGCTTGTCTGAGTTTGGATCAGCTTGTGAGAGAAGGAAGTTTAGATTACATGTGATAATAGTCAGAGTGATGAGATATAGTAGAGAGACAAAGCACTATGATATGGGGTATATTTATATAGGGAATCAGCATATCTTGACTGTTGAGAGAAAAAGGATATTAACACTTCACTATGTTTACGTCCTTCATTCTAATCAGACCACTACAAGGCGATTTTATTCAAGTGGGGATGGATCTCTGGTCGTGAGGGGGCTCATGAAGGTTATACCGAAACCCGCTAGTTCGAAAAGTCTCCCCTAAGCAGAACAGAATCGTTTGAAGAATGCAAGACTAACAAGACATTATCAGTCTGAAAGGATAAAATTTCGTGTAAATATTGCGGACTAGGGGTACTGAGTGAACGACGGGGGGGAGGGGGGACGTCAAATACAAATATCACTAAGCGATACTTCGCTATGGGAGGGACAAGGAATCTAAGGAATAATGAGTTTTTAAGAGAATGATTAAGATTATTGGAGTACATCATGGGTCTCCTACTTAATCCTTTCAGTCAGATGGCGACGCTGGAGAGGGACACCTTGATGAGGTGGCACTGATATGGCTACACAAACATCATTTACTTCCTTCCCTATTCACCGAAAGAAGGATGTTGAACTGCAGAAAAAGGGTGACTTCACACCTCAGCCTACGGGTTTCTTATTTCGGATGAGCCTGGGACCACAACAAGAACAACATTTTTCTAAATATTGCCAAGGGAGTGCAATATGGTCTCCACCTAGTAACAGCACTCTGATACACGGAAAGAGCAAGACTTCTGTGCAGATTGCGATGATGATTAATGAACATGAGAGAACACAGGACCCTCAAACGTGTGTGTGTGTGTGTGTGTGTGTGTGTGTGTGTGTGTGTGTGTGTGTGTGTGTGTGTGTGTGTGTGTGTGTGTGTGTGTGTGTGTGTGTGTGTGTGTGTGTGTGTGTGTGTGTGTGTGTGTGTGTGTGTGTGTGTGTGTGTGTGTGTGTGTGTGTGTGTGTGTGTGTGTGTGTGTGTGTGTGTGTGTGTGTGTGTGTGTGTGTGTGTGTGTGTGTGTGTGTGTGTGTGTGTGTGTGTGTGTGTGTGTGTGTGTGTGTGTGTGTGTGTGTGTGTGTGTGTGTGTGTGTGTGTGTGTGTGTGTGTGTGTGTGTGTGTGTGTGTGTGTGTGTGTGTGTGTGTGTGTGTGTGTGTGTGTGTGTGTGTGTGTGTGTGTGTGTGTGTGTGTGTGTGTGTGTGTGTGTGTGTGTGTGTGTGTGTGTGTGTGTGTGTGTGTGTGTGTGTGTGTGTGTGTGTGTGTGTGTGTGTGTGTGTGTGTGTGTGTGTGTGTGTGTGTGTGTGTGTGTGTGTGTGTGTGTGTGTGTGTGTGTGTGTGTGTGTGTGTGTGTGTGTGTGTGTGTGTGAGAGAGAGAGAGAGAGAGAGAGAGAGACCTTTCACTCCATGAGAGCCTTTAAAAATCTAAACCGAAAAATGAAATGGGTACCTGAGGATACTAGCCCAAGGAATAACTGTACCAAGTTTAAAGTGAATCAGGGAAGAAATGAAGGAATGTTGCCAAATGGAAAAATGCTTGTAAGAAAGAAAAAGAAAGAAACTAAGAGAAAACAATACTATCTCTACCATAATGTGGAGACCATAATAACTGTATCTAATTTTGGATTCGACCCTGCATTGTCAAAAGTGCCAAATCAGTACTATAACCGTTAAGACTTTCCATCATACGTGCGGGTTGGCTTCAGAATTAATCCCACTTATATAGTTTTGCATATTTATTTTTATTAACCCTTTGAAGCTACATGGTCAAGTCATCTGAGAAATTACCAATATGCCGGGAATCGAACCTGGTCAAGGCAAAACTCAGTGAAATCGCCTGGAAGTACTCAGATTTAAAAAAGCAAGTGTCAGACCAGTCTAAAAATAAATAAATAAATAAATATCCTTCAGATTAGATCAATTGAGAAATAAAGCACTTATTCTCCTGGGAAAAGAGTCAGAGTTTACCAAAATGTCACTAAATATCGCTTTCTTTGTGTTCGACTCTCTCAGAAAATATGTCTTTAACTTCGGTTATATGTCGGCAGAGCTTTCACCCGCACATCACGGGCTCCAGGACAACTCCGCTTGGGTCTCACACCGCACGTAGGGATTTCATTTAGCAACAAATAGATTCTTTAATGAGCTCTTTGTATATTCAAACTTATCCATGTACATAATCATAATTTAATCTTGTGCATATCCGGCATCCGTATAATGGCACTAAAATCCATATGCAAATTATTCGTCCTTTAACCATGCGTATATTCGCGTCAAATCTTCGTGTCGCCACCAAGTTTTCATTAGCTATTGCCAAAGCGCCGCAAGTTCTCAGATTCGTTAACAGTTAGGTAGCACTGCCAGGTCTTAAAAGAAATTATACACTTGTGACAAATTGCTGACTTCCATGGCAGAATTTGTCTGAAACTTCCACCCACAACATCCCTACTCACACCATCAACACCCACACCATCCCTACCCACAACATCCTTAACTCCTACCCACACCATAGCTAACCCCTACCCACACAATCCCTACCCCAACCCACATCATTCCTAACTCCTTCCCACATCATCCCTAACTCTTACCCACACCATCCTTAACCTCTACCCACACCATCCCTAACCCCTACCCACACAATCCCTAACCCCTACCCACACAATCCCTAACCCCTACCCACATCATCCCTAACTCCTACCCACACCATCCCCAACTCCTACCCACATGGTCCCTAACTCGTACCCCCACCATCCTTAACCTCTACCCACACCATCTCTAACCCCTACCCACACCATCCCTGACTCGTACTCACAATATCCCCAACTGCTACCTACACAGTCCCTAACCTCCACCCACAACATCGGTAACACTTATCCACACCACCCCATCTCTTTCCTATAACTTTCTCGATTATTCTTTTCAATACTTTTTATCACAAAACACAGCCTTTGTCAGTCTAATCTCTCACCTTCCACCGATCTGTTTCTTTTTCATCTTGTTTTACTAACTTGTCTATCCATCTTCAGTTACTTATCTCTGTTTTTCCTTTATTAACTTAATCTCCTTTACTTCCTTTATTACTTAATCTCTTTCTCTGGCTGTGTTATATAATCTCCCACTTTCTTTTCCTTAATCTCATTTCCATTTTTTATTTATTCTCTTTCATCATCTGTCACTTATCTAACTTTTTCTTCCACGTTTACCTATTCTTGTTTTCTTCTTCTTTTACTAAATTTTCTTTCCCCTCCCTTTCACCTTCTCTTCTTTCTCCACTTTTACGAACAGGAAAATATGTATTTATATGTAACGCTTTACTTATGATAATTGAATTTGTTGTCAGCACAAGATTACTTTTACATTCAGAGCATATTCTATTTCACGCACCAACTGTATAAACTATGCTCTTTTTACCTTAACTTGCCCCAGATTTTCATTATTTCGCATCTTATTTCATGTAGCTGAATGTCAGAAAAAAAAAAAAAAAAAACAATGCGAAGGTTCTACATCCTTTCCGTAGCACCTCTTTTATACTAATATCATAGTCTAGTGCTAATCTGCTGTTACACCTCTGCATTCAAGATGGAGAGTAAAATGAATATACTGTACCTACATCCCGTTCAGTACCACTCTTGATATTGGGTTTGTGTCTCTCTGAACTGGGAAGTAATAAGGCCTTTAAACTGATGTACTGTGTTTGGCAGTGAACATTACGTACTAATATGTACTTTTTTTTTTTTCACAGTATGCTTGGCTACCACCGTCCTCAGAGGTTCTACAAGGGGGTGAAATAGAGCTACAAAGTCGGTAAGTGGCAGTGTCAGTATTCACTCATGAGGCAGAAAACACACACACACACACACACACACACACACACACACACACACACACACACACACACACACACACACACACACACACACACACACACACACACACACACACACACACACACACACACACACACACACACACACACACACACACACACACACACACACACACACACACACACACACACACACACACACACACACACACACACACACACACACACACACACACACACACACACACACACACACACACACACACACACACACACACACACACACACACACACACACACACACACACACACACACACACACACACACACACACACACACACACACACACACACACACACACACACACACACACACACACACACACACACACACACACACACACACACACACACACACACACACACACACACACACACACACACACACACACACACACACACACACACACACACACACACACACACACACACACACACACACACACACACACACACACAACTCTTGATCTGAATTTCTTGTTTCTTTCCTATTAAAAAAAAAAAAAAAAAAAAAAAAGTATCTGGTGTTTGGAGGGTGTAAATGATGCCTGAATTTCTTTACATGTCGAGAAAGCAGGCAAAAAGGACGAGTGCCGTGTGCTGGGAATCCTACTGCACCCTAAAGCCTTCCCCAGATGGGTTACGAAAGCCTTAGATCATATTTCCCTGTCTATCTAAAGCCCAGTAAGGTGTGGCTGACTCGAGTGGCTGTGTGGAGTGTTAGAGATGTGTAGGGAGGATGCATAATAATACAGTGGCAGTGTCTAAAGAAGTAAGGGTTGATGTGATGGCCGTGTGTGTGATGAGGATGAAAGTAAACTGATGTCGGAAGAAGTGAGATGTATGAAATTAGACGTGATTTTCTGTAGACTTAGTAAAAAGGGAGTTTGCTAATGAATGATGAATAGTGGGAAGACATGAGGGGTTATTCATCTAAATCAAGGTATATGTACTCGTATTTATCGCAGGGTTTAAGTGTAAAATGACAAAAGTGTTTCAGGTTATTTCGTAAGTACTAAGTGAAGACGAAGATGAGAGACAGAACAGGTTTTGGAATCAGCTGGATAAAGAGATAGAATGCAAACCAATGAGCTGTAATATATTTCATTTATTTATTTACTTTTTATTAGTGGGGTAAGCTAGAATACAAACCAATGAGCTATAATTTATTTCATTTATTTACTTTTTTTTAGTGGGGTGAGCTGATGAGAAGAATTGATGCGGGTTTTGTGAATGATGTAAAGGGTTGTTTGTGTTGGGAAAGGCTGGTCAAATTTCCTGCCCGGCCGCCACTGAGAATAGAAAAAAAAAATCCTGGCGAATAAGGGTCAGATTTACCGCCGAGAGAGAGAGAGAGAGAGAGAGAGAGAGAGAGAGAGAGAGAGAGAGAGAGAGAGAGAGAGAGAGAGAGAGAGAGAGAGAGAGAGAGAGAGAGAGAGAGAGAGAGAGAGAGAGAGAGAGAAGGGGGAGGGGGAATGTTCTTGGCCTGCGATCGTGTAGGGGAACATTAGAATGGACGTGCTCTGGAATTTGATGATAGAAGTATGAAGCTGTTGATCAAAACATGGCCATGTGGTCAGAAGGGATCATTAGAGACTGACTAGGAGAATGTATAAGTGATGTGCAGCGGGGGAGTGGAGAGGAGAAACCGAGAATGAGATGGAAGGATAGGTTGGAAGTATCTAGGTGAGGGAGTGTGTAAACTGGAGGGCAGCGTGATCCCGGAGACCAGAGTGACAGTTTATTTATGGTCTCTCAGGTACTGATAAAACTAGTGAAATACATATACAATAGAAATTTAAAACTGATGAAACCTGCAAATCAAATAGGGTATTTTTTTTTTCTTTGTAAATGGTAAAAAATCAGTTACTACTATAACTCTGAACATGTAAAATAGCAAGAATTATGATCGGTGATAATAATGAATATGTAAAAACCAAGTTATTGCATCCAACACATTTATTTGAAATTACCCACTCGATGTAGTGCTGCTCTCAGGTGTCTGCCCTTTCCTCTCCCATCCTTCTTTCCTTCCATCCTCTTCTGTCTTTCTTTCCTTCATTCTTTCCTTGTCCTTCTGCCTACGGGTGACTTCACACTGAGTGACAACCCAAATGGTTTCTTGTACACCAGGAAACCATTTACTACGCTGGGTGGTAACCATAAAACCAAATTTTGGCACCTAGTGGTTTAGTGGGTAATAATTGCGCTCCAGTCGGATTGAGCCGGTGAAGGTTTATATCCAAGGGATGGTTGGGGTTGACTGCTCATGTAATGCCACCCAGGGATGAGTGAGGCTGGTCACTCTCATCTTAAATGTTGAGACCAACTGCCTAGCCCCGGGCTCCTACGCTTCTCATGGGGCAATGTAGGATTGGATGATGGATGGATGGATTCCCTCTGACTAAAGTTTTTCTTGCCAAGTGATGTTTCGTAGCTGTAATGGAAAGCTTTAGTTTGATTTGAAAATACTATTTTTTTTTTTTACCCTGTGACAAACCTGCAGCATTAGAAATAAGTATATGTAACTACCGCATAGTAGTATTGTCATTTTTCTTTCTTCTTTCTCTCATTATTTTCTGCTTTATCGCTTACTTAAGAAATTTTATTCATTTTCTCACGAGTAAGTTAATATTTTATCAGGCCAGTAGTTTTGCCATTAACTAATCAGACTGGCCATCTAAAAATTGTACATTTCGCCACCCATAACAGGGATAAAACGATAATGGACACTGAATGATGGATTAATGTCAGGAAAGAAAATTGACATAAATTAAAGGCAGTTTAAACATAAGGAGATAAGAACATACAAACACCATAGAGAAACTGTGATCAATACTGATGGAAACAACACTGATCATTTGCTTGGCCACCTTAGGGAGAAACAGCTGAGAGATGGAGGTGCCTGGAATAATATGTTTTTTTTACTGAGGTATGCATGGTAAAAATAAGATTAATGTAGAAGAAAATCGGGAGAAATAAAGTTTAAATGATTGAATAAATGTGGACAAACTGATCAGCAACACAGTGGCAAATGAATGTAAGCAAAAGACTGAGGACGAATTCTAATTGATGAGTATAAACGCAAAAACACAAAAGTGTTGAAGAACGGTAAAAATGTGCAGGGTCTTTCAAGGATATTAGCTAGTAAGATAAGAACAGCATGATGAGACATGGAAGTAAAAAAGAGAGGTGATCGAGTGGTAGAGAATTAGACTGCTGAAACGACGCGATACGGATCCTAGGCTGGGACAGGTGTGGTGTTGGTAGGGATGGTGTGAGTAGGTGTTAGGGCAGGTGTGGGTAAGCCTTAGAGATGGTATGGGTAGGAATATGGGATGATGTGCGTAGGAGTTAGGAATGCTGTGAGTAGGGGTGGTAAGTGGGATTTAATGATGGTGTGGGTAGGTGTTAGGGATGGTATGGATAGGGGTGGTGTTAGGAGTTACTGGTGGTGTGGGTAGGTGTTAGGAATTTTGTGGGTAAATGGTTTTGTGAGTAGGAATTAATGGTGGTAAGGGTAGGCGTCAGGGTGTGGGTTGGCATTGTAGATGGTGTTATTATTTTCACTAATTTTCAACTGAGCTTTCAGAAGAGTTACGATGTCATAAAAACCATAGTACCAATACATCAGTCCTAAATGACAAACCCGAGAATGTAGTCATTTGTCAGAATTGCACGGAATTAGCAAATATGTAGTGACATTTGAAGGGGTGTGGCTCCATCAGATCCACGTAGGACGACTGCTGGACTTCAGGAAACGGACTATTCAGCTCATGTCCAGAATCCTTTACACGTAAAATAAGTGGAGGAGGAAAAGAAAAGTGCGTGGAATGAACGTTAGGAATCTGGAAGAAAGAAAATATTGAAAAATGTGTGTGTGTGTGTGTGTGTGTGTGTGTGTGTGTGTGTGTGTGTGTGTGTGTGTGTGTGTGTGTGTGTGTGTGTGTGTGTGTGTGTGTGTGTGTGTGTGTGTGTGTGTGTGTGTGTGTGTGTGTGTGTGTGTGTGTGTGTGTGTGTGTGTGTGTGTGTGTGTGTGTGTGTGTGTGCGCGCGCGCGCACTTTGAGAGAGAGATACTGGTACCACAAACAAGCACTGTGAAGTCCACAAAATTTTAATGACACGAGAAGTGACAAGATGTGGGCCCAAAACGTTTCCTCCTTTATCTTAATGAAATTCCGTGAGGAGAGGGAGGCAGGGGTGTGGGGAGGACAGGGAGGCAGGGGTGTGGGGAGGACAGGGAGGCAGGAGTCTGGGGAGGACAGAGAGGCAGGAGTCTGGGGAGGACAGAGAAGCAGGGATGTGGGGAAGACAGGGAGGCAGGGGTGTGGGGAGGACAGGGAAGCAGGGGTGTGGGGAAGACGGGGAAGAATGTGTAGGGGCGGGGGGAGGAGGGGCAGCAGCTGGAGGAGGGCCACTGTGTTGACACTGGCACACATGACACAATGATAAACAAACCAGATATAATCGAGAAGAAAACGTAAACAAGTCTGATATGATGCTGTTTATAGGTAAATAAAAGATAAAGTATGGTAAATAAGCCAACTATATTACACAAGAAAGGTAAAAAAAAAAGCCAAATATAATTAAAAGGAATGGTAAACAATGGATGTATTAGTTATGGAAGCCAAATAATATAAAGAAGTCAAGTAAACAAACCAGAAGTAATACAGAAAGATGTATGCAAGCCAGATATAACGCAGAGATTTAAAAAAAAAGCCAAATGTAATGCAGAATGAAAGAAAATAAGCTAGATATAATGCAGTAGGAAAGCAAGGAAACCAGATAAAACACAGAAGGAAATTAAATCGATAGATGAATGGACATACCTCGTCTTATGTAGAAATAAAACTTAAATCAGTTATATCTAAACTAAAATTCTACACTAATTAACATTACCACCAGTTTTTCTTCAAATTAAGTCCACCTTCTCTATAGCCATTAGTCTGATTACTGAACCTGAGCCAGGCTGTCCAGTCCCTAATGGAAGAGAAAAGCAATTTAGAGAATTTGCTATACCTAGAAGGCGAATGCTCTTTATATTTAGTTCATTCACTTAAGCTTGGCCCAGTTTTTCGTCCTTTCGTGACTTGTTTTTTGTAGCACAGTGGCAGATAAAGACAATACTGTGGCTGTACATCCTTCCTGCAGCACTTCTTCGTCACTAACATCATATTGTGTTAATCTATTGTTATAACTCAGTGTTCAGGAGAGGAAGACGGCACTTAGATTACACTTTTTTTATTGTCCTCGGCACTTAGGTGACACTTTTTTTATTGTCCTCGGCACTTAGGTGACACTTTTTATTGTCCTCGGCACTTAGATGACACTTTTTCTTATTGTCCTCGGCACTTAGGTGACACTTTTTTTATTGTCCTCGGCATGTAGGTGACACTTTTCTTTATTGTCCTCGGCACTTAGATGACACTTTTCTAATTGTCTTCGGCACTTAGGTGACACTTTTTATTGTCCTCGGCACTTAGATGACACTATTTTTTTTTTTTTTTTTTTTTTTTGCCTTAGCTCTCGCTCGGACAACTTACTTCAGCCGAAATTCACTTAAGAGTGTTAAGAAATGTTCAACCTGGGTTGTAACAAAGTATCCCTCACAATTTGGGGAGATCTCTGTACCCTACTATAGTACAGTTTGGGGTGTAAAAAAAATGTATCCTACACCATTTGAGAAGATCTCTGTGGGCCACTATCGCCATATGGGGAGATCTCTAACAGTAGATGAAAAACATTACTAGTATGTGTATTCGCACCGGGCGAGCTTGGACACGTTCCCCATCTTCAGTGTGAACATCTATTTGCTAGTTCAGACTACCACTGGACGATTTAATTCAAGTTGATATGGAGCTCTAATGGCGATGGCGGTAACGAGAGCGATAGTTAGCACCACCTGTTCGCAAAGTTTATCCAATAGTCAATAAACCGTCAGGAGGTGGCAAACACACACACACACACACACACACACACACACAAATGGAAAATATGAAAGAAAGAGAAAGTCATTAGGCTGAAGGAATTAATCAGCCGAGCAAAGTAACCCTACTACAGAAAACAGGTATTTATGTTGGAATCCCTCGAATATGGTTTTTATAGGATTAGTGAGATCAGGGTCAACGAGGCTTCATATCCGGATTAACGGATGTCCGGCTTATCGGCATGGGGATTATTGAGGATTTTCTGACTGCCTGGACTGACAATATGCTTAGGGTCAAAAGAATATGTAGGTATTTAGTGATCGGGAGCAGAGGAACGATATTTGTTTTTCTCAGCTAGATAACATTTAACTAGGCAGACATTTTCGTCCTTCTTCAGACTCGCAGCTCGGTGACAGATAAGGCAATACTGCAGCACTCCATTTCCATACCACTTCTTCGTGACTGGTGTGTTCGTCTGTGCGTGCGTTCGTGTGATATCCCCATGGTTGTTCAATATATACATGGATGGGGTGATGAGAGAAGTAAAAACACGAGTAATGGAGAGAGGGATACAATTGGTAATGAATGATAATGGATGAAATGTCTCAACTTTGTTGTATACTGATGATTCAGTGCTAATTGCAAATACCGGACGGTGCAGAGTTTTGCTGAGGTCTGTGAGCGTCGTGCCCTGAGAGTAAATGTAGAAAAGAATAAAGTGATGGTTATTGAGAGGGAAGGTGACTCATGGTGTAATGTGACAGTGCTTGGAGAGAGACTGGAATTGGTGAGAGAGTTCAAATACCTGTGTACAGTAATAGATAAGAGAGGAAAATGTGCAAAAGAAGTGGAAAACAGAGTGGTGCAAGGAAGGAAAGTACCTTTTGCTTTGAAGGCCTTGATAAGAAACAGAGACTTGAGTGTTGCAGCTGCGCGAAGCTTACATGAAGGAGTGGTAGTGCCAACTTTAACGTACGGATGTGAGACTATGGTGTGGCATGAAAATGAAAAGTCAAGAGTGAGAGCAGTGGAGATAGAACTGTTGAGGATTGTACGTGGAATACAGAGAGTGTATAGGATAACGTGATTTGTGAAAGGTGTGGAGTGAGCTAGTCTGTGGACACCAGAATCGAAGAGAGAGTACTTAGATGGGTTGGTCACGTGGAGAGAATGGATGACAATAGAGTGGTGAAAAAGGTATATCTGAGCGAATTTGAAGGAGGGAAGAGGAGAGGTAGGCCAAGAAGAAGGTGGAGGGATATGGTAGATGAGTGTGTGAGGAAGAGAGGTATGGAATTTAGTGAGGCTAAGGGACTGACGGGAAACCGAGCTGGCTGGATGAAAAATGTGCGAAGAAGCACATAACCGGGGATTTGGCACCCCATTTTAACGTGACAGCGTTTGAACTGGCTGTATCAGATAGGTATATGTGAAGCTACAGAACATGACGAGAGTTTTTTGGGCCTGTCTGATGGAGTCAGGTTTCCGAGGGCTTGAATGATGAGTGAATGGAAGCGTGGCCTATTGAACTGGGCAAACTTTGGCTGTCTGGGGGGTCCGGATGAGGATGGTGATGATGTTATTCCACACACGAGTATGCGTCGGATTACATATATTATAAGAATGACAACTTATCCAACACACCTCAAAGACTTTTCATATGATCAGCAGAGGAGTAACTGAAAAATGAAAGCCCCCGTCCTCCCATCACAAACCTCTAACTCTTATATCATGAATAAACGAACGGTAAGTGTGAATCCCCACCCCGCTCTGTCCACTTTCTTATTAAATGATTTATCCAGGACTGGCTGACAAATTAACCTCCCCCTCGTTCTGTACGTCTTATTAGTTGACTTAACAAGCAGTGAATGATAATCTCCCCTCTCTTCTCCCATCTGCGTTAACACCCACTCTCCACAACCTCTACTCCTTATCGGATGGTTAGTCCAGCTCTGACATTTTTCTTGACCTTGGTAACTAAATACTGTATTAGTGGATGGTAAATGTTGCAGTATTGTGGTTCATAAGAGGAATTCATTTACTGATGGAATATCTCTGTCACTCCACCTAATCAGTCACGCATTCCCACCCCCTGCCCACACACACACATACAGAGAGAGAGAGAGAGAGAGAGAGTCATTGTCTTTAATTATAATCATTTACCCCCATAATCTCATTATGGTTTTCCTGATTTGGTCTATATATTTTTTAGGGCGAGGGCTATGAGTAAGTAGTGCTGGCTGGGATACAGGGGCGTCCGCGAGATTTTTTGTAAAGGGGGGCAAAATAAAAGAAATTATACACATATGTGCAGTTATATCAAAGTACACACACACCAAATAGGCATAGGCATATACTTACATGAGTTACATGACTTTCATCAAATGCATAGTGACAGAATGCATGAATCGACTCAAATCACACAATCATCCTTGAACAAGAAGTGAAGCCGTCGAATTCCAAGGGGGGCAACTGCCCTCCCTTGCCCCCCCGTCCGGAAGCTCATGCTGGGATATGATAAATTTACGCTGTATTAGGATATGGTGTTCTTTTCTAAGGACTCAATGAGACATGGAATGGATTGTTATCAAACAACCTTTATGACAGTCCACTGATATGCCTAACTGAACATTTCACATAATAAAATATTGGCTTATCCTTTTCACAAACCCTAGCGATAGTTGTATGAGGCCTAGTTGAAGCTGTCTCGGTGACAAGTGGGAGGGGGTGTATGCTGGGCACCATTGGATTCCTACCTGTATTTTACCTGAGCATAGATTCGTAAGTCCAAGGAATCTTTGATTTGAGCAGTAAGATTTATACCATCCTTGACAACAAACAGTGATGAATATCATGAGAAATGAAATTTATATCCAACCCTTAAGAGACGGAAATCTCCTTAGAGTGAATAAAATTGTCTGACTGCATCGAGGACACTCTACTAGAGATCCCTACCCCACCCTACCCAACATTACCCTTTCCATCCCACCCAACCTGTCTTCCTGTTCTCAACCTCAGCTGTCGATTTTATCCCACTCCACCCACCCAAACCTACCATTACTCCACTCCGCCCCACCCAACCCCACCATTAAATAACCCCACCATTAGCTGACCCCACCATTACCCCAGTCCACCCTGCCCAACCTGTCCATACTCTACCCTCCCTTACTTGTCATTTATACCCCACTCCAACATACCTCGCCATACACTACCATTCCCCACCTGGTAATTCTAACCTACTCTAACCTACCCAACCTCACCTGTCAGTTCTACCCCACTACACTCCACCCAACTCAGAAATACTCAACCCAACATCACCTATCAATTTCAGTCCTCTCCACCCCACCCAAAACCACATTTCCCCCACTCCACCCCATCCAAGTCCACCATACTCTACTGGAAGAAATGAAAATGGGGAGCGAATGATAGCGATGTGTGTTGAGCGAGAGATGGTGATTGGAAATATGCTGTTTGAGAAGAAAGATATTTATAAGTATACATGGGTGAGACAGGAGGGTGGAAGGGTTGTTGATAGAGCTTTGATGGACTATGTGGTTGTGTCTAGGAATGTAATAGGAAGATTGTTGGATGTGAGAGTTCTGAGAGGGGAGAGTGGAGGTATGTCTGACCACTACCTGGTGGAGGGAAAGTTAAGAGTAGGTAAGAGATGGGTGAGAGCTAGGAGAGTTAGGTGTGGCAGGGAGGTTTTGAAAGTGAGAAAAAGATAGAGTATCAGGAGAAATTGAAAGATGAGTGGAACGCAGTGAAAGATCGGGAAAATGGCAGTGTGGAGGAGGAATGGCAGTTATTTAAGAGTGCTGTGGTGGGGCGTGCAGAAGAGGTGTGTGGTGTGAGACGTGTGGGTGGTGGTGTAAGAAAAGGAAGTGAATGGTGATGCGAGGAAGTAAGTATGGCTGTGGCTGAGAAGAGACGTGCATATGAAGTGTGGCTGCAGAGGAAGGATGAGATGTCATATGAGAGGTATAAGGAAAAGAGGAATAAGGCGAGAAGGGCTGTGCGTGATGCTAAAGTGGCAGCAGATGAGAGGTGGGGTAGACGGCTGACAGAGAATTTTCAACAGAATAAGAAAATGTTTTGGAAGGAGGTGAAAAGGGTTCGAAAGGGAGAGTCTGGGAAGGAAGAACGAATAAAAGCAGAGGATGGAAGGATGTTAACTGAGATGGATGCAGTAAGGAAGAGATGGGCAGAGTATTTTGAAAGATTGTTAAATGTAGAGGAGGAAAGGGTGGCTGAGATTGTGGCGGATGGAAGGGTGCAAGGAATAAATGTGTTGGGAGAGTTGAATGATTCTTTGATCACGAAGGAGGAAGTGCAGAAGGCAGTAAAGGAGATCAAAACAGGGAAAGCTGCAGGTATGGATGGGTGTGCTGTGGAATGCCTGAAGGGTGGTGGAGTGACTATTGTTGACTGGTTAGTAAGATTGTTGAATGTGTGCTTTGTGAAAGGTATGGTGCCAATTGACTGGGCAAGTGCTTGTGTGGTCCCATTGTATAAAGGCAAGGGTGATAAGTATGAATGTACTAGTTTTAGGGGTATAAGTCTGTTGAGTGTTGTAGGTAAGGTGTATGGTAGAGTGTTAATTATGAGAGTTAGAGAGGGTACAGAGGGAGTGATTGGCGATGAGCAGTGTGGCTTTAGGAGAGGGAGGGGATGCGTGGATCAGGTGTTTGCGGTGAGACAAGTGTGTGAAAAGTATTTAGCGAAAGGCAAGGATGTGTTTTGGGCATTTATGGATTTAGAGAAAGCGTATGATAGAATTGATAGGGAGGCTTTGTGGACTGTTTTAAGATTGTATGGACTTGATGGTAGGTTATTAAAAGGGGTGAAAAGTTTTTATGTAAATAGTAGAGCGTGTGTAAGAGTGGGAAATGCTGTGAGTGATTGGTTTCCTGTGAGAGTGGGGCTGCGACAGGGATGTGTGATGTCGCCTTGGTTGTTTAATATTTACATGGATGGTGTTGTAAGGGAGGTGAATGCAAGAGTTTTAGGTGGAGGTCTGAGTCTGGTGAATGTTGATGGTGGAGAGTGGAATCTGAAGCAGCTGCTGTTTGCAGATGATACTGCACTGGTGGCTGATTCAGAGGAGAGATTGAGACAGTTGGCAGAGGAGTTTGGAAGGGTGTGTGAAAGGAGGAAATTGAAAGTAAATGAGAATAAGAGTAAAGTGATGAAGTGTACGAGGTTGGTAGATGGTAGGGGGATGAATATAGTTTTGAATGGCGAGTTGCTTGAGGAGGTAGAGTGTTTTAAATATCTAGGGTCACGTGTTGCTGTGGATGGAAAAATAGATGCAGAAGTGAAGTTTAGAATAAATGAAGTAGGAAAGGTGCTGGGAGGAATGAAAAAAGTGTTTAGATGTCGTTCGCTTAGAATGGATGTAAAGAGAAGGCTGTATGAGGGTGTTGTGGTACCGACTGCATTGTATGGGGCTGAAACATGGAATATGGGTGTAGCAGAGGGGAAAAGTTTGAATGTAATGGAGATGATGTGTCTGAGAAGTATGTGTGGAGTGACGCGTATGGATCGAGTGCGGAATGATGAAGTGCGAAGGAGAACTGGAGTTGTTCGGGAGATGGCTGTTAGAGTTGAGCAGAGGGTGTTGCGATGGTTTGGGCATATGGAGAGAATGGATAATGAGCGATTGGTGAAAAAGATAACTAGATCTGATGTGAGAGGTGTAAGGCTGAGAGGAAGACCACGAACAGGATGGATGGACAGTGTGAAGAGAGCGCTGGATGCGAGAGGGATGTCTGTTGAGCAAGGAAGAGTGGCTGTGCGTGACAGAAATGGGTGGAGAGAAATTGTGAACGAATAAGTGATGACGCAGCCCTGAGGGGATATTCTCCCGCATTTGGTCTGATCAGCTATTTCAGGTCAGGTGCGGGTAAGGGGATGAATCTGTTATGATGTGGCAGGGGTAAACCAGCTCTGCTGTCGGGCCCTGCTGCGGATGTCACTGACTGCATTGCGCAGTTGACCCTTGTGCATTGTGGTGCGGTGAGGATCTGTCCGTTCTCCCCTTTGGGGCTAAGATGCGAATGAATGTGTTTGAATGGATGAGTAAATGGAGAGTGTGTCGTCCTGTCTCGGCTACCTCCCTTTCCTTGGGGAAAGCAGCCTAGGTATATAGATAGATAGATAGTCAATTATACTTTATCCCACTACGTCCAGCCCCATCCTTACCCCACTATGCCCCCCCAAACCCCTGCATACTCTTACCAAACTCACTTGTGCATTTTACTCCACCCAACCCCATAATATTCAGCCCTATCTCACCTGTCAGTTTACCCCTTTCCACCTCACCCAGCCCCACTCCATCCCATTCAAAGCCACCATTACCCCACTTACCCCTCCATAAACCCACTACCCCCTAACCAACACTGCCATACTCTGCCCTACCTCATCTGTCAATTTTACCCCACTCCACCCCACAATTTTTTCACTCTACCCCACCCAACCCCAGCATTACCTCGCTCCTTTCCACTTGTCAGTTTTACTCGACTCCACCCCACCATTATCCCACTCCTGCCTACTCAACCCTCCCTTACCCAACACTGCCACACCTGTCAGATTTATGTCATTCCACTCCAACCACCTTAGCCATACTCCTAGCTCACTTGTCATTTTTACCCCAATTCACGCGCAAAAGGCTCCCCATCTCTGCCCCATCCAACCCCGACACTCCGACAAACCCAGTCATTATCTCACATCACCCCACAGACTCAGCCATTACCCCAACCTACCTCAACAAATACCGCAGTACTCGAATCCACACCAACAAGTTGCACCATCACCCTACTCCACCTCAATAAACCACGTCATTACCCAACTGCATCCCAGCCTGCCACTACCCCAGTCCACCAACACACACCCTACAATACCCCCAAATCCTCTCCACTGGTTCCAGCAATCACTACATCCATTTAACAAATTCCGCCATTTTCCCAGTACACCCAACAAAACCAAGCCGTTACCCCAGTACACATCACCAAACCTCGCCAATTACATAAGTCACTCACCAAACCCGGCCATATTCCCAATCACCCCACCAAACCGTGCCATTACCCCCTTCCACCCCTCCAAGCCCTGCCATTATCCCAGTACACCCGACCGATCCCAACCAATACCACGGTCCACCACAGCAAACCTCCAGCTACCCCAATCCATCCCACCAGTGCTTGCAGTTACCCCAAATCGTCCCAAACAAACCCTGCCATTACTCATATCTACCCCACCAGAACCCTGCTATTGTCACAACTACGCCACCATCTCAAGCCAGTACCTCAAACCACCCCAAGGAACCCCGCCAGTACCCCAGTCTACCCCCCCAAAACCCTCCATTACCCCAATCCTCACCACCCAACCAGACTATTACCTCAGCCCATCTCAGCACACTCCGCGATTACCTCAGCACTCCATGGCCAACTCCTCCATTACCCCAGTGAATCACTCAGACCCAAGCATTACCCCGATCCACCCAGACAAACCTGGTCAGCACCCCAATTCACCTCACCATTACCCCAGGTCACTTAAACAAACCCCGCCAGTACTCCAATCCAGCCCAACAGATCCAGCCATTTCCCTAATCCAGTCAGCCTAACTTTGCCATCACCCAAATCCACCCCCATACAATTCGTCCATACCCCAATCAAATCCACCAAACCCCACCATCACATTAGTCCCCTGCAACAAATCCTGTCATTACTCCAATCCACTCGCAAAAATATCCCGTCATTACTCATATCTCCCCAGCAAATCTCGCCATTACCCAGTTCACCCCTGTAACATCCCACCATTACCCCAATCCACCCCAATAAACCCCGCCACTCCCTCAGTCCACCCCAACAAACCCCACCCTTACCCCAGTCCTCCCTAAACTCTGCCATTCCTCCAGTCTACCCCACCAAACACCCCAATATCTACCTCAGTCCACCACATTAAATCCAGCCATTACCCAAAATTCACCCCAACAACTCTCCATACCACAGTCTACTACAATAAATCCCAAAACTACTCCAAACCAAACCCTCAAACCCACCCTCAAACCCTGTCATTACCACAACCCACCCCGCCAAAACTAACTCTTCACGCAGATCACCTCACCAAACTCCCCATTCACCCAAGCTACCCCACAAACCTCTCATTTCTCCAGTCAAGCCCATCAAACCCTAAGATTACTCCAGTTCTCTCCACTAAACCCCACCATGACCCCAATCCAACCCATCAGATCCTGCAATTTCCACAGTCCTCTCTAAATCCTTCATTCACCCAACCCACGCAATCTCGCCTCACAGATACTCTGATCCACCCCACCCCCCATACAGCACAGTTACCCTACTCCATCCCAGCTAACCAAGGGATTGTCCCAGGCCACCCCATCGTCACCATTCTGCCCCACCTAGCTCCGCCACTACCACATTCCCCTACGCCCAACCCCACCATCGGCCCACTTCACCCCACCTGACCCCAACATTACGTCATTCTACTCAACAAACATTGCGATACTACACTCTACCTCACCTGTCGACTTTACCCACTTGCACCTTCCCCAGCTCTTTTGACGTTACTCTACGCCACCTGTTAATATCATCTCACTCCATCCAATCTCACCATTACCTACTTTCCACAGAGGTAAGAGGTGGGGGGGGGGAGGTCTGAAGGAGTGGCAACCTTTCCCTCCTCAACTAGAAAAATGTGTCTTCTTCTGGTCAAAAACTAATTTTTCATGGCACATCCTTCTGGTAGTGTACTGGTACCCTTGAAATAAATTATGGTTAGAGCTATTGGAACCCACGCAGTAGCCTATTAAGAAGTTATTCTCCATAAGGTTTGAGGGTAAACTGATTTATTAGTTTTCGGTTTACTCTGATACATTCATTACTCACCATCAGCCTTCATGTGAATACAAATCTGAACATAAGATTTTAAACATATAAATTACTTACACTATTATTTCATTTACATATACTCATATATTCAGGTACTACGTATATTTAACGGTAATTATTTGGAGATCAGGGCAACTTCGAACATTTTCAGGACGAACTCCTTCTGCCCACCGTTCCCAGTAAAATCCCTGACCGTACTTTTATGTTACGTCCACCCCAGCCAACCCGTCACACTTTACCCCACCCTACCAGTTACTTTTGCCTCACTTCACCCTGTCCAACCTCGTCATTACCTAGTTCCACTTCACCCAACCCCGTCATTCTTATCCCTACCCCACCTAACAACTTTACCCCACTCCACCCTATCCCAAGTAAGCCCAAATCCCAAATCCACCCACTAAACGGCGCTGAAGGGGGCTCTATACGTGATGGCGTTGTGCACCATGGATGAAGTAACTTTACCCAGGAGCCAAACGTCCCCATTCCCTGCACCTGGCCGTGGAAAGGACCCTGGTTCGATATTGATGAGGTGTTGTTTACCGTAAGTACTCGGTGTATGTGCTGTATTGTACCTGTATGACGGCTCCACACAAGCTGTTGCGTACATGCGGGGTACTTCCGTCCAGGCAGACTGAGATTAAACAGCATAACAGTAACCCACTAAATCCCCTCACTATCACATTCCATCCCATACACTCCCGCCTGCCGCATCTGCATCATCAACTTCTACCACCCAAAGAGCTAGATCTCGGAACACCAGTCACTAATCTCCAGGCTAATTACAGAACTTTTATTTAGTTTTGCCATATCCAGGCTACTTTACTGATCTTGAGAGAGACTTCGAGCAGCAGAGGTCAAGCACAGCCCTTATTAAGTCCTTCACTATTGGAGATCTTTCCTAAACTTAAATATTTCGTCTGAAGATGATAAAAGTAAAAATTCTTACTAGGACTAGAATTTCTGTCTCTCTATGCCCAGCGCAGAGTTGTAACAGTAGATCAACACCGAAACATACTGCTAGTCATGAAGAAGTGCTGTGGAAAGTAACTAGGCAGAGCCATTACATTGTCTTATTCTGCAGCTGAGCTACGTGAGAATAATAAGCAGCAAAAGGACAGCTCTCGGTCAACTTTAAAAAAAAAAAATGTATCCACTGACTGAAGGAACTAAATACGTAAACAACAGGGAAACTTCACACGCCAGGTAAATATTTGTATTCTAAGTAGCTATGGGGGTTTCGTAACTCTGCTTCTTTAACGATTTATTCTGCAACTTACACCTCAATATCCTCTCGTATCTTATTCATGCAAATTACGTCGATATCAGAACGGTAAGAATAGCATGCAGGAATATGTTCAGGCGTGGTAGAGAAAAAAAAAAGAATGCCATTTTATGAGGTGCTTCGAAGCCTGCAGTGCCAAATAGAATATGGCTCAAAAAAAAAAAAAAAATCGCATGTAGGTGTTTACGACCCAAACTCTCGCCTACGTTCCCCGGCGAGTAAAAAGCCTGGCAGTAAAGACGAGTGAAGGGGGTAATATGCAGTGTAGCCAAGTATAAAGCTGAGGTGCAGGCCTTCGACGCACGCTCTTCAAAGGGGCTCTGTCTAATTACCAGTGTGTAAAGTGGAGGCGTTTGTGTGTGTGTGTGTGTGTGTGTGTGTGTGTGTGTGTGTGTGTGTGTGAGAGAGAGAGAGAGAGAAGTACAAAAGGGTACAAAGGAAAGCAAAGAGCAACAGACCTGTTGATCCCTTAGTGGCTGTTTGGTATATGGAAGGTTGTCACAGATAAAACTATTCTGTTAGCTAAAGACAAGGCTAGAAAAGTAGGAAGGCTGCCCCCCACCCACCAAACCCTCCAGCCATAGCCGGCAGGAAATAGTGAGAAGGACCACCATGCAGCATAGAAAAGCTATTGAGGAAATTTCATAGCAAAGAGGGAAATCTTATTCTAAACTATCTACCTGAAAATAAAAGCAACATTACGTCAACATTATTTTCCGATGTTGTTCTGCGGTTGTATCATCCGGGCTCTGAAAAAGGAAAGAAAAAGTTATATTCACTACAGAAATGTATTATGCAGGAGTGAACATATTTTTAACTGGAGGTTAGACGACGGATACTTATCCAGGCGATTCTAGAAGTTTAAGAGAGAGAGAGAGAGAGAGAGAGAGAGAGAGACAGACAGACAGACAGACAGACAGACAGACAGACAGAGAGACAGAGAGAGAGAGAGAGAGAGAGAGAGAGACAGAGAGAGAGAGACAGACAGACAGAGAGAGACAGAGACAGAGACAGACAGACAGACAGACAGACAGACAGACAGAAAGAGAGACTTGTTTACGTTATTGTGCTCGTGTGTAAAATGGAAGTATTTGAGCGTGTGTGTGTGTGTGTGTGTGTGTGTGTGTGTGTGTGTGTGTGTGTGTGTGCGCGCGTGCGGGGGAGTATTCTTGGCTCGGTGTGCTTGCATCTGTGTTTATTCTCAGGTGTGTAGATGCTTAGTTTGCAAGCACATTATCATCTATCTGTGAAGGGTAATATGCACCTTTGTCCTATACGTCTCAGCCAAGTATTTATGAATCTAGCAATGAGAAAGAGGCTGGGGAGGCGAACGGACTATTGCATTTGACTGTACACCCTTATAAACTGCTTCTCTGATGAAACCCCATCTGAGAAAATTATAGCTTGAGTTTTTTCTTTTTTCTTTTTTTTTTTTACTTCTCTCTCTCTCTTCCGGAAAGTTTGCTCGTTGTCATCCTATCTTGGAGCATATTACCCACTCTTAGTTCTTCAGGTAACATCATAGCAGGCCTGTCTGTTTGTCATGTTTTGTTATGCTGTAATTTATAAGTCTCTCCTTCAAATTTTCTCAAGCATTAGTTGCATTTTCCAATATGGATGACGTGAGCTGTATAAACCCTTTGAATCCGAACCGAATGACGCCTTTTTTTATGTATTCTTGTTTCTACCTCATGATTTGTAGAGATGTATTGAGGTAGCATCAAACACTGTCAGTTTCAAAAGTCGATGCTGTGCAGAGTGAAATCGTCAGGAGATTGCAGGAAAAATAAAAAATAAGATAACCGTATGCTGAATGTCTTAAGCAAAGAAAAAAATGTCATTACACCTGCGAGTATGATAGGCTTCTCCTATGCTAGAAAGGAAAAAATCGCCAAATACATGCAAAATTATACAGAAAACAACTTATCGACATCAAATAGGGTTAACAGTAAATAAATCTAATCAAATGTTTCGATTACCACAAGACAGCATGAAGCAGATAACCTGTCAAATAATGCTTTATCTAGCACTGTATCATTATTTACGTATTTGTTTGATGAATTCTACAATCTACAACTGTATTTCGACAGCCAACAGGTGATTGCTGACTGAAATCTGTGTAAAGTAAATTAAAATTCCTACATAGCCAAATGGTATCAAACTCCTGCAAAGGTCTTCACAAGACTTTCATGGTCTCTGAGAGAGAGAGAGAGAGAGAGAGAGAGAGAGAGAGAGAGAGAGAGAGGGATTAGAGGTCGTGATGATGATGATGATGATGATGCACTACCAAAGTCCAACCACTTCAGTGATGAGTTAGGATGTTAACTTCTCCTTTCTCTAGCTCGTATTTTCTCAGCTGCATGAAGACGTCAGTGGAGAGAGAGAGAGAGAGAGAGAGAGAGAGAGAGAGAGAGAACATCAAACCTCAATGCGTACATGTAGAAATTTTTTGCTCGCTTGTCGTCGAATTTCCTGTTATTCTGTTGGGCAATTTTTGTATTCCGGTCAGTGGAAGGCCATAGAGTTATTTTTATTTATTTATTTTTTTTACGTGGTGACCTCAGTTCGTGGTCGTTCCCAGCCATGACCCAGCCCATGCATAAGCTTTGTATCTTTTAAGCAAGTAAGGATTATTTGAGAATGGGTATATCAGGTGGACAGTGGTCGGAATTAGATTTTATGAAACGACACAAATATATTAGTGACATTTATATTATGGTTTTCCTCAGTGCATGGTCATAAGTCTATTCCCAGTCTTTACTTGGCCTTTGCCTGAGTTTTATATCTTTGACCATCGAAGTGTAAAGACAGTCCTTGTATACATGTTATAGCTTTAGATTATTAATGAAAATACGGTATATATGTAATGGATAATACTTAGCCTATACAGCTTACGGTTTTCCTCAGTGTGTAACCGTTTCGAACTTTGACACGGCCTTTACAAAAGTTTCATATATCGACCACGTAAAGATTTTGTGAAGGAATTAAGTGAGTGGATGTTGGGCAGAATTAACTTTTAATGAAAGGAAGCAAAACATGGACGCTACAGTTTTCCACCATGTGTGCCCAATTCAAGCTTTGGCATAGTCCGAAGATCAGACTATACCTTTTGTCCAAGTTGGTTTTGAGATAGACTTTGCATACGGTTTTATATCTTTTGAACATGTATGAAAGTATATAATGAATAGTTAATAGTCAGAGTTATCTATCTATCTATCTATCTATTTATCTATATATATATATATATATATATATATATATATATATATATATATATATATATATATATATATATATATATCATCATCATCAGATGATATATATATACATATATATTGTTACATAGCCTATGATTTCATCATCCTTTGTGTGATTTTTAACGCACAGTATGCTGCATGTTTGATCACGAGCGTGTTCTGCCTCAGTTCCACCCTTCTACCGTTATAGTAGAGTAAGTCGACATCTCTGTTATACTTTGCGGGATTGTCATCTCTTTGTCCCCATGGCTTCATTTGCGCGTCCTCATTACAAGTTGTATCAAGCTCTCCTGGCCCCTATATAATGAGCTCAGTCTCTGCATCATTGCCACTTAGATCTGCTCCTCATTTTGTTCACATCTCTGCCCTCCCCTGTACAGATATTATTATTGTGAGTGCTCAAGAAATCTCCAAACATCTAGCAGCTGTGTGTAATTTGAATATAACTGTTGTTGCATTTTTTCTTGTACTGTATAGCATAAGTTTAATTTGTAGGCCTAGTGAAGTTTTTGTAATTCGTGTGGGGTTCTTTATGTCAGTCATTTTTGATAATAGTTTGTATCTGTAATTATTTATCTGGCATTCACTGAGTATTATCTGGTATCTCATTTTTATCAGGGCTGACTTAGATAAATTTATTCTTGCTAATTTCGTGTTAATAGAGGCTATTGCAGTTAACCATATATTTAACCTGTTTATTTGCCATTACATTATCTTTATGAGTCCTGAATGTTTTGTTGTTAATTTAAGCATTAAACTTTAACTTGTAATTTTACCTAACTCTTTTGTTTTGAACCTGGAACTTTACGGGACAGTAGTGACTCTTCGTATTCTCACTTAAAGTGTACATTATCTTTCTCTGTTCCGTAACATAAATTTGGCGACCTCATATCAGGATATTCAGGATATTATCATAAGGATATTGTTTGATATTTTGTGACTGTGATATATTCATGATGGCTACTATTTCTACACTTGATGAAGCCAAAGATTTTTTGTCAAATGTGCAAACAGTGTGTGATATAGAAAACAGAACAAAGAATGAACTTAAGCTTGTTGCTCAACAATTGGGAATTGCAGTTCACTCTCATCATTCTAAAGATCAAATTGTTGGCATGATTAATAAAAGCTTGTTTAATGTAACTCCTCCAAATGAGCAAACGCAGATTGAATTAGCTAAGTTACAGCTAGCCCTGCAGGAGGCTCGTGTGAAGGAAGCTGAATTTCAAGCACGTGCTAAGGAGGCTGATGTTAAGGAGGCTGAGTTTCACGCACAAGTTGAACTTGCTAGGATTCAGGCAGACCATGAGTATCGCATGAAACAAGGTGGAACTGGATCATCTAGCTCTGATGATTTTGATGTGGCTAAAAATGTTAAACTTGTCCCTCCTTTTAATGAATCTGATTTAACTAAGTATTTTCAGTTGTTTGAGAGGGTAGCTACAGGTTTTAATTGGCCTAAGGAGTATTGGCCAGTACTCCTTCAAACTGTTCTCACCGGTAAAGCTCAAGTAACTTATGCATCTTTGCCTCAGGATCAATGTGATAATTATGATGTAGTTAAGAGCTTGATTCTTAAGGCCTATGAGCTTGTTCCTGAAGCCTATAGAGTAAAATTTAGGACTACTTACAAGCAAGATAAGCAATCCCATGTTGAGTATGCAAAAATCAAAGAAGATTTGTTGGAGCAGTGGTTAAATTCTAAGAATGTGGATTCTGATTTTGACAAATTTAAGCAGATGATTTTGCTGGAGGACTTCAAAAGGTGTATTTATAAAGATGTAAGCCTATATCTTGATGAGAAAAGAATAGATAATTTGTCTGATGCTGCAGTTTTAGCTGATGAGTATGTTCTCACTCACAAGAGATATTCTAGAGAAAAAGGGAAAGCTGAGAGTAAGTACGTTGCCTCTACTCAGAGTACAGGTAACAGGAAAGAGAATAAGGATGATGTTTCTCAGGAAGTAAATACCAGCTTCACCTCTAGATTTCAGAAAAGTAAATGTACTTATTGTAGTAAGCTTGGTCATACTACGGAGAGATGTTTCAGGAGACAGCGTGATGTGAACAAAAAGGAGTCTTTAAATATTCAGTCAATTGGTCTAGTGTCCACTCTTGAGAGTTCCCAGAATTCTTTAACTGAGTTAACTGAACCTGCTTTGAGGGGTAACTTAAATTCTCATGATGGAGCTCCTCTTTTGAGCAGTAACGTGGGTGACACTCTCAAGAATTCATGTGCTAATTTCCTGTCTGATGGTTTTGTCAGTCCTCTGGACAGTAATGACAGGAAATCAGTTCAAATATATCGTGATACAGGTGCTTGCCAATCCCTTATGCTGACCAGTGTTCTAGGCTCTAATTTTAATTCCTCTGATGAAACTGTAATCTTACAAGGTGTAGGGAATAATTACTTCTCTGTCCCTCTGTGCAGAGTGAATTTAGAGTCTGGTTTTGTTAATGGTTCCGTTATGGTTGGGTTGGTTGAGACACTCCCAATGTCAGGTGTAACTTTCTTACTTGGAAATGATATTGGTGGAAGTCAAGTGTGTCCAGCTCCTCAGTTGTCTAGCGAGCCAGCGGCTGTGTCCCAGGATTGTGATGTCCCTGATGTGTTCCCTGCATGTGCTGTCACTAGGGCTAAGTCTAAAGTTACTGGTGATTTAGAGGATGATGATGATGTTATCCTAGCTGACACTTTTCTTGCTAATTTGGACCACTCACCAGATGAGGCAGTACCCCGTAGTGTTGATAATTTGTCTCGTCAAGAGTTGGTTGAGTTGCAGGTTGCTGACCCTGAGTTGAAAGGTCTAGCTAACTCTGCTTGCAGTGAGGAAGAGTCAACTGGTGCTTCTACTTGTTATTATGTAAAGTCAGGAGTACTTATGAGGAAGTGGAGACCCCCAACAGCATCAGCCGACTGTGAATGGGAGGTTGTACATCAAGTTGTCATCCCTCGTGTTTGTAGGCAGGATATCATTAGAGTGGCTCATGATTCCAGTTTGGCAGGACACCTTGGAGTGAGGAAGACTGTGGCACGCATTTTGAAACACTTCTACTGGCCAGGTATCTTCAGGGATGTTTCCTGGTATTGTAAGTCTTGTCACACCTGTCAAGTTGTGGGGAAGTGTAATCAGACCGAAAAGGTTGCACCTCTAGTTCCCATTCCTCCTTTTGAGGCGCCTTTCACCCGTGTGTTGGTGGATATTGTGGGCCCTCTTCCTAAGACTTCTTCAGGATTTTCTTATGTGTTGACCATGATTGATATGGCTACTCGTTATCCTGAAGCCATTCCACTTAGAAACATCTCAGCAAAGAACGTGGTTAAGGAAATGCTAGGGTTCTTCACAAAGTTTGGTCTGCCCAAGGAGGTACAGTCAGACCGAGGAAGTAATTTCATGTCAAATGTTTTCAAGCAGTCTCTGAAAGAGTTGGGCATCACCTAGATCACGTCTTCAGCTTACCATCCCCAGACCCAAGGAGCGTTGGAGAGATATCATCAAACACTCAAATCGATGCTCAAGAAATACTGTTTGGAACATCAGAAAGACTGGGATAAAGGTCTTCCATTCGTTGTGTTTGCTGCAAGAGAATCTCCAAATGAATCACTGGGCTTCTCACCTTTTGAACTACTGTTTGGCCATGAAGTAAGAGGACCCCTTAAGCTACTCAAGGAATGCTGGCTGTCGGAGGAAGATGACGTCAACCTGCTGGAGTATGTGATGAATTTCAAAGAACGGCTGTCCACTGCTTTACAGCTGGCGAGAGAGAATTTAGGAGCTGCTCAGGAGAAGATGAAGACTTGGTATGATAAGAAGTCCAGGTTACGCCACTTTCAGCCAGGAGATCAGGTTTTGATTCTGCTACCAGTTCATGGGCAACCTCTTCAAGCCAAGTTTAGTGGCCCTTATTTCGTGGAGAAGAAACTCAGTGATGTCAACTATGTCATCGCCACACCAGATCGTAGAAAGAGCAAGCAACTATGTCACATCAACATGCTAAAGTTATATCACAGGCGGGACGAAAATAATCCAGTCTGCACTGTAGCTGTTCCACCCGAGTCTGCAAGTGAAGCTCTCCCATGCAGTATGAGCCTGAGTGATAGTTTGGGGAAGAATCCTGATATCATGAATGATCTCCAGACTAAGCTTTCTCATCTACCACCCAAGGAAAGGCAGGAGTTTTCGGCATTACTGCAGGAGTACCCGCAAGTGTTCCGTGCTACTCCAGGAAGAACCACTGTGTTGATGCATGATGTCGATGTTGGAGACGCAAAGCCAATTAAATTGCCTCCTTACCGTGTGAACCCAGTGAAAGTTCCTCTCATCCAGAAGGAGCTTGGCTACCTGTTGGACCACAAGATGATTGAGCCCTGTCAGAGCGAGTGGAGTTCTCCTGTCACTCTAGTCCCTAAGCCAGGTGGGTCACAGCGGCTTTGCATCGACTACAGACGTGTTAATCAGATAACCAAAACAGACACTTACCCTCTCCCTAATGTGGAAGATTGCACAGACAAGATCGGAAAGGCTAGGTACATAAGTAAGTTTGATTTGTTAAAGGGATACTGGCAAGTACCTATGACTGAACGTGCTAGGGAGATCTCATTTTTTGTAACATTAGGAAAGACCTTTGCATGGTCTGTAATGCCATATACAGATTGTTTTAGAGTAATAAGAAATTTCCTTTGTAAATTTCTTTTTTCTTTGTGGGGAGGTGTTACATAGCCTATGATTTCATCATCCTTTGTGTGATTTTTAACGCACAGTATGCTGCATGTTTGATCACGAGCGTGTTCTGCCTCAGTTCCCCCCTTCTACCGTTATAGTAGAGTAAGTCGACATCTCTGTTATACTTTGCGGGATTGTCATCTCTTTGTCCCCATGGCTTCATTTGCGCGTCCTCATTACAAGTTGTATCAAGCTCTCCTGGCCCCTATATAATGAGCTCAGTCTCTGCATCATTGCCACTTAGATCTGCTCCTCATTTTGTTCACATCTCTGTCCTCCCCTGTACAGATATTATTATTGTGAGTGCTCAAGAAATCTCCAAACATCTAGCAGCTGTGTGTAATTTGAATATAACTGTTGTTGCATTTTTTCTTGTACTGTATAGCATAAGTTTAATTTGTAGGCCTAGTGAAGTTTTTGTAATTCGTGTGGGGTTCTTTATGTCAGTCATTTTTGATAATAGTTTGTATCTGTAATTATTTATCTGGCATTCACTGAGTATTATCTGGTATCTCATTTTTATCAGGGCTGACTTAGATAAATTTATTCTTGCTAATTTCGTGTTAATAGAGGCTATTGCAGTTAACCATATATTTAACCTGTTTATTTGCCATTACATTATCTTTATGAGTCCTGAATGTTTTGTTGTTAATTTAAGCATTAAACTTTAACTTGTAATTTTACCTAACTCTTTTGTTTTGAACCTGGAACTTTACGGGACAGTAGTGACTCTTCGTATTCTCACTTAAAGTGTACATTATCTTTCTCTGTTCCGTAACAATATATATATATATATATATATATATATATATATATATATATATATATATATATATATATATATATATATATATCATCATCAGCCGTTGAGGTCCACTGCAGGACCGGCCTATCCCTACCGAAGCAGGGACGATACAGCCAATGTATCTCTACCCAGTGGCTTAGGCTGTCTGGTAGAGACTGTATGTACAGTAGGGTGAGAAGTGCTTGTGAGTGTGATTGTAGTGTTGTAGTGGCTTTGGATGTGTGTGTAGGCTGTGAACCAAGTGTAATCGGCCCGCCTTAAGCCGATTGGGTGCAAGCATACTAGTAGATGATGGAGGGAGAAGTAAACAACATGTCCAAAGAAATGGGCCACACACTCATTCATTCACCATTCAATCCCTAGGAATCCTGATTTCACCTCACAGACATAACCTTTCACATATATATCCTTCATATTACCTGTCAGATTCAATTCACCGAGTATCAGGTTAACAAGGTGATTATTCTCACTAATGCCAGACGATTTTATTCACAGACGATTTTATTTACAATTTTATTTAGACGACTTTATTCACAGACTATTTTATTCTCAGACGTTTTTATTCACTGACGATTTTATTTACAATTTGGACGACTTTGTTCACAGACGATTTTATTCTCAGACGAATTTCTACACGGACAACTGTATTCATAGACGATGTTACTCACAAACGATTTTATTCACAGATGATTTTATTTACAGACAATTTTATTTAGACGACCTTATTCACAGACGATTTTATTCTCAGACGATTTTGTTCTCAGACGATTAGACGATTTTTATTTGCAGACTATTTGTACAGACGATTTTATTTACAGACGATTTCATTCGCAGACAATTTTTTTTTTTTTTTACTCACAGACGATTTTAATCAGCTGGGAGAACCCCCTTGCAGGTAAAACACCAATCATTTCACTGCGATTATATCTTGTTTTATTTTATTCTTGGACCCACAAGACGATTTTATTCAGCTGAGGAAATCGCCCACAGACGTGTTGGGCGTGAGTATTCTCCTCGGCATCAGAGGCGTCGTGGCACTTTCTCCTGAGCGACTTATTATGCGTATTTATTCCTGGTATTCATTCATTATATCTTTTTTATCATGTTCCAGCTTCTATGACTCACTCTCAGCTGCATGAAATCGTCTGGCGCTCGCTGGAATATGATGCTAGAGTTACCCCACCCATGAGAGGGCTTCATCCGTGACTACATGAGATTATAAAAGTTGCAACGGGTGAAAATAAACTGCTGAGAGATAGGTGTTATGAAGGCACTTAATCTCATAGGCTTAGGAGACTTTCTAACACCTCTTTTTTAGCTATCTATTTTGCATCCTTCTGTTAATGTGCTCTTCACTCTCTGTGTGTCTGTCTCTATCTACGAATATTTCTATTTATCTATCTGTTTATCTACTTATTTATCTATCTGTCTATATATATTATCTATCTGTCTGTAGCTAGAACCTTAATCCAGTGAGCGGCGGCCACAAACAAATCATCTCCATGTCAACCTGTCCTCTGCTCTTCACAGTGATTTCATAGTTTCTGTTATATTCTTCTTATGCAGTTACATTTTTGGCTTCGGATACATTTTTTTCGCACTGCAGAGGTTAGCTGTAGTCTCCATAAACCCCCTTCCATACGAGAGGCCTTTTCTGAGTTAAATAAAATCGCCTTCCACCAGCAACAATTAAAAAAAAAAAAGTCTGGACAGGTTAAATATCGACAAAGCTGGCACGCATGAAATAAAGTATAATATTAATGTGCCATGAGCAGAAAAAAGAATGGAAAGAGGTGCTGATTATGCCCCCGCCAACGATAATACAACCATCTGCCCCTTCCATCCGATGTCGTCCTTTGTAGCTTACTCTTACGAACACCGTACGACTTTTTTTTTTTTTTTTTCATTTTTGCCTAAGAGACTGTACGACTTTGAACAGTTAGATATAGCTAGCACTAACTCCTTCAGTACTGTGGCACTCTTCGTTAGCTGAACAACGTAGTAAAAAAGGCAAAAATAAGACAAAAGAATATGCCATCGGACTGGCAGGGTTCCAAATATTGCATAGAAGTGTCAGATAGCCTAAAAATTCCTGGGAATTGTTTTGGTTTGAAACGTCAGTACGTCAAGTTCAGTAACCACGATAATTGACAGACAGATTTTTTTGCAGCATTCTGATGGTAGCAAAAACAGAATAAACAAGATAAAGCACTCAGAGTGTAACAACCCGGTGCAAAAGCTGTTAAACTTTAAAAATGGCTACTCACACGATCCCTGCGCCTCTGCTGTGGTTTTGGTGTTTGGTAGTGATAATATGCTAGAACATAATCGTGTAAACTCATTAATTGTAGCTTCTTCTTCACATCTAATTTACCTGTACTGTTTCTTGCACAATCCGCCACCTTGCATCGAAACCGACGAGCAACATGTTCAGACACGACCAGTTACCATTGATCTTGAGGAGGAGCCTTAAGGTCGAACCATTGACCCTGTCCTGTTTCCTTGTCCTTTGACTAATTGCTCTCAAAGTCGAATTAATTTATCATGCTTAATCCTCGACCCATCTACCAAGTATGGTTCAAATCAGATCATTGTTTACGTTGACCATCCCCTGTAACCTCTCCTTGGATCATTTGTTTTGAATATATATAACAATTTCATCCTTCGTTAAACTTACACTATTCCAGAAAGATCAGTCCAGATCGAATCAAATCTATTTAAGTTAGGGAGCCGAGCCTTTGACCTTGCCCTATGACTCTTCCCTCTGACCGATTGTATTCAAAATAGAATCACTTCACCTCTTTCTGTATTTTAACCCTTCCCACAAGTTTGGTTAAAATTGGATCATAACTGTGTGAGTTGACCATGCCCTGTGACCGATGACCGTTCTCGGCCAAAAAATAGTCGCCTGTTCCTTTGATAATCCTAAATCACTGTGCGAAATTAGGTGCAATTCCGTCCAATAGTTTTTCCATAATTTTGATAACAGAAACAGGCACAGACAGACAGATGGACCTAATCACACTCACAACCCTCTCTCAGTTACTCGGTTGGGTGGATATCGTATAGACGCCATTGTACTGAAGGTTTTTTTCTATTCATGCCATTACGTCTTTTTTTCCCTTTTTATTCTGGTCACTGAAGAGACGATTTTATTTAACTTACGGGGGGACCTTTAGTAGTGAAGCCTCCCCTTGACAGAGTGTAATCGTCTGGTGGAATAAGTAGGAATGACGTCACGAACTGTATCATGGTGTTCGCTCTCTCTCTCTCTCTCTCTCTCTCTCTCTCTCTCTCTCTCTCTCTCTCTCTCTCTCTCTCTCTCTCTCTCTCTCTCATCTACAAACTGGTACACAAGAGGCCTTTTGACCCAACGTGAGGTTAGCTACTGGGGTAAAACTAACTGATTGCATGAAACATCTAACCAACGAGTGTGGGAGACAGACAGACAGACAGACAGACAGACAGACAGACAGACGGACAGACAGACAGACGGACAGACAGAGACAGACATATAGACAGACAGACGGACAGACAGAGACAGACATATAGACAGACAGAAAGACAGACAGAAAGACAGACAGACAGACAGAGACAGAGACAGACAGACAGGCAGACAGACAGACAGACAGACAGACGTAAACCTTCATTAACTCTTCCACCACAAGAAGTCTGCATTGCGCTAAACATAAAGGCCTGAGGGTAGCAAGAAAAAATAGACTTAATCATCACGCCGAAAAAGTTAATTTCTCCCCTTCCTCTGGTCTTGTACGAGCCTCATATATAATATACTCCCTAGGGATGAAGAGAGGGGGAAGTTTTAACCGAAATTAGGGAGAGAAAATAGCTAAAGAAGGTTCGGTGAGTTAGGAAGTATGGTAAAAGGAGGGAGGGAGAGATGATGGAGGGAGAGGGGAATGGTTGAAGAAGGGCGTGAGGATGATAGAGGGAGGAAAGGACAATGCTTGAAGGAGAGGGAGAATGGTGGGAAAAAAAAATGGAGTGAGTAGAGTAGAGGGAGGAAGGGATGTTCGAGGAAAGAAGTGTGAAAAATACAAAAAGGAAGTGAGAGTGGTTAAGGGAGGAAACAACGATTGTAGAGAAGGAAGGGAGACTTTTTTTTGTTTTATGTGTCCGATTCAGGTTAAAGTTTTAATAGTCTGTTCCCCGAGACCTAACTGTCCTCCTATGTGCTGCACACCTTCACATGTCATCACTTTGGCACTAATGACCACCGTCCATATCGAAGACATGCTAAATTTGCATCATTTCTGGTCTGCAGGTATTAGCAAAAGATTCTTTTTTTTTTTTTTTATGACATGCCTGTGAGTATTGTGAGAAATGAGTAAAGGTAAAACGTAACTCAGGATGGTTAAAATGTTCCCTAGCCAAGTCTGGGATCGAAATGACATACTTTGGGACGGCACATTACACCTATAACAACTCGGCCAGCACATCTCCAGGTGAAAGAACTTTTATGGAAGGGAGGAAGAATGATGAGGGAAGAAAGAGAATGGTAAACGATGGGAAAGAGATGGAAAGAGGAAGAATTCTCGAGGGAGGGAGAAAAGAAGGGAAGAGGACGGTAGTGGTACGGTGGAGGGAGGCTAGTAGAGGGAGAGAAGGAGGGTGGTAGAAGGAGGGAGGGAGAATAGCAGAGGGAAGGAGGGAGGATGATAGAAAGAGGGAGAACGGTAGAAAAATGGAGGAAGGACGGAAAGGGAAGGGAGGAATGGTAAAAGGGAGGGAAGGTGGTAAAGGAAGGAAGGGAGGGAGGATGGTAGAAGAGAGGAAGAATGATAGAGTGGGGTGGGAGGATGGTACGGGTAACCGGAGATAGAAAGAGGGAGGGGGGGCAGGGAGGGAGAGAGGATGGGGGCAGAAGAAGGAATTAGAGAGGGGGAAGAGAGAGAAGCAGAGAACACGCTTGAGGAAATGAGCATCGGGAAGAACTGCTATGGCCTCCTATTGATCACGGTCTCCCTACGAACCAATCGCCTTACATCCCCGGCTACGCTAATTTCCCTCTGCCTATCACAAGGGACCCAGCTCGTCCTCTATCACTCGTGTGGAGAGGGAGGATCAGTGCGCTGGAGGTCTATAAAGGGTCTTATCTTCAAGTGTGGTCTATTTTTGGTCTGGCCTTTGAGCTGAATGGCGGGTAGTTGTATGTTTAGCACCCTAATACAGTACGTCCTTGCCTGTGCCTATGTGATAAAAGTAATTAAAAAAACAGCATTAGCAATGGGGGAAACAAATTTTGCCACGAGTTTACCAGAGTCACTTTATCAGAGTGGTACGTAGCAAACTGCAAAGTTTTCAGCCATTTCTAGTTTCTAGTAAGTAGATTTTTTTCACTCTTACTTGTGTAAAAATTATTATATAACCAATAATGTTACATGATTACATATTTTACGAAAAAAAAATAGCAATGGGGGAAAGCAAATTTTGCCTCCAGTATACCAGTCAGTTTACCAGTGTGGTGCATAGCAAACTGCAGTATATTTTCTATTCACTATATTCTCTTCACTATTACTTGTGTAATAATTCTTATATAACCACTAACGTTACAAGGTTGCATATATTACGAAAAAAAAAAAAAAGCATTAGCAATGGGGAGAGCAAATTTTGCCCCGAGTGTACCAGAGTCACTTTACCAGAGTGGTACGTAGCAAGCTGCAAAGTTTTCAACCCTTTTTTGGTTTCTAGTCACCAGATTTTCTTCACAATTACTTGTGTAATAATTCTTATAAAACCAATAACGTTACATGATTACGAATATTACGAAAAAAAAAAAAAAAAAAAAAAGCGTTAGCAATGGGGGGAAGCAAATTTTGCCACGAGTTTAGCAGTGGGTTACCACAGTAGTGCGTAGCAAACTGCGGTTTTCAGCCAATTTTTGTTTCTGTTCACTATATTCTCTTCACTATTACTTGTGTAATAATTCTTATATAACCAATAACGTTACATGATGACATATTACCAGAAAAAAAAAAAAAAAACAGCATTAGCAATGGGAGGAGGGGGCAAATTTTGCCCCGAGTTTACCAGAGTCACTTTACCAGAGTGGTACGTAGCAAACTGCAAAGTTTTCGGCCATTTCAAGTTTCTAGTCAGTAGATTTTCTTCACTATTACTTGTGTACTAATTATTGTATAACCAAAAGCTCCTCAGACCCGAATCATTGAGAAATATACAATTCATTCCTTCTCAAACCTTAACATTTACTTTTGCAGGCAAAGGAGAAAATATAGAGACTTCCAATGTCTTTTATTAAAGTCTAATAAAATGAGAGAGAGAGAGAGAGAGAGAGAGAAATAAGAGAAAAACAGTTTGACAGGAAAACTATCATAGTTATGTGTGTTTTTGTAGCAAGAACGACCAGAGGAGAGAGAAGAAACTTCTCTTGCCTCTTCTTCTTTCTAAAATAACACAAAAACAAAACAATGCAAAATAAAACAACCCTTAGCTATACCAAAAAAAATGTTCACAGTTATTTATTTTTCGCAGCCATGATAACGAAGGGAGAGAGAAGAAATTTCCCGTCATTTTTCTTATTATTTCTGAATATCAACATCTGTCCTACGAGTGAGGGAGTTGGTCATAAGTTCTTTGTGTGTGTGTGTGTGTGTGTGTGTGTGTGTGTGTGTGTGTGTGTGTGTGTGTGTGTGTGTGTGTGTGTGTGTGTGTGTGTGTGTGTGTGTGTGTGTGTGTGTGTGTGTGTGTGTGTGTGTGTGTCTGTCTCTGTATGTATGTATGTATGTATTATGTGTGCATGCATGTACGTATGTATGTATATGTATATTTGCGTGCATGCTTGTATGTTTGTTTATGTTTATATGTATGTATATACGTAGGTATGTGTGTGTGTGTGTGTGTGTGTGTGTGTGTGTGTGTGTGTGTGTGTGTGTGTGTAAATGGTGGGGGTCGGGACTGGCAAATGGAGCATACATTATGAAGCACGGAAGTGTGTGCCCAGTTGATCAGATAGATTACTAATTCATCAAAGCAAAATTAACGCCCACATAAATTGACCACATAGCTAATGGTGTAGCATGAAGCCATATTAATTCAAGTGGTTCTGTCAGGATACTTATCGCCCGCGTTTTGGAAGGCGAGACGATATAGCTTTTGTCGGTGTGTGTGTGTGTGTGTGTGTGTGTGTGTGTGTGTGTGTGTGTGTGTGTGTGTGTGTGTGTATCTGTTCCCAACGTTTCTCGAAAAGTTGCAGACGAATTTTCACCAAATCTTCAAGAAATATCAGTGATGTGGATGTGTAGAAGCTTATTGCTTTTGGTGAGGATTTGATCAAAGACGACAGAATGCCAACCGCCATATGTTTTATATTATGGGTTGGCTTTCTGCGAAACGCGGTGACTGAATTCCCTAGAGTTTTGCTAATTTTTACCCGTCTTCACCCAGGAGGGGCTCGGGGACGGGTATTGCTTTCACTCGGTTTGTCTGTTTGTCTGTTTGTTTGTTTGTCTTTTCATTAACAAATTTACGCGAAAACTACTGGTACAATTTTAACTAAAACTACAGAATGATGAGTTATGACTTTCTGATCACCACATTTAATTTTGGGACAAATTGGGCCAAGACCAAGGCTGTAGGCCCCCAAAAATGTTGAAAAAACGGGGACGGGTAAAAATCGTTTTTCGCCATAAATTCTTTCAATTTCGTCATATCGACATGAAACCAAAACTTAAAGATACATATTTCAAATCTGTATCCTATAACATGCCTCCTTACATCAGGGGGGTCACCTCCTAGTTAGCGGTAGGGAGATCAATGTCTGGTGGGTCAGGACTAAAAATTCAAATGGCATAAAATCGTCAATTTTCACCCGATTTACCCCAAATTTGATATATGACATCTTCGACTAGATATCCTGTTGTGTTTATTGGCTACGTACGCACTAAAATGACTGCCGGGGACTGGTTTGCGTGCCTTGGCACCTCTCCTTGTCTTCAAATTTAGTTTGTAGGTAACTTAGCTTATCTAAAAACACATTTTGTCGGGCGATTAGCATTCGGCCTCCGAATGCAATTTTTTCTTTCTTTCTTTTTTTGTACTAACATCAACATTATTTTGCTGAGTGGGTTACGCAGGAGTGGAGCCCAGCGTTCCTTAATGCTCTACTGGAAGAAAGCGATTGCTTGACTGATTGACTAATTGGCTGATGATTGGCCAAAATAAAACTGGCGAATGTTAGAAAAAGAACCAGTAACAGAGGATGGATACAGCGTAATGCCATTCACTCTCCTCTTCCAAAGTCTAAGTCGTTGTTGGAGAGTATAAGTATTTTGCAAACAGATGCCCTTCCTGATGTCAACTATGGACGTTTTACCAGAACTTGGCGTAGAATTCTGTCTTTGTGACGTTTATTTCACGTAGCTCAGTGGCAGAATAAGACAATGGTGCTGCTGTACATCCTCTTCACGGCATCTCCTCATGACTTGTATCATATTCCAGAGTTAACCCCTTGTTGCAACTCAGTATTCAAGGAAGAGAGATGGCAATTTTGAGCCAGGTTTGTAACTCTTGGGTGGGATTGAACGGTCAGCCGCTCATTTGATACCGTGAACTCGAATTACGGCAGATACAGTAATATATAAAGAGGGATGAGTGTCAATTAGGAGCTACAAGAACCCCAGTGGCTACTAATCAGGTAGTCAATATTTACTGCCCATTTTTCGTCCACAAATATGTCCACAGAATTGTCACTATTTGTCCTGGGGCTATCATAGAGGGACATTAAGTCATATAAATGGATTAGCGTCAACAAGGAGCCAGTAGGAGATATTCATGAAGGATCTTAACCCGTTGTTCACTATAAACAAGTGTCTGTATCGCTTAAGCATTACTGGAAAATCACTTTGAGTCGTATTTTCCACTATGATATTGAATTTAGTGTGTTGTTCAAGTGTCTGGCAGCTGCCCTAGTAAAGAAAAATATATAAACAAGCCATCCTTCCACGACTAAGACTTAACTCGATTAAAGCCAGAACGTCTTTATCAATATATTCAATTTCCAAATGATGTAAGTCATGTTAGGGGAGATTTCGAACTAGTGGGATTAGATATAGCCTTCATTAATCCCTTTTTTTTTTTTCACCATTCTAGAACTGAGTACAATAATCATTAGGTAACAAGAGCAAATTAAAATGATGGCTGAAATAATAGGTCACCGAAGATAAGAACTTTAATAAGCAAGGCCTCGGTAAGACGCTCATGATTCCTGGGCGAGTAACAGGTGGTCAATACAGAGTGATGTGGCGGTAGGAAGTGGTGGTTTTCCGCTCGCTGTACCTCACTGGCGTCCGTCCTCACCACACACACACACCACCCCGCAGTAAAAGAGCCCCGCCACTCACCACCACACACCACAAAGTAAGAGAGCAAAAAACACACCACCAACACAGTAAAACAAATTCACCACCCACTATCACACACCACAGAGTAAAAGGACACAACACACCACACAGTAAAAACTCTGCCACACACCACCATACACACAGCATGAGAACTCTACTACACACCACCACACAGTAATAGAACTCCACTGGCGCCACCAAAACAAAAGAACTCCAGCACATACCACCACAGAATAAAAAGAGCACCAAACACCAACAAAGTAAAAGAACTCTCCCACACACCACCAAAGTAAAAATACACCAAACGCCACCAAACCATGACACAGTAATATATCACCACATCACCACCACTCGGAGTCACACCATCATAAACTACGACACACGCAATCACACTAAGTAACAGCATCATAAATCACATACCACCTTACCATCACACCACCCGCAGACGAATCAAAATAACACTTCAACCCAGCCCCACATACAACCACCATATATAACCACCACACCACTACACACAACCACACAGAGCAAAATAACAGTCATACACCACAAAGATCACTGCACCACCTTAACCCACAACACACCACCACATCACCACAAAACAATTACCCTCAAACACAGACCACACACAGTAAGACAATACCACCACATTAGACTGCGCACTACCACCACACCATCATACACCACCACACAAGACTGCACACCACCACCTCATCACCACCTACCACCACATAAGACCGTTCATCACCACACTGTCATACAACTCCACACACCGCCACACAGTTAAAGACCACCACCACACACCTAAAATCCTCGTTGGACAAAACACACCAAACAAAACCATATAGGACAAAAACACGTAGGACAAAAACACACAGAACAAAAAAACACTGGTCAGACACACGCCAGACAAAAACACACTGGACGAACACATGAAGGACAAAAACACAAGACCAACAAAAACGCAGCGGACAAACAAGTTCAGACCAGCAAGCAATAACACGCTGGACAAACGAAAACACAGTAAGTAAACAAAACCATCCAACAGAATAGTATACGTGTTCCCTACGAGACAACAAATGGGTTGGCAGAGGGTTAGTGCCCCTCCCCGGAAAATAACTAACTAAAATTACGAACAAGAAGCTTCGGACTAGGACTGACCAACAGGCGACGACTAAGGACCGAACAAAAGGCATGGTATGGATTGCGACATGGAATGTAAGGGGTGTAAACGATGAGGTGAAAGAGAGAGAGATTGTCCAGGTGCCTGAGGATGCAAAAGTGGATGTATGTGCAATAACTAAGGCAAAATGGAGAGGTGAGACTGTGAGAGAATCGGAGTGTGGATGGGATATATGTGCGGGAATAGGGAATGAGAGGGCAAAAAGAAGGAGTGTGTATTGTTGTGTGCAAGAGATGGAAGGAGAATGTAAAAGAGATGGATCTGTCGGCTCAAGGATTGTGTAGGTAAGATTTAAAGGTGGATTGCAAATTAGGGCAGTTGTGAGTGAGTATGCGCCAACGCAAGATCGTGAAAGTAGAGTGAGAGAAGAGTTCTGGACAAATGTGGAAGCTTGCATGGAAACGTTTGAAAGGCATGAGAGAGTGTCTTTGACTGGAGGTATGAATGGAAAAGTAGGGAACGTGAAGGTGGATGGAGTAGTTGGAGAGTGGGGTGTGCCTGCAGAAGTGGATGAGAATGGCAGTGCTTTAGTGGACACTTGTGTAGGGAGAGGGTTGGTGGTAGCCAATGCCCTCTTCAGACTCAAAATGATCCACAGGTATATGTGGCGAGTGATGAGAAGGGTGGGTGGTGAACTGAATGAAAGGAAGGCAATGATTGATTATGTGTGTGGGGGGTAAGAATAATGCCTCCCTTGCATTATTTTACAGATATTTTCATGGCAAATGCTCAGATGAAGTTGCATCCATGGTACCACCTCTCCATGCCTTCCCTCGTGCTACACGAGCATCTGGTAGAGCTCATGACTGGAATGTCACTCAGCCATATTGCAGAACTTCTGCCTATCAGAATTCTTTCATTCCCCGAACTGTATCTCCTTGGAACTCGCTTCCCCAGAATTATTTCCCTCCAAACTTCAACCTACAGCTGTTCAAGTCTAACTGTTACAGATATTTTATGAACAGAAGACACCAGTAATGTGGTGTATGTTTTTTTTTATTCATTTGTTTTTCCTTCCTCTGTTGTGTTATTTAAAAAAAAAAATGGATGCAAGAGCAGATAGAGGATGGGGGAGTGGACTTTCTGACCACCACATGGTGGTGGTGAAAATCAAGGTTCAGATGAAACGAAGGAGTAGGAGAAGGGAAGGAAAGAAGGAAGTAGTCCATACAAGTGAGCAGATGAAGAGGGAGAAATCAGTAGGATGGAAGTAGTGGAAGTAATGAAGAAAGTCAAAATGGGGAAAGCCTCAGGAATTGATGGAGTGTGTGATGAAATGCTGAAACGTGGGAGACAGATAGTATTGAATTGGATATGGAAGATGTGCAGAGTGGCCTGGGAGGAAAGCAGAGTCCCGGAGGACTGGAAGTCTGGTATAATTATTCCCATGTACAAAGGAAAAAGGGAAAAAGAGGTGTGTGATAATCATAGGGGCATTTGTCTTCTTAGCGTAATAGGAAAATACAGAGGAATTAGTTGGAGAAGAACAGAGAGGTTTTAGGAGGGGAAGAGGTTGTTTAGATCAGATATTCATTCTTAGGTCTTTAGTTGAAAAGTTTCCAGAGAAGGAAGAGAAGTTGAATGCGGCCTTCATGGATTTGGGGAAAGCATATGACAGGGTGGACAGAGAAGGAATGTGGAAAGTATTAAGAATATATGGAGTAGATGGGAAGTTGTTGAATGCAATGAAAAGTATGTACAGGTATGAAGGGGCTAATGCTGCAGTGCATGTGGATAGTGAACTGAGTGAATTTTTCTATTTGAATGTTGGATTGAAACAGGGAGGTATCATGTCCCCATGGATGTTCAATTTGCATGTGGATGAGGTTATAAAAGAGATACAAGGTAGGGCAGAGGATGTTGGAACGACTCTAATGAGAGAGGGCAGTGTCTGGAAACTCCCTGCCCAGTTGTTTGCAGATGATATTGTATTGTTAAGTGACGACGAAGGGGAATTGCAAGGCTTGGTGAATGAGTTCGGAGGAGTGTGTAAGAAACTGAATCTAAATGTGAATGTAGGGAGGAGCAAAGTTATGGTCTTCGAGAGATATGAAGCCACTAAAGTACAGTGAGGCTGGATGATGAGGAAATGGAGAATGTGAGTGCGTTTAAGTACTTGGGTAGTGTGATGAATAAGGATGGAAGTTTAGAGGGTTAAGTGCGAGAGGGTACAACAGGGAAGAAAGGTTGCTGGTCCTCGGAAAGCAGTGACAAGGAACAGGGAAACGAGCATGAAAGTAAAAAAGTCGCTACATGACAGTTTTGTGATAACAACCCTAACGTATGGAAGTGAAGCTTGGACCTTGTTGGAAGCACGCAAATCAAGAGTGAAAGCAATGTAAATAAGTTATTGGAGAGGAGCATGTGGAGTTACGTGGAGAGACAGACTGGCAAATAAGGACGTGAAGGAGCGTTGTGGTGTGGTTGGGCAGGGCGACATGGAGGCAATTTGTTTGTGGCCACCCCTTCCGGGATTAAGGCGCCTGGTAATAGATAGATAGATAGACGAAAGCATACCAGACAAAAACATACTGGACAAAACACATACCTCACCAGACAAAAACACACCAGGAGAAACCCTCACAGGACAAGAACACACCAGACAAAACCCTCACAGAACAAAAACACACCTGACGAAACCCTCACAGGACAAGAACACACCAGACAAAACCCTCACAGAACAAAAACACACCTGACGAAACCCTCACAGGACAAAAACACACCAGACGAAACCCTCACAGATCAAAAACACACCAGACGAAACCTTCACAGATCAAAAACACACCAGACAAAACCCTCACAGGACAAAAACACACCAGACGAAACCCTCACAGATCAAAAACACACCAGACGAAACCCTCACAGATCAAAAACACACCAGACAAAACCCTCACAGGACAAAAACACACCAGACAAACACACACCAGACAATACGTCATAGGACGTAACGCCATCGGGCAAAAACATAACAAACAAATACCCCTGGAGCACAAAGTTATCTGTGAAAATGTTAAGGACGCATACAAAAATCACCAAACAAAATACCAACATTCATATGGGAAATTCTTTTAGTATTTGTTTCTTTCAGATTTGGCTGCATTGGTAAAGGACATTCAGGTTACTGGATGTTGTCGAGGGAACAGCAACTAGTAAGGCGAATTTGTGAAGTTCAAGACAACGAATGCGAGCTTGGGAAGTTGAAGAATAACGTTCGAGACAGCAAAGTTTAAAAACAAAAGGATTTGAGTTTGCCAAGTCCATGACAAAAATTGAAATTGTGAGGTTCGTAACTAAAAGAATTTGAGATTGAGAGTTCAGATAATAAATTCGAGTTTTAGAAGTTCAAGACAAGAATAGGAAATTGTCAAATGAGAGAGTTGCGACGCTGAAAACAAGAAATCGAGATTTCAAAGTTCAAAACAAGAATTCGAAATACCAAGACAAACGTTCAAGCTTGAGAAGTTCAGGACAAAATTCGAGTTTGCAAAGATCAAGAATTAATATTTGAGAGTGCTAAGTTCACTGAAATTTGATTTGTCAGGAGAGGACAAGACTTCAAATTTGCAAAGTTTAATACAAGAATTCGAGATATCAGGACAAGAATTCAGGATATCAAAGCAAGAAGTCAAGTTTACGACGTTCGAAACGAGGATTCGACCACAACCGAGAAAGCAGAATTGGCATTTAACTGAGTTCAGGATAAGGATTCGACAGCAACCAGATAAGATTTCGAGATATCAAAACAAGAATTCGGGTTTGCGACATTCAGGACAAGGATTCGACTACAACCAAGAAAAAAAAAAAAAAAACATCGAGCTTACTGACCTCAAGATAAGGATTCCACAGCCATCAGACAAGAATTCAGGATATAAAACAAGAAATTAGAGCTTGTGGCGTTGGAGATAAGGATTCGACTGCCACAAAATTGAAGATTATTGAGTTCAAGATAAGGATTCTATTACAAGGAAATGTCCATGCAGGAGATTCGAGAGGGGTCCCTGCGCCCAGTGTGTCGGGTACTCCAAGTGGTAGGCAGCTTTCCATACACCTGGCCCTCCCCACAAGCACCCCTTACCTTTAGCCTTGCACTCTGTCTGTGGAGCATCTTCATACATCTAATTACTTTGTGTTTTTTACTCGCCTTTCCTTACGACACTTCCCCCGGAGCTGAGAGGGACATTGGGGCCATAGTGTTTTGGTATGCACTGTTTGCTGTCGTTGTCTGTATTAAGATCACACCAATTTTATTCACGATTATGAACAAGCACCTGGTCTTGGCCATCACAGACATTCATTTCGCAGCAACCCCGGCAACAGCTCAAAAATCATGTCGGGAAAACATGTTGACGTTGTTCATTGGTACACTGTTTATAATAATGTCGATCCTGACCATAAACATAAATGTTTTCCTACTCGACCTATCTACAATGATTGAGTCTATATGCCTGTTTATAGCTGGCATCATTTGTTTTACCGCAACCGTCATGATAGAGGTGCTGTTTAGGATGTCATTGAACACCTTAGGGTGGCAGTTGGTGAATTCGGTAGAGGAGGCACTGGGGACAATTCTACCAACTACAGAAGTGGAATCCATCACTTCCGTCACTTCAGTCACCTCACCGTCCAAACCTCAGCTTCGCCTTATCGGTGCCCCATCATGTCGGCCACCATCCTCGACTCCCACCTCACCCTTGCTTCGTCTTCAGCAAAAGATTATTCAGGTAACCTCCAGCACTTGGCAAATCTGTATTTTACCACTTTAATGAAGGAACTCAGTCCGTTCCCTTATTGCCCCTATTATGCGAGATAGTCGTCCAGCTGTGAACAACTTGGGCTTTATGTAGTCAGATTACTTTTATGTTTCATTCGTCTCGTTTGGCAAAAGTTGAGTACACTAATTAATAAAATACATGCTCATCAGGAGACAGATGAGCCTGTACTAGATTTTCTTTCCTTATTTACTCCTTCAGCAATTGTGTGACTCATAATACACATCACAGTTGTATTTTTACTTTGATAAGCCACGGGAGAAAGTGGTGATCAGGTTAAAGTCTCTGTGGCAGTAATAAAGTGTAACAGTAGTGGGCTGTCTTATAGGTGGCATAGAAGGCTTTTTGTAGCACATCTTCCTTGGCGATTGTTTTGCATATCACACCTTAAGCTTCTCATCGATGTATATACAGAATGACAGTTTGCAATATATCATCAGGTTGATTTAACACCACCAGGAGCAAGGCCTTGTAACCACCTCGCCACTGAGGGTCTAAAAGATATGGGAGCATCACATATATATCCACATACATTGATATTTCATTTCCACGTGACGCTCACATCACGAGAATACGAGCCTTAGAATACGCCCAAGCATCGTTTTCTCTTTGGCTTGGAAGGATTTCAAACACCTCTTCCTTTGCGATTTATATGCATATTACACGCCTTTTTCTTGTATGTCACTTATATCTTTCTCTATATCGACTTAGTTTGTGCAATTAGGAAATAAGAGAACACCACAATGCAGAAAGAAGAAAGTAAATAGTGGTGGTAGAATTCCCCTTAACCCCTTCACTACGACGGCATCTTTTTCATCTAATCACAGTACCATCAGGCGCAACTATCTACAGTTTTATTAAACTCCAACAACCGATGGAGTTTATTTGGGCTATGCCTTACTCCTCCAGTTAGAAATTTTCCCCTGAACTGAATAAAAATAATCTGGAGATACCATGAATAAACTAGAAAATACGGCAAGGGATTCACGGGGTTAAGATGGCGAGAATACGACTCAGACCAATATTCTCGTAATAATGTTCTCATCAACTCAAGGACGTGTGCTCCCTCCATCCTCTCTTCTTTACCAGTTTAATTATGTACACAACACGTCGGTATTGCTTTCATTGTTATGTATGCTCTCGATGTAGACAGTGAAAGGATGATCAATATCGAGCAAGACCATATTAAGATGTAATGTGAAAAATTAATTGAATGAGGAAGATGCAGATAATGAAAAAACAATAATGTATGTGAGGTGACATGTGCAAAATCAATTCGATAGAGAAATTTGTAAACAGTGAAGAGAGACATCAATAGCATACAGAAGATTGTCTGGGTTTAATATGCAAATAATTTTTTAAGGAAGATATGCATGGTAAAATGACACGTATAACGTAGAGGAGAGTTTTTAGGTGCTATGTACTATGGACCACAAAAATATCGGTGCACAAAATGCTTGAAATTTTTGGGACCACAGAAGGAAGGCCACTGAAATATTAGTGTCCGACCTACCACACACTGGTAGCCCTGATGTCGGGAGGTGTCATATTTCGCCATCTAGCAATGTCCTCTTGCAAACACATAGCAAATGTTATGTCTGTACAAACAGACATTGTTGATACAAAATGAGACGTTGGTAATGTGTCATGGGAGACAAATACATAGTGGGTAACGTGGTTCACATTGATGGTTACGCCTGTCAACCCTCCCTCAACATCAGCGGTTGTTTTCGGTAGGCGTCGGACCTCCTGTACACCGATACTTTTGTGACCCATAGAACGTACAAAATAAATTAGATAAGAAAGATATAGATAGTAAGAAGACATTAATAGAGTTCGTGACAGAATTAAGATGAAATATAAAGAATGAATTCTTCGACAGGGAAATTAGCCTTTAGATATTGAAGACAGGATGGTGGTAGGTGGTGGCGACCATCATTCACTCACTTGATGTAGTGCTGCCTACGTCTTCATTCACCTTTATCATTCTTTTTCTTTGTCTGTCCTCCTCTACCTATTTCTCACCATCATCCACTCACTTCATGTAGTGCTGCCTACTTCTTCCTTTGCTTTATCATTCTTTTTCTGTGTCAGCCCTCTCATCCTATTTCTCACCCTCATCCACTTACTTAATGTAGTGCTGCCTACGTCTTCATTCACCTTTATCATTCATTTTCTGTGTCTGTCCTCCTCTCTTCCTATTTCTCCCATCATTCCTGTCGCTTTTTATCACTCTTTTTCCCTTTCAAGTGGCTTAACATTGTGTGACAAACCTAATGGTTTCCTGTAAGCCAGGAAACCATTTACAACGCTGGGTGGTAACCATATAACCAACCCATACATGTTCCCTACGTGTCAGCAAAAGGGTTGGCGGAGGGTTAGTGCTCCTCCCCGTAAAACAACTAAAGTCAAACGGCCACTCCTTACGGGATTATGGCGTTTGGCGATAGATAGAAAATACCTGAACGGCGTGCATGAGAGTATATAGATATCCTATAATGTGCAAATTTTACATCTATAAGGAATAGATGCTACAGGGCCTCCTAAACTGACGAAAATATGAGCCAGTGTACAGGATGGTTAACATATAGCGCTCCTATTCCACTCCGCCGGGTGACTTCTCGTGTGTTGTGGGAAAGGCTCATGTATCAGTATCTACCTCACGTCATTTACTCACTTCACTCCCATGTTCAACACTTATGCCACACCAAGGCCCGTATTTTCGTTGGGTAAGGAGGTTCCCTAGCACCTCTTCCTTAGCTATTTATTTTTGGACATGACTGGTTAACATCCCTCTGTACGTTATTTTTGCAGAGTATAGCGATGTTTGAAGGATTGATATAACACAGAATAGGACAGTAAAGTGTAATAAGAATAGTAAGTCACTTGGGAGAGGGTGTTAGGGGGCTTTCTTTACCGACGAGAATACGGACCCCTACAACATATAAGATACCACCAAGTGACTCAGGTGGAGCTATTTCGGACTGCCCTGTACCTTTCTGTGCTCCTCTCAGACGGAAGTGACTCGCGGGCGTTTGGTGCAGTGCTTCCTACCCGCCGTGACCATAGTGCTGCTCATCTGTCTGGGCATGAGTGTGGCCAGCCTCTATGCCGTGATGTTAAACCCGTCCGGCTTGTTCACCTCCATCTTTCTCCTCCTCTCCTCCATCGCCGTGACTGACTTCTGCTCCATGGGCCAGGGATTCGTCGATAAGGTCAATACACGCCTCTCATCGTATCCTGCACCTTCTTCTACTCATATCTTTCCACACCTCTCACTCTTCTCATCCACGGCACTCATTCTTCCTTGTCACACTGTGCAATTTCCACGCTGTGTCTAGCCCCGTTAACTCAACGTACCCATACATAATGTCGTGCTTTAGTTAGTTATTATTTGATTGTTCATTTTACTTTACTACTTTCTCTTTCAGGCAGTTTAAATTGGTAGATATAGTGTTATAGAATGTAACTTTTCCATTTCAGTCTTTCCTACGAAATTTCAATGTTAGTTTTTCCATGCTGCATGGTGGTTTTTCTCACTTTTTCCTGTCAGTTTTAACTGGAGGGTTTGGAGGCGGGGGGACCCATCTTGCTTTATTATCCTTATCTTTCAGCATGTAGAATTAGATCTCGTAGTCATAGTCTACTCTGTAACAAACAGTCTCGAAAGGACCATAAGGTTTGTTGCTGTTTGCTTTCTTTTGTACTCCTTTGTACCCTTCCACACCACCCACCTTACCTCACTTTTCACATTCCCTTCCTTACCTCTCTCACTTCCACACCTCTCGCCCTTCCACACCTCTCACCCTTCTACATCTCTCCCCTCCACACCTCTCTCCCTTCCCTTCCTCTTTTTTCACTCCACACCTCTTTCTCTTCCACACCACCCATCCTTCCTTACCTCTTATCCCTCCGCGTCTCTTACCCTTCCCTTCTGCACCTCTCATTTTTCCTTTCCTCCCACTTTCCGACATGAAGTGAGGCTTCCATAACCCACATTTACGTTAACAGAAAATCGGTAAGGAAGAAAAATGCAATGACTGTCCTCCTGTTCACAGAAAACGAGTGATGCGAATTGAAGGGGCGACTGGTAGAAGCACAGAACTGGTAGATTTTCATAAGAGGGAATCAGTAACGTTCTAATGTGTCACTAATGAGTTTTTTCACCATATATGTGCCAGTGATCACCTATTTCTGCTTGACCCTTATCGACAACGTTTCCTGGAGTCCTGAAATTTGTACTGGGAGGTAAATACTCTAAATGAAAAATGAATAAATAATCCACGTTAGTGTGGGGTAGTTCACTTATTCACATCTCTTTTCTCGGGTCCTGTGAAGCGTCTGCCTGCGTCCCATTTGTATGTCCCTCTGTTTCAATCATGTTAATATCACTGAAGCTCATATACTACTTCTCACCAACTTGTCATTGCATTACTATCACCTTTATCAGATGAAGAACAGTAAAAGCAGTTGTATTCTTGTCAGTGTCAAGAACTATTGTACAGGAAAGTTCATATATAACACTCCTCTGCTCCAAACGATTTCTCATGTTGCAGGGGCGGTTCAGCCAACGTAATCAATGTCTACCGTGCATCATTTATTAACTTGTTACTTCCACAACCACACCCACGTCCACACGAGCGGACTAAGCTGTCCCCACAACACATAAGATGCCTCCTATTTACGGACCATTCTGTACTTCTTATCTCGTATGTTCTCAGGTAAAAAAGGCTGCCGATATGCTGAAGAAGCAAGCCAGTGAAACCCCAGACTACACCACAAGAGCTGAGGTAAGAATGAGGTGTCGTGCGAGTTTTAATGCTGCAAGTTATATCTGGCAAATTTTACTCCTTATCGTCACACACAGATGAGATGAAAAGTTCGTAACAACAAGAGGACTACTTAACTGGAAATTTCATACACTGTGTTCCCGGTTTATATCGCCTTTCTGACGTACACTTTCGCATTGAAGTTCAGAGTCAAGTTCATTAATGCTGCCTCATTAGTTTTATTGCTACAGCCGGAAAGGATGTTGGGGTCAAAAAATATCCCCTCCTTAAATCTTGAGCCTATGGTGGTAGATAAGTGAGTCTGGTTAGTGAGATCTGGGATCAGAATCAGTAAGATGAAGAGGTGGTCTGTATAAATAATGCTTGTATGGCCAGTTGGCATAAATCTACTTTTACTAATTGACCTGTGCTGTCTTCCAGTGTGGTCGACCAGTTACATCCAGTTTTTAGAGCCATGGAAGAGGTCATCATTTTTAGAACATTCATGACTTTATATGAGGATTGCTTGCAGTATGAAGAAAAGGGGTAATATGAGCAGCGCAGAATGCTCAGTTACTTTTTACATTTGTTTTTACCATGGTGTTGTTCATGATCTCAGCACATTCTACGAGCGTTCAACATATGTCGGTACTGAAGTACAGGCGTTCCTGCATACCATCGCCTTCGGTGTGAAAGATAATAATAATAATAATAATAATGATAATAATAATAATAATTTATAATAATAATAATAAAGATAATAATAATGATGATGATGATGATAATGGTGACTGTTGTTGAGTGACGGAAGGTATTGGACAAGACTGTGAAATAAAGTGCCGGACAGTATGTATTTACCCCCAAATCATTGCCAATACTCACATTTTAAGAATAGTAACTTATCACATTTGTATACTTTGGAAATGAAATTCTTCGGTTTATCGATATCGCTACATTACTTAAAAGGTACTGTTCTGAATTAAAATAAGTGCCTGTACTCCTTTCACACTTTAGCTGGACCAGGTGACAGAGCTGTTGGTTTCCCTGAAGAGGTTCCGTATATTATCTCTCAGAGTTTTCCATACCAGTACATAAATGAGACGAGCTTACAAGTAGAGTTAACAGATGCCTCTCTGTCTGCCTCACTTCAGTTGTACCAGACTGCTGAGTTGCTGGCACCGCTGCAGAGATTCGACATGAACGGATGGTACACACTGGACAACTCTGCGCTTGTTGCTGTAAGTCATGTCACATCCACAGCATTCCAAATTCTGTCCCACACTGGCATTATTTTTGTACTGTAGGCTATTTCAAAACCGCATAGTAAGTTCACTCTTCGCATGATGATCTCATTATACTTAACCCTGGCATAACCTAACCTAACCTAATCTAGTACAGCCTAACTTAACCTAACCTAATCCAACTCAAGTTAACTTAAACGAACTTAGCTTAATCCTCCTGGAAAAGAGAAAGTGCCAGACTCAACTGCGTTTCGGAAATCAGACCCCAGATTCACAAAGAAACCTGCGATCAGTTTCTTGTCGTAACTGAAATTTGTTTATGCAGGAACAATAAGGAAGCCTTCAATTTATGACAGTATTGAATGGAACACTTATGGATATTGGTTCTGTTTAGCCTGCATCCCACATTACAGAGTGCAGCCAGCAATGATATAGAGAAGCTAATCATTCAGTATGTCAAATGCTATTAATATAATCAACATGTATGATTATAATTAGCCAGCAACGATACAGAGAAGAATGACGTTTTATTTTATTCTCGAGCTGATATGCCGGTTGGACAAAGTTAGTTTCCTCCATATCCCTTTTCATCCAGCAGTACAGCAGTTGGGGTCCTGGATGTAAATTAGACTGTTGCGGGTCACATACTGGGGGGGGGGGGAGGTGATTGGGGTTTAGCAAAAAAAAAAAAAAAAAAATGAGAGATCACGTACTGGGGGGGGGAGGTGATTGGGGTTTAGCAAAAAAAAAAAAAATGAGAGAGAAAGAGAAGAGAAAAAAGAAAAAAATGATGGTATGCCTTAGTGATCCTTACGCAGTCGATAAATTTGTCCTCTTCCTTCGTGTACAGTAAAATACGAACATCCGCTCACCTCTGCCGCCTCTTCCCCATGGTTGGAATCATAGATGCTTGAATAAGAAGTAGCGGTCAGAGGTGTATGTTGTCACCCACAGATTAAAGTTAATATACACCTCAGTCCACAACGTCACATAAAACATCCTTTAATCCAGCAGTAACAGAGAGGCGAACGGACTTCAGTATCAAGATGAATTAGTTATGTTTATTTTTACGTTATTATTGTTACCTTCGAACGATTATATTCATCTGTTTGTGGTACAGGCGGGCAGTATGATGGTGACCTACCTGGTGATCCTTCTACAGGTGGGCGGGCAAGAAGGGCAGCACAGAGCCATCAGCACAGTCACGGAAACCAATACGTCACTCCATATTTAAAAACTACTCTTTTCTTTCAATTCCAGACAAGTATATTTACCTTAACATAGATTTCTCGAAGTGGAGTTTAGCCACAGAAGATTACATTTAGCTAGAATAACTTATAAGTGAAGGAGTTAGCCATAGACGATTATGCTCAGCTTTCGATATAGACTTCGAAATGGAGTCAGCCACAGATTAGTATATTCAGCTTAGACGTTTCGAGATGGAGTTAGCCACATATAGTTTGATTCAACTTATGATAGTTTTAAAAGTCAAGGAGTTATCCAGACGATTTTACTGAGCTCAAGTTGACAGCAGACGATTATTAGTTTAGATAGCATTAGAAGTGGAGTTAGCTACAGCCTTCATCAACCTCTTCCCTGTGCTGAATCAAATCGTCTGGGGATAGTGCTAATGATGTAATTAAGGTGACATCTTGCTGAAAGGTTTAACTGATATGAGGCCCCTCCCTGGGTGGAGTAAAGCCTGATGGACGAAAAAATAAAATCGCGTGGCGCAAGTGTTATAATAAATGTTAGAATCTAAGTTATGATGATGTTGTGATGTGATGTGTTTTGAGATTGATGTTCTGTATGTCGATGTTGTAGTATTAATTAATTATTGGTTATGTCTCCTTTGACTATACTCTGTTCACTTTAATTAGGCATAAAATTAGCATCTCTTTATCTTCACTTCAGAGCTATAGCAAGAGATTAACACTAGAATATGCTGCTAGTCACGAAAAAGTGCTATGGAAAGGATGTAGAGCCGTGGTCATGTCTTATTCACTCACTGAGTTATGAAAATCTGCAACAGGACCAACATCTACGCCTAGTTAAGGTAAAAGAACGATATATATTATGTGTAAATCTTGCATATGCTAGTATTCGTGTGAGATATGATACTATACTAATAAGTAGGCTAAAGATATGTTAGGATATATTGTACTAAACACGGTTGTATAGTTGTGAACTGTGATGTTAGTGAAAGCAGATGTATCTGTGAGTACTCTTTCCTCCTACTGTTGTAACATTAATAAAAACAAGAAGCGGTTCCAAGGCACAGCAGACCCGTCCCCGGCAGTAATTTTAGTGCTGACGTATAAACACAACAGGATATCTAGTCAAAGATGTCACATATCAAATATGGAGTAAATCGGGTGAAAATTGACGATTTTATGCCCATCTGATATTTTAGGCCCCACCCACCTGACATTAACCCCCCTACCGCTAACTGGAGGGTGGACCCCCCTCTCCCGGAAATAATTAGGCATGTTATTGGACGCAGATTTGAAAGATGCACATTTCATGCCAATATGACAAACTTGAAAGGAGTTATGGCGAAAAAAAGAAAAATGGACCTACAGCCTGGGCTTGGCCCAATTTGGCCCAAAATTTAGTCAAGGGTTAAGAAAGTCATAGCCCATCATCCCTGTAATTTTAGTCAAAATCGCACCAGTAGTTTTCGCGTAAAGTTTTTAACAGACAGACAAACACAAACAGACAAACGATTGAAAACAAAACAGTCACAAGTCAACCAGTCACCGTATTTTGCCGCAAAACTTCAGAATGAACTGCGTGATGATGATGATGATGATGATGATGATGATGATGATGATGATAATTTTACTGCATTTAAGGCTGTGTGTCGTGGTACTAATAAGAATATAATTTAAATAAGCACACTCTCCTGGAGGTTCTTTTATTATTTTAGATTTTCTACCTTCATTTAGATGGAGTCTCTCATAAGCTGAATAACATCATGTGGGGATAGAAGGAATATGACAGTTTGGCGGGATCAATATTAAGCTAAAAATGCATCTAAAAAAGGGAAGTTAATGGGGACTGTTCTAAGCAATAAACTACGAATGGTCTCTCTTTAGATGAACAAAATCATAGAGAAGTACCAAGAATAACATCGTGAGGTGTTGGCAGGCATAGGACAAAAAATAAGGCATTGGACTGGAGGGGGGGGGGGAGTGGCACTAACTAACTATATACTCTGTTCACTTTAACCAGACTTAAATTGCCATCTCCAGGTCTTGAATTTTGAGATCTAACGAGAGTATAACACTAGAATATGATACAGTCACAAAGAAGTTCTACAGAAAGCATGTCGAGCCGTAGTACTGTCTTCTTCTCCCACAGAGCTAAGGAATGTAAGCTTAAAGTGTGGAATGAAAGGATTGTCTGGTAGTGTGTGTAGTTGTATGATACCAGATATTAAAAAAGAAACGCATACTCCAACACCGTACAGATGAGAGAGCCCGACAGAACCAAGACCTAGCAAATAGGAAATGAACATGCTCTTAACTATTATACGAAGCGTCTTGCACCATAGAGAAAACCCAAATATAAATTTTTATACAGCGCATTGCCGCTATGCCTTTAATAATACCTTGCGTGTATGGAAAACATGAAATTCTGTGACAGTGGAATTTAATATAATTGCATTTTAAGTAGAATATCATTTTCTAATATTTTCAGATATTGACCTACCGTGTTCCTCTTTATTGTCCTGTTCATCCCGTTGTTCCTCACCGAGTTCCTCTTCATCGTCCTGTTCAACGCATTTTTCCTCCGACTCTTGTTCTTTTTGTTCACTGGCCTTCGATCCTACACCCTTCTCTTCCTCTTCGCTTTTGCCATCCGCTTCCCCCTCTTCAACTTTCACATCCACCACCTCCCTGTAATTTGCCTCCTCCGTAGCATTCTGGGCAGAGCTAGGTGGCCCCCCCGCCGTATTCTTCTACGGTATTCATTTCCACGTAGTCAAAACTCCCTTATACCACTCTCCCTGCCGCCCCTGACCCCCATAACCCCGCAGAGGGCCTCGGGTAAGACTTTGAGGTCCAGGGGTTGGCGCTCCCTGCGTATGCAGCTTTCCAGGGGTTCCCGCCACTTAAGCTGGAGATGCCCACAGTCCCTAGCAGAGTTAGGGGTATATTTTTGCTTAATCTGCTGGGCGAAGGGTGCTAAAAAATCCTGATACGAACAAAACTGTACGCCTTTATTATACTGATCATAAAGGAACCCATCAGAAAAGAGAACATACAGTAAATGGTAAGCAGGTATGAATTAAAAAACTGCCTGGATCAATCGGCATTATCATATTCCTGAAGTTAAAATTATGTTGAAAAGATATATAATACAGGAATAAAAACGATGAGTCCCGACGTATGGAGCTTTCCAGGGATGTCTGAGACGGGGCTGAGGAGGTCGGTGTAGACTTTCCCATATTTTCTCTTTCCCTACATATAATTACCATTTTCTACCTCTTATCCCCATTGCCCTCCCGCTGTTTTACCCATCTCTACATAAATTCCACCTGTGCTCACATTCTTTCTACAGTACTTATTATCTACCTTCCTCCTACTCTCCTCTACCACCTTCTCCCATTACCTTACCTTTCTCTGCTTTGCTCTACCTCTCAGTCACTATTTTCCTCTTTACCTTTCCCCTCATTCCCTTACCTCTCCTCCACCACCATCTTTTATACCTTGCCCTTCCTTCCTCTGCCCCTTCCCTAGCACTTTCTACCCTCCCTTGCGTATAACCTACCCCTCATCTAGCCTTTTATACACTTCACCTGCTGCTCGTGTGCCGCCAGTGACCTGCGGCTGTCAGAGATGAAGGGGTCAAGGGGGTCAGTGTACAGTAGCTCTTCCCGCTGCTCCATGACCCAGCAGGCATCCATGAACCCCTCATGCCGCCGTCACCACCACAACGGCACTGACCACCAACCTGAGCCCCACCAGTAGAGCTCCTTTAGATTTACACTATATCCGTATTTGCATAGCCACAGCTAAAGTTCCCCGACATTTTTCTGCCGTCTGTGACAAGAGAAAGCGTAACGTGAACTGTTTTTGTTTCGGAGCAATATGAAGCACACAGCAAAAGAGTGTGAGAAGAAGTGATACTCTCTTTCGCTTGAGAAGTGAGAAATTTGGAAGACAGGACACAATGCTGGCTGCTGAATGTCAGCCAACTTTTGCATATGGTTGTACATTCACTCAAGTATTCGTTCTGGAAAGAGATGCTTTCATGTGGTAACACTGATTTACCCAAGCTGCTCCTTTGTCTGGATTTCTAAACGACCCTGACCCCCTCCCCTCCATCATCTGATAGGAGGGTGGAAAAGTGCAGGAGAAGGGTAAATACAGCCTCCAGTCCTGTGCTTACGTTTCAGATAAGCCCAGCAACAAAAATAACAACCAAATATTAGCTCCTTTGAATTAGTACTAGATTTACTTTTGTGTGCTAGCTTCATTAAAGGTGATGGAGATACACCTTCATATAGTAACACACATAACTGGACCACTCCACCGTCTGGTTATACAAAATTTTCTTCAACTCCCTCCCTGTCCCCCGAAAGGAGGATGGACTACAGGAGGAGGCAGGTTTAGCCTGCAGTCCGCTGGCTTCACGTTCAAATGAGCCTGGAGTTGTTACCACCACCACCACTACCACTACTACTACTGGTAGCCTCAGTAGTAACTCCATGCGAACTGCAGTTTACTTTCATATGAATGCTGCGAAGTGCAGTTTGGTGTACCGCATTTGGCCGAGAGTCTTCTCGAAGACAAGAATAATGTGATAAATAGTTCCATGGGTTTAATCAGATTTCCATGAGACGATTTCGTTCAGTTTATAGAGGACATCTTGTAGTGACGAGGTTAATGAAGGCTGCATCCAACCCCACGGCTAGAAAAGTCCCTCCTATACTAAAGATGAAATGGAACAAAAGTCCTCGTTTTGAAAGAGTTTGTCCTAATTTGGACAGAATCGTATGGTGGATGTAAAAAATACAGCTAGCAAGCCGCCTTCAAAGTAGTGTCGTAATTCTTTCACTCTAACCCGACCCAGGTGTTCATATTTTTGCAGCTTATATCACTTAGCATATTGAATAAAGAAAAATAAACTCCACATCTGTTCAAATCACTTCTTCTTGACTAGCATCATAGTCTAGTATTACTCTACTGTTACAACCCAACATTCTAAATGCAGAAACGATAATTTTAGGCCAGGTTGCTATAAAAGGAGTATGGCACTAACCTTGGCACCATGGCGTGGGAGCGATGATGCCTGCCCTCTTATTCTCCCTGCAGCCTGTGGTCGAGTGTCACCTCAAGTCCCTCTCCACCCCTCGCATCTTCAAGCTACTCCTTAATCCCCCCCCCTCCTCCTCCAGCCTCTTTACAACCTCTCTTTCTCACTCTCCCCTCACCTTTACTCCCGTCTTCTTTCCCTCCACCCTCTCTTCCTCCCTCCCTCTCCCCCTCCTCCTTTTCCTGCTTCATCTCCGGCTTCCCTTCCTCTGTCCTTCTATCCCTCCGCCTCTTTCTCTCTCTCTCTCTCTCTCTCTCTCTCTCTCTCTCTCTCTCTCTCTCTCTCTCTCTCTCTCTCTCTCTCTCTCTCTCTCTCCAAATTGTTCATTTTGGAGTAAACTTTACCAAATCACTCATCATTCCTAAGAAGTTAACACCCCTAAAATCACACAGTGCTACAATGTACTCTACAAGGTGCTCGTAAATAACGCTCCGGTAGAAACTCATGTGGCAGCTTCTGATGTGTTGCGGGGACGGCTCAGTCGGCTAATGTGGGCGTGGTTGTGGCATTTGGGGAAGTAAGTGAATATATAAATGGTGTATATCGGCTGCAGGAGTAAAAGTGTAGCGTTATGTATATGAGCCACGCTGTATATCGCCTCACACTCACACCTAGGCCAGGACCCCACACGCCTCAGTCTTTTATTGACTCAAGGCTTCCAGCATATAAAGTAACAAGGTTATCATCACCCATCATGCCGTGTAAACATTTTTTTGTCCTGTTGATAAGCAAGTTAGGGGCGGTATTTCATCACCTCGATGGGACAAAATTTAGTTTATCTTTTACCTCCAAGCGATTTTAGTAACCTTGAAGAAGCTAAAGCGACAGGGTTAGGAAAAGTCTTCGTTAACCCCTTCACAGTCTGACTGCTCTCCCTAGGCTGAATAGAATCGTCTAGGGCAGCAAGATTAAAGCAACAGAACACGTCACCCACACGTCACCCAAATCAAGGTGTTAACAAGAGGCTGGCCCAGAGCAATGACATCACATCAGTAGTACTCTCGTGAGCCGGCACCAGAGTATGATAATAACCGGCAATATTCATAGCAATCAGACCGCCCTAACTATCCAGCATTCACTTCCCCGCCACGCTCAATTACCCGTCATCACCGTTGTTTATAGCAGCGTGGTGGACGAGTCAACACCCCATGCCCAGTTCACGCTTTGTTTTACGAACATAGAATACTGTAACTGCGTTGTATTTTAAGTTGCATTGGAGGTTTCGCAACACTTGCCTCGTAAAGATATATTTTACAGACTACACTATTACCATTCTCTTGAATGCTATTTGTTACTTTTTTCATATGTGCACATAGTTTGCGTCAAAAACATACAGGATTGTGAAATGTAATGTACAATGTATAATGTTCTTTTGCCAGATGAACACAAAGCAACTAAAATGAACAATGCATTACACGAGAAGAAAGACGAGAGACTATTAAGCCTTTTAGTTTGATGTTTTCTTTTCTGTTGTCAATCAGTTTATCCTTAGCTGCTTTAGTTCTGCTTAAGGGAGAGCTCTTGCAATGAAGGTGTTAATGAACGCTATATCTAACTCCTCCATTACCCCAAAAAAAAAAAAATCATAAGGTTAATAAAATCGCTTGGGGTTAGCAAAAATAAAATCTAACGTGACATCGTCATCTTATAAGCCATCGCCCTGATCTCAATACAATAATTTTTTATGTATTATTATCTATTCTAGCTACAGCCAGATGATTTTATTCAGCATAGGAGAACGCCTTAATAGCGAAGGGAGTAATTATGTCTGTTTCTGACCCCTCCAGTTCTAAAAGGCTCCCCGAAACTGACTGAAATCCTCTGGAAGTAGCGTGAATAAAGTAGCCTATAAAAGGCGTCACTGTAGTGAAGTTGATGCAAGTAAGCTGCCAACCATTTCATTCATTCATTCATCATCCAATCCTACGTTGCCCCATGAGGAGCATAGGAGCCCAGGGCTGGGAAAGTTGTCCTGACATTTAAGATGAGGGTGACCAGCCTCACTCATCCCTGAGTGGTATTACGTGAGCAGTAAACTCCAACCACCCCTTGGATATAAACCTTCACTGGCTCAGTCCGACTGGAGCTCCGAAATTACCCACTAAACCACCAGGCGCCAAAATTTGGTCATATGGTTACCACCAAGCATAGTAAATGGTTTCCTGGTGGACAGGAAACCATTTGGTTTGTCACTCAGTGTACTGTAGAGTCACCCACAGGCAGAAGGAAGAGGAAAACATGAAGGAAAGAAAGACAAAAGAGGATGGAAGGAAAGAAGGCTGGAGTAGAGGAATAGGCAGACACCCGAGAGCAGAACTACATCGAGTGAGTGGATGGTGAGCGCCCCCACATACCACAAACGCTGCCAACCAACGGTAATAAAAATTAATCCACTTGCCTGTCTATCAGTCCATCTCTCTATGAATCTATCTGTCTATCTGCCTGCCTATCTGTCTATCCTTCAGTCTAAAACCAGACACCTTTATCTGTAAGTGTGGTAAGGAAATAATGTTAAACAGTCTTCATAAAGGGGTTGATATGGACGCCTGACTTCTAAAACTACAAGGGTCTTTAATCATTTAACTCAAGTCGTACCCTGCTGGCCATAAAAGAAATAGTCGTAATGAAGGGATTATACTGAGAGGATCTCTCTCTCTCTCTCTCTCTCTCTCTCTCTCTCTCTCTCTCTCTCTCTCTCTCTCTCTCTCTCTCTCTCTCTCTCTCTCTCTCTCTCTCTCTCTCTCTCTCTCTCTCTCTCTTTATATATATATATATATATATATATATATATATATATATATATATATATATATATATATATATATATATATATATATATATATAATCCACATTGCCACAGGGCGATTACTTAAAATAAAATGTTGACCTTCAAAATTTATATAAGCCTGTCCGTATGTTAATTCCAACGGTAAAAATTTGCGCAAAATTAATTTGCCTGCAGCATTTTTCCAGTGTGTGTGTGTGTGTGTGTGTGTGTGTGTGTGTGTGTGTGTGTGTGTGTGTGTGTGTGTGCATCATTAACCCCATCACGGCGAGAGACAGGCAGACAGAAGAAAAGGGAAGGAGAGAGAGGGAAAGAGAGAGCAACATCCAGGTAGCAGCTTAAAATGAATAAGTTTAGACGTATTTCCTTCGGCCAACCATTGACTAGAAGTTCACGAATCCAGCCTATTAACCTTTTTTTCTGTGGAGAGGAAGAATGTGGTGGAAAGGACGTCATGGTGCTGGATGATTTTGTAGATAGATAAATAGATAGATGCTGTAGACAGGCAGATAGATAAGTAGGCAAATAGATAGCTACATAAACCAGTATTTGTTACTGTTATGAGTATCGATCTTTCTGTGTATGGCCAAGGACGAGAATCAACAACCATAATAAGCACCAAAGTTTACATTATCGCCTTTTGTGGTGGTGTGTGTGTGTAGGTATATTCTGTGTAGTTTTTGCCACCCCCAGTGTCCTAATCGCAGGGTATACTCAGCTACACCTTACACGACCAGCCTTATCATCCACCTTCATGTGCTGTGTATCTTTGTAGTATCATCGGGTTAAAATTGATACTTACTGATATCTATGAATTATCAGACTCCTCATCCCCGACACTCCTCCCTTCCTCCCCTCCTCCCCTCGTTCTTCTCCCCTCCCGTCTCCTCCCCTGAAAGTCCTCTCCCTCCCCTCCCCTCCCCTGCAGTGGTGCTATCCAACTTCCATATTTTCCATAATTATAAAAATCGCATGACTAGTTGGCTATGAAAGTGGCTCCGGTGTGGCCACTTTAAAATGCATGAGAGAGAGAGAGAGAGAGAGAGAGAGAGAGAGAGAGAGAGAGAGTATATAACGAAGCCTAATATAAAAAATAGGACAGTTCAGTAATAGGGGAGAACCGCTGATAAAAACTGTGCTATTTTGCTGTGGAGGGGGAGATAGCGAGCTATCAAAATGAATCCTACCTATATGTGGGCTTATCTGTGTGTGTGTGTGTGTGTGTGTGTGTGTGTGTGTGTGTGTGTGTGTGTGTGTGTGTGTGTGTGTGTGTGTGTTTGTCTTTTATGTGTCTGTGTCTCTTATCTGTTTGTATGTGTTTTATCTGTATGCATCTGTTTATATCTCTTGTGTGTGTGTGTGTGTGTGTGTGTGTGTGTGTGTGTGTGTGTGTGTGTGTGTGTACTGAGTAAATAAGGGGCAAGGGGGAAACTAACTTCGTCTAAGAGTCTGACCGGCTTGTTGTATTTACAGGAGGATAATTTTCTGGTTTTTCATGTTGCTAATTGTTCACCTTGAGGAAACTAGAGAGAGAGAGAGAGAGAGAGTCATAGGAGGCTGAAAGTGTTAACTGCATTTACACCTACTCTTACGGCAGTCCACATCACACATACAGATCACACCTTCTCTGTAACAAATGGTCTCCAAGGGCTAGTAGGTCTGTTACTGCTTGCTTTCCCCTGTATTCATTTGTACCATACCATCCTAAGACATACACTATCATTTAACCATCTTTATTAGCAGCAGGGCAATAAACATACAGCACATCATCATCATCATCATCATCATCATCATCCATATACCCACCGTGTCAATGTGGATGTTATGATCATACATCCCATGCCCTGTTTCTCAGTGTATGAAGGTATGAAGCCATTAGATAAGTGTTTTTTGTATTTGTTTATTATTCAGTTACACGCGTATTATCGAGAGTATTGTATAAGAAATTTTGCATGGTAAAGTCCTCGTTCCAACCACCTGTGCTTCCATCTGCTTCCCCTACTAATGAGCCAGACAGGTGAGGCAGGTGTGGGTGGTGAGACAGGTGTGGTGGTGGTGGTGGTAGTGTAGACATGGTTATGGTGGGGCAGGTATAATGGTAAAGTATTTTTGTGGTGAGGCAAGTGTGATGTTGCTGAAGCAGATGTGGTGGTGATGAGGCAGATGTGGCGGACAGGCAAATCTGGTGGTGATGACTCGGGCGTGCTGGTAAGCAAAATGTTGGGGTAGTGAGGCAGGTGTGATGGTCAGGCAGATGTGGTGGTGATGAGGGAAATGGTGAGGCATTTGTGGTGAAATTGAGACATGTGTGGTTATGGTGATAGGGGTGTATTGGTTAGTCAAAATGATGATGGTGAGACATGTAGTGGTTATGCAGATGTAGTGGCAAGACCTTCACCACACCGAAACACTAACATCCCAGATACAAACGCCATATCAGAACACCATACTTTCAATTATGTTTTTATAATTCCCGGGTAAATCCTATAAGAAGCGAGGTGATATGGCGCGGCTGCCCTGGGTCTTCTACTAACATGCACCACAAACACAACATGCCACATACACCGCCAATCTCCCTCACACATCCTCCTCTCACCCCATCCTACCTACCTGAATCTCCCTCCCCTGCCTCACTCTACCTCTTCCTACCTCCTCTGTCTTACCCTGTTCCATCTGGATCATTCTACCTCCTCTGTCGTACTCTACTTCTTCTGCTTTAAACTATTTCCCTTACCTTACTCTGCCTCCCCTGCCTAACTCATAACCCCCTGCCTTACTCTGCCTAATCCCTTCCTTCTTCAGTTTTCCTCTGATTCTTTGCTTCCCTGCCTCTTACTTGTCTCTCTCATCCCCTGCCTTCTGCCTTCATTGCCTTCCCTTGCCTCCCTCTGCCTCCTTCTTTCCAACTCTTCCTCACTCTTCCTCACTATGCCTCACCCTACTTCACCCACTCTAATCCTGCCTCTATCTTCCTCCCTTTTCCTCACTCTGCCTCACCAAGCTTTTCTTCCTAACCTTGCCTCACCCTGCCTCACCATCCCCCTGCTTCCCCATGCCTCGTCTGGTCACCACCCTACCGTGTGCCAGTGTGACGTGAAAGAACCAGGACAGTGCCTTCTTTTACCTCCACCCCCCATGCCCAATCACGGTTTTTCTGACACTCCCCATCGTGCAGCCAGCCTGGTTTCTTAATCTCTCTGTGGCAGCACTGAATATAAATGAATGTTAATGCGTTTAGGGAGAGAGTTGCATCAGTACCGATCACTCCTAACCCTTACAATATGTGATTTGTTATAATTATCATTACTATCATTATTATTTATTTATTTATTATTATTATTATTACTATTATTATTATTATTATTATTATTCACCAGATGATTCAGTCGGCCCTTCGTCCTCTATGGCCTAGCACTCCTTTAACGTTAGAATTTATCAACTCTATAGTAGGGCAAACATCAATACAGAATTTCATGCTCATCTTCCCACACCTAACACTGCATTATAATACGAATTTAGCAACTCTAGTGATAATGTAGCAAATAGTTTCATTCTCCCAAACTTAATATTTAGACTTCATGCAGATTTACCATCGCTAGTTCAAAATGGAAAAATACGGTCTTTTTCATCCTCCTACGGTTAACACTCCATAATCAAACGAAATAAGCAGCTCTCTAGTGCAAAAATAACATATATCTTCTTCGTTCTATTCCCGCATTTAGCACACCATCATCAAATGACTTTCGTAACTGGGGTGTAACAATGGCAGAAAATTTCGACTTGATACTCCCACATCAAACTATTTTCCGGCTAGGCAGAAATTTGATAGACGTCCTGCGTTCATTATTGCATTATCAAAAGAATTTACCAACATCAGTACAGAAATAGGAGATAATTTCGTGTCAATCCTCCTACATTCAGTGAACCAGAATCATCAAACTGTGCACCACCATCAAACTGTGCACCACCATCAAACTGTGCACCACCATCAAACTGTACACCATCATCAAACTGTGCACCTCCATCAAACTGTGCACCCCCATCAAACTGTGCACCCCCATCAAACTGTGCACCACCATCATCAAACTGTGCACCATCACCATCAGACTGTGCACCACCACCAAAATGTTTTCCGGTCAGAGAGAAATGTAATCGACGGCTGGTTTGTTTTACCGCGTCCACCCTGCGTTTGAAATTGGAGCAGCCGGAGCCCTCGAAGGTACAAGGGCAAATCAACCAGCCACATACGTTTGGATTTCGCGGTGTAAAAGGGGGACTAACTACTCTGTGTGTGTGTGTGTGTGTGTGTGTGTGTGTGTGTGTGTGTGTGTGTGTGTGTGTGTGTGTGTGTGTGTGTGTGTGTGTGTGTGTGTGTGTGTGTGTGTGTGTGTGTGTGTGTGTGTGTGTGTGTGTGTGTGTGTGTGTGTGTGTGTGTGTGTGTGTGTGTGTGTGTGTGTGTGTGTGTGTGTGTGTGTGTGTGTGTGTGTGTGTGTGTGTGTGTGTGTGTGTGTGTGTGTGTGTGTGTGTGTGTGTGTGTGTGTGTGTGTGTGTGTGTGTGTGTGTGTGTGTGTGTGTGTGTGTGTGTGTGTGTGTGTGTGTGTGTGTGTGTGTGTGTGTGTGTGTGTGTGTGTGTGTGTGTGTGTGTGTGTGTGTGTGTGTGTGTGTGTGTGTGTGTGTGTGTGTGTGTGTGTGTGTGTGTGTGTGTGTGTGTGTGTGTGTGTGTGTGTGTGTGTGTGTGTGTGTGTGTGTGTGTGTGTGTGTGTGTGTGTGTGTGTGTGTGTGTGTGTGTGTGTGTGTGTGTGTGTGTGTGTGTGTGTGTGTGTGTGTGTGTGTGTGTGTGTGTGTGTGTGTGTGTGTGTGTGTGTGTGTGTGTGTGTGTGTGTGTGTGTGTGTGTGTGTGTGTGTGTGTGTGTGTGTGTGTGTGTGTGTGTGTGTGTGTGTGTGTGTGTGTGTGTGTGTGTGTGTGTGTGTGTGTGTGTGTGTGTGTGTGTGTGTGTGTGTGTGTGTGTGAATCGAATCGTGACTGATACACTTTTCATCTCCCCCTTGTGAATTAAGTTAGTAAACAAGAAGACCTGGGATAGAGGTGTAGCTAGTATGTGTTGGGGTAGTGAAGAGGTCTTGCTATGGTTATACTGTACTTAAAACGAGAGAGAAAAGTTTAGGGTGTAGGTGAGGTTTTAATTAATATATAATGAAGGGAAATAAAGGAAAATCTAATCGTAAAGGTGAAACATGATGCTGCTCAAATATTCTCTCTCTCTCTCTCTCTCTCTCTCTCTCTCTCTCTCTCTCTCTCTCTCTCTCTCACACACTCTCTCACACACTCTCTCTCTCTCTCTCTCACACACACACACACACACACACACAAAGCCTCCTATACCACCTAGAATAGAATACAACCCAAGTTCGGTCACCTAAAACAGATCACTACACTCTTTTTACTTTCATTTCGCCCACAGCTATACATCCTTCCCGTGGCACTTCTTCGTGACTAGCACCACATTCTAATACTAATCTCTTCCTAAAACTCAGCATTCAAGATACAAAGATAAGAATTTTGGACCGGGTTAGAGCAGAATAGGCAAAGTAGTGTCGGCGTTAATGAAAAATATCTCGGAAAAAGCTCATCAAAACTAGAATTGTCTAAATGTGGCTAAACTAAACAGAAAATACGTCCCGGATCTATTGTTATAACTCGACATTCAAGATGGAGAGACAGTAAATTTAGGTCAAGTTAAAATGGAAAGATTATAGATTGTTCTTGCCGCCTCTACATTGTTTCATTCAGGTGGAGAGATGTAAACCCGCCCCCCACCGTCGTCTTCCGCAATAGAGGAGATGGACAGCCTCATTACACCCTTCATTAACCCAGCCACGAAATTAACTTCTTCAAAAATAACCACTTCATTTCCATCGCGGTGTGTGTAGGTGTGGCCTGGCATTAACCCCTTCACTGGTGCTGGGACGGGACGCCTTCGTATGGTGGCACTGATATAATTGGGTGGCGTAGTTTCCTGGTTATACAGACATCCCTCAACTATTTCCACATTCCCCGAAAGTAAGACAGTGAACTGCAGGAGAAGGGCCACCCTACAAGCCACTGAGTTCACACATCGAATTAACCTGAGGCCACAGCAGCAACAACACCTTTGCTACGAGGGATGTCTCTGAGGTGAATGAAATCGTCTGGCGGTAACAAGGCTTGATAAATAAGAAGGAGCACTCAAGGAGTACAACATCCGAATCCTACAACTGGTGCAAGACCAATCCTTTGACCTTTCTCTGTGACCTTGACCTTTGACTTTTGCCCTCAAAATGGAATTACTGCATATTTACCTGACTCTCAGTTTATCCACCAACTTTGGTCCAGACCGCATCAGAATTGTTTACTGTAGTTGACCCTGTCCTGTGGCCTTGATCACTGACCTATTGTTCTGAAAACAGAAGCACTTCATTCTTGGCTATCCTTAAAAGATTTCACCAGATTTGAGTTAAAGGGCGGACTATTGACATTGCCCGCTGACATTTACACTTCAACATTTGCTGTCCCTCAATGCTTCCAGCAAGTTCAGTCAGATAGGACGGAAGCTGTTTGAGTTGACCTAACTCTTGACGTATGATCTTCTTCGACCAGTATTTGAATCATTTGTTCCTCCGTTTACAGGTATAAGTCTTCCTTTTGAACAGTTCACGGCAGTACAAAATCAAAAACATTTACCCCCTCCAGCAAAGTGATTCCTATTATTAATCCCTTCCTCCAACCATCACACGATCTTCACATGCTCTGGGGAGACATCTCGTAGTGAAGGGTCTGATGGAGGCTGTTTCTGACGCGTTCAGTCTGATGAGTATTTGAACAAAAACATCAGAAAGTAGGCGCAGTGAAATTAAAAGATATTCTCCCTCTGAAGATCCGCATAACTGCGTCTATAACAAGTGACTGGATACAGAGTTAATAATTTATACCCTCCTACGCTTTCAGAGCTGAGTTTTTTTTTTTTTTTTTTTTTTTTTTTTTTAGAAATCTCACAGCGCAGTTCTGTAACCTGATGGAGGTCCTTAATCCCTTTCCGCTCAGTTGATGGCAAGGTGTAATAAGGTGGGAGGGTCGATTTGACTAGCAAGCATAGAGAGTCATCTGATATACTGTAATTATGTGTGTGTGTGTGTGTGTGTGTGTGTGTGTGTGTGTGTGTGTGTATTGACCTGCTGGAAATGCACTCTGATTTCTCGTTTTAGTGTCCGTGTTTATTACTCTGTAGACTAGTGTAGAGTGAGTGCCTTTTTAAACTTTATAGTGCGATTACGTCTTTTATACAGGTGTACCCGGTGTCTCTGACAGCGGGTAGAACTGAAATCAGGAAAAAGAAAAAAAAAAATCAGTCGTAGTTACATACAGGTAGGGTAGCGTTTTTGCGTCTTCATTTTTCCTGCAATGCTTAACTGAAGAGATAAAAATGCACTAGTTCTCACCCCCAAGTGTGTGTGAAAAATGCCGATGACATGGTTCAATTTAATTCAGCTCAGGAATGATCTCTAGTGCTAAAGCGGTTAATTAAGGCTGTCTCTGACCCTTGCAACTAAAAAAATCTCTCCTAAATAAAGTGAAAGTTTCAGGCAAGTGGCTGTAGGAATTTCATAAAACGCTATCGGATTCAAGACGTTAAACAGATACTGAAGGAGAGATAGAGGAGAAATCACACAGAGAAACATAACTACTCGCCATGTAATCCAGGATGCCAGTGCGATGAATCGTGATAACTTTAGAAGGCAAAAAAGGAGTAGTAGTAGTAGTAGTAGTAGTAATAATAATAATAATAATAATAATAATTAATAATAATAATAACAATAATTATAATTATAATAATAGTAATAATAATAATAATAATTAATAATAATAATAATAATAATAATAATAATAATAATAATGTGGTTTTAGCCTTTTTCTTCTTTAGATGCTTATGAAGTTCCTGCCATGGCCAACGACGGGACCGCGTAAAGAAAATTCATTTTTCAGAAGCCACTTGAGGGCATGCCACCAAGTTCGAGGCCGAGGGGAACTTGTAATTACCTGTGAGATGAGGGCCACGGGCACACTGAAGGCCGCGACGGGAACCAAAATTGACAAGGCACGCATTCTCGTCACTTAACCCTTCGGCCGCCAGTCACCAATTTTGCCTCTAGTCTCGGCTAACGATACACGATTTTACAATGCTCAAGATGTGGTAGGTGGTGGCGACCATCATCAAAGGGTTTAGGAAGCTTTTTAATACCTCCTTACCAGTTTATTTCTGCATTTGTGCCTAAACATGCTCTTTTATCATTTATACATCCTAAGTCGATATTCAGGAGATATAAGTAGTTGACCAGAGAATACGTTACAATATACAAAAATAAATCGCTAAGGAAAATATTTTAGAAAAGCTTCCTCAGCCAACGCAAATACAAACCCCGTTCTTGTTAACGTATCCACCAGGATGAGGATATTCTTTGGCATATACAGTATACTCGTATACCAGGCTACAAATATGATGGTAGGAAGGAGAAACTGAAGAAAACGATGCATCAGCGAAGCAAACGATGCAGCAGCGAAGGAAACGATGCAGCAGCGAAGAAAAGGATGCCGCAACGAAGGAAATGATGCAGCAGCGAAGGAAAGGATGCAAGAGTGAAGGAAAGGATGCAGCAACGAAGGAAAGGATGCAGCAACGAAGGAAAGGATGCAGCAACGAAGGAAAGGATACAACAGCGAAGGGAAGGATGCAGCAGCGAAGGGAAGAATACACCAATGAGGGAAAGGATGCAGCAGCGAAAGAAACGATTTAACTGCAAAGGAAAGGGTGCAGCAGGGAAGGAAGATAGCAGATGCGTTTTGAGCACTGACGAGATTTGGTAATATAAGCCTGCGAGTGAAGAAAGCATTGCATGACAGTATTCTTTACAGTTCCAACACGACCGTACAGAAGTGTGGACGATGCTTGAGGACATATTGCAGATCAAGCGTGAGAGAAATGCCTGTGGAATGAAGTGGAGGGGTAGGCAGATAAATGAAAAGATCCGTGAAGAAAGTGTAAACGATGATGAGGTCGGGAAAAATAAAAGAGGTTTGGTCATGTTGAACTAAGAGAAAGAGAGAGAGAGAGAGATGCCTGGAGAGTATACAGGGGAGATTGGTGTATTGTGAGGAGAGTTCGTTTCAAATTAGGGGTAAAAACACCAAACGGTCCTTTCATCGACACTGTCCCTCACAGGATATGACGTCGGGTAATAGAGATGAACTGAATATTATTACGTCATACACTTAAATAAACGAATATGGAGGAGGTACTATTAAACCAACGTCCGAGAGATTACAGGTTTATTCAAAGTGGCTTTGGAGATTCCGTAGCACCTTTTCTTTAGCGATTTATTATGTACATCCATCACAGTATACGCTTGTGGGTTGTCAGTTCAAGCTATGTCGATGTTGACATTATTTAAGTAGCATATAAGAGAAAGTGCTGGTGTAATATATAAATAAATCGCTATGGAAAGGGTACTACGAAGATTCTATGTCACCTACACTAAGGCCCTCCGTCGCTTCATTCCCCTCCCCCAGCTTCATCTTTCCTTTTTAATTAACACCCGAGTCGCTCACAGGATAATTTTCTCCTTCACATACACACTGTGCCGGGATTCTCAGACAGACTTAAGATCAATTCCCCCTCATAAATCACAGCTGTCTTTTGTAGGAGGAACAAGACATGGGAAGATGTTGTACTTTCCTCCCCTTGTCTTTCCTGCAAAACTAAATGACAGTTACAGTGGAAAGTGAACGGTATGTTTGTGAGCCCGAGACCTGGTTTTATAAATACCACTCGACTTCTAACTTTGTGGTAATGTTTTTTTTTTTTATATATCTTTCCAGAATGAATACACACCTGAATAGACTCTTCCTCGTTAATTTTGAGTAGCAGGTCAGGGAAAAGGACGCAGTGAGGCATATCTAAAGGTGAGTTTTGTTAGTCCAACAGTCGTAGTTCTTATGTGTGATAATGTTAGATTTTGTAGACCGCATTTTGGATTGCAGTTTTGGGGACTCATACCAGCTTAAGGATATCTTAAGCTGGAAATAGCTCTGAAAATGGCAGCCTAATTGTACCAACCCTACTTACCATAACAAACGTTGTAGTTGTAAGCCTGTTAACTTGTTGCACCTGTTGAATACAACACGGCCTTTGCCTGAAAGGGTTCTATAACTAAACTGACCAAAAAAGAAAAAAAAAGAAAAAGTGATACTTTCAGGCAGCCGTAATTAATCAGACCATGATAAAAAATACTTTGGGGCTGAAGCAATAAGATTTTCACACTTGCAAGTAGGGTACTACTACGGGATATAGATTAATTTAGGGAAAACAGAGCAAGCCTGTTCAATATGGTTTGTCAGTAGCGTTATTGAAGAAAATGGAACAGCCTCCTTGACTGTGTCGTAAGCAGAACAGCCATAGATGCATTTAAAATTGAGTTAGGGTGCCAAACTATCAAGCCTTAATAAACCGAATAACAATCTACCTATTTATCTATTGCCAGACGCACCAATCCCGTAAGAGGTGACCACAAACAAATCGCCTCCATGTAGCCCGGTCCCCCGTCATTTCGCTGCCCTCCTTCCAGCTCACACACCCCTCTCTCATATACCTCTCCACTCCATCCCTCCATCTCATCTTCGGCCTCCGCCTCCCTCTCCTCCCCTCCCCCACCTGACTCGCATATATTCTTCTCGTTAGTCCCTCGCTCTCCATCCTCTCCACATGGCCAAACCACCTCAGTGTATTTCTCCTAACGCTTTCAATCATATCCACATCAACACCACAACGCTTCCTCACTTCCTCATTTGTCAATCTGTCTCTCCAAGTAACTCCACATGCTCCTCTTAAATGACTCATTTCCACTGCTCTCACTCTTGACTTGTGTCCTTCCAGCAAGGTCCAAGCTTCATTTCCATACGTTAGGGTTGGAATCACAATACTGTCATGCAGCGACTTTTTTACTTCCATGCTCACTTCCCTGTTGTACCCTTTCAAGCACTTCACCTTCTAAACTTCCATCCATACTCATCACACTACCCAAGTACTTAAACACATTCACATTTTCCATTTCCTCCTCATCCAGCCGCACTGTACATTCAGTGGCTCCATTTCTCTCGAAGACCATAACTACTCATCCCTACATTTACCTTTAGAGTCCGTTTCTTACACACTCTTCCAGACTCATTCACCAAGCCTTACAATTCCCCTTCGTCGTTACTTAACAATACAATATCATTGCAAATAACAGGACAGGGAGTTTCCAGACACTGCCATCTCTCATTAGGGTCGCTCCAATCATACGGGTAGCAATTACGTTATAAGACAAAGAGCAAAACTATCACTTCAGAAGTAATGGCTCTAGCAACTCTTCTCCCGGTTAAGCAAACATCCCTCAACTCTCTCCCTATCACACGAAAGGAGGATGGTGGACTGCAGGATAAAGGCAGTTTCATGCGTCAGATGAGCCTGGGTTTGCTATTACTACTACTACTACCACTACTACTATTACTACTACTACTACTACTACTACTACAACTGGGGCTCCCATGTAAGTAACTGAATCATCTCGTATCACCATAATTAGATTTAAATACAGACACAGCTTACGTCCTCAAGTTGAAAGTGTTTAAAATTTTCCTTCAATCATTGCACTCCATGAATCTGTCCACTTCTCACTGTTTTCCTGTACGACTTATAGCATGAAGGTTTGGGAGATAAACAAGACAGGACTGCTGAACAATCCTTTTCATTATTTTTGCCGCAAGCATGTTAGGGTCATTTCGTTGGGAACATAAGGGCTGTGTAGCGAGCTGTTTTCGTATTCTCTCTCTCTCTCTCTCTCTCTCTCTCTCTCTCTCACACACACACACACACACACACACGCAAGTAAACAAGCCAGTGTTCTCGTCAGTGGCTTCTAAGGCTTCCCCGTCGACGTGATCTTCTTCTGAATGTCGGTGAGATGGGGTGGGGTGTACGGTTTGTGCAATAACGGGAGACTGAGTATGCTCCCCTCAAGCCCTGGTCCCCCCCTCCCCCCGGCGTAAGAGAGGCATTTTTCAGCGTTTCACTACGATGATGGTGCAGGGGAGGCACGCTTTCCTGTGGTGTACCGATGGGACTGGGTGGCTTAACTTCTGGATTATACAATCGTCCTAGAGCTATTTCCATATCCCTTAAAAGGGAGGTGGTGAACTGCAGTGTGGGATTCCTCAGCCTGCAGTCCACTGGATTCACGCTTCTGATGAATTCGAGGTTACAATAACAATAACTACTACTACAACTACAACTACCATTTCTAGCCTACTACTGCTACTACTACTACTACTACAACCACCACCACCACTACTGCTACTGTTATCACTACTATACTCCTTCTACTCTAACTTGGTCTAAAATTGCCATCTTTCCATCCTGAGTGCTGAATGGTAACATTAGTTTAAAACCAGCCTATGGTGCTAGTCACGGAGAGATGCTGTAGAAAGGATGTAGAGATGTAGCACCGTCATGTTCTGCCTCTGAAGTCTAAACTGCGTGAAGCAAGCTGCAGCAAGACGAAAATTTGGGCCACGTTAAGGCAGTGGCGGATTAAGGGGGGGGGGGCTGACTGGGCTACAGCCAGGGACCCCCAGTATTTGGGGGGCCCCCAATTCCTACAGTTTGTCAACAGAAAATCTGATACAAAAGGTCACCTAAGGGGAATGCATGATTGAGGGCCCTCCAGGGTGGCCCCTTCCGAATCCCCTATAACAAACCTTCCCTCAGGTATTCCCCCACGGCTACATTAACAATATATTTAGGTTTTCATTATATAAAGTAATAAAAATAACAATAGGCCTACATACAACTTAATTGGACCGGTGCATAAAAATAAAATAGTTACCGGTTCAATTACGTTTGGGCTCTGGTTTTCTTTCATGACTTCGTTATTTTATGCAGATATTTTATACAGATATTCAGGATAATTTCTCCTTTTTTATTGTTATGTTTAGTACATAATAATTACTATAGTATCTGTGAGACCTAGAAGAGGGAATCAGAGTATTATTATTTATAAAGTATAATTTTATTCCTACTCAAATGCCTAAGTCTTTGTTGACATGACGCGCCGGTATTCGTGTGTAGTAGAGGGTATCCAAGACCGTCCTAGGCGGCCAAAATAGCAACATTTAGACGTAAGTTTCTCTGTTTGATATTTTCATTACTTCTTTTATAAAATGGAGTACCTCAAGCATTATTGTGAACTCTACTAAACGCACATCGGATAGACAGAACAAAGGTGCAATGCTTCTGCAAGCCGACCTGCCACTTAGCAGCTGTGCAGCATGTTACTGTACAGAGAAAAGAGAAAATTATCACTATTCCTCACTATGGTGCTATCGATAGGAAGTTCCGGTTTAGGTTTTGTGTTCTATTTACTTAGTTTATTTTTACTAAAGATAATTATCAAGTAGGCCTAATGCCTGACGATTTTTCCCATCAATTTTTATCGTGTTCTTCGAGCTATGAAACACGGAAAGATAATTGTAAAAGCATATACCGGTAGTACCTAGTTTGGTATTGTTAGGTTTATTGTAATAGGCTAAGTAAACCTAATTACCTCTGCCAACGAAGTTGAAGGGGTTATGTTTTCACCCGTGTTGGTTGGTTTGTTTGTATGTTTGTCTGTCTGTGAACAAATTTACTCAAAAACGCGTGGGCCGGCTCTAACGAAATTCTGCATATAGACTGAACATGTCCTACTGAACAAATGATGTAGATTTTGATGAAGATCGGGTCAAAGGTCAAGGTCGTGGACGCGAAAAGGTCATACCCAACAATTTCGTACTCAAAAATACTTGACGGATTTCAATGAAATTTTGCGGTAGGCTTTGATATTGTCCAAGGAAGAGATGATCTGATTTTTGTAAAGATCGGGTCAAAGGTTAAGGTCACAAACGAAAAGGTCAAAACGTTTTTGGCCTTAATTTCCTTTCTAATAATGATAGAGACGTGGGACCAACGAAATTTTGTAGTATTAAGCAAGGCCTTTCGGATGTGTGCTGTCAAATTTGTCAAATGTTTTATTTCTTTGTTTTTGTTTTTTTCTTTGTAAGATTGTTTGTTACCAACATGACTTAAAAAGTACTTGATGGAATTGAGTGAAATTTTGTGGGAGGCTTTGACATTATCCAAGGAAGAGGTGATTTTCCTTTGGTGAATCTCAGGTCAAAGGTCAAGGTCATAGAAACAAAAAGGTCAAAGCACATTTTTGGCAATAATTTCTAATAATGATAGAGATGTGGGACCAACGCCATTTTGTAGTATTAAGCAAGGCCTTTCGGATGTGTGGTCAAATTTGTCATGTTTTATTTCTTTTTTGGTTTATTCTTTGTAAGGTTTTTCGATCTGAATAAAATAATCGAGACTTGCTTCGCTCGCCAACTGTTTGATAAAAGGGCCCCTACCTGAAGTTTAGCCAGGGGCCCCATGCACTCTTAATCCGCCCCTGCGTTAAGGTAAAAAGAGTATAGTACGATGATGCTTCTTAAACCCGCTCTGGCGATAGACTGGAAGGTGTAAAAATTTTGCTTAGCGTATATCTGTGTTGCCTATCTTTTTGTGAAAAAAAAAGATATATATATATATATATATATATATATACATATATATATGTATATATATAATGACTTTAAGCAAACTTGGTGTAAGGGAAAAATGTTAAGGGTCAGCCAAAGGGGTTATCTTTTATTTTCAGAATAATAGACTGAAGTTCAGAGCCAAATGGAAAGGTCAGCTTAAGCAGTTTTGATCCAATTTAGTCCAAACTTTGTGCGAAAGTCGAAAGTAAGGCAAGAAAGATAAGATTTAATTTTGAGAACTCACTCTCTCTCTCTCTCTCGCACACACACACACACACACACACACACACACACACACACACACACACACACACACACACACACACACACACATTAATCTCTATCCTCACAGCCATTTCCATCACAGCCACACCTCCACACAGCCACACTTCTACCCTCACAACCATATATCAACACATAACACACTTCTACACACAGACACAACTACTGTACATCTCCATACACACAACCACACCTCCACACTGACACACACACACACACACACACACACACACACACACACACGTCAGCAGCCTTCACTACTTACAGATAATGTCAGACATTTGGTACGAATGTACAGTATGTAATATTTCACAGATCACGATAGCGTGTTAAAGTGATGCATAGTTGTTATGACTACACTGAAATTCCGTAGCCTTGCAGGTCATTTGCGATCTACCCTTTCTGTTCAGTGGTTTACTTTTAAATTTCTTCTTGTTGCCTTCAGACGAATGCATTAGGCATTGTATAGACTTTTCAGACCGGAGGAACTAAATATGACCTCTTCACTACAAGAGATCTTTCCTAAAACAAATTAATACGCCTGTAGTAACAAAAACAAAGTGGAAAAGCACATCGTTAGATTAAAAGTGTTCTTGTTGAGTAACCTCTGTCTGTCTGACCAAGAAAACCTATCAATCGCAAGCAAGCAGCGAACGCTGCAGGGTCGTCCTGTGCAGTGAACTTAGGTTCCTTTGAGACAGAGCGGCTCTCCAGGAAGAGGTGCGACACCGCCACACCTCACATTGCCATATCTTGCCTCTTCCAGCACCCTTTAGAAAAATGTTAGCCTTGTTGTCAGAAATACTTGGGAACCGTTGGCATCATGTGATCTATGAGGTAACATTCTTTTCATCTTTCCATGTCAACAACCGAGACGAATGACCCTGAAGTGTGACAGCCGACAGTGTACGAGGTGACAGCTTTTACTTGGGATCGTTTTCTCGTTAGGTCAGGAGGCTTGCTGGCACATCTTCCTTAAAGATTTAGTTTCCGCATTATGGTTTTATATTATCGTGTATATAATGTATGTATCTTTTCAGTAGCGATATGGACTGCATGCACTACATACTAGAACTTATTGAAGAACTAAATGCAGAAATAAACTGACAAGAGAGGTGGTGAAAAGCCTCCTTATACCACACCAGCAATGACTACACCCAACCACCACCCTAACCACACACCACATTAACTATACACCACCCTCACCTCCACCACCACCTGCGCCATACACCACCACCACCCACACCACACACCACCACCACCCACACCACACCGCCACCATCCTCATCACACGCGACCCGCATTCCCATCCCACCATCACCACTACCGCCACACACTATTTTCATCATATACAACCATTATGACACCACCTCCAACACACAAAACCCCATCACACACTATCATCACACCACACCACACCAAGCCAGTTTACCATCCACCACTACTACCACCACACCACACTGTACCATTTGCCACAACCACTACAATTACCACACCAAACCAGTTGCCACAGTCACTACTGCCATGACACCACATACCACACCACAGCACACCACACCAGCTACCCACCACCACTGCTACCATCATACCAAAGCACACCACACCAGTTACCCACCACCATTGCTACCACCATACCACACCGCGCCACACTAGTTAACCATAACCACTTATATAAACCGTCACACCACACCATGGCAGTTACCTACCACCGCTACTACTACCACGTCACACCACACTATGTAACACCAGTCGCTCATCACCACTACTAGCAGACCACACCAGACCAGTTACCCACCACCACTGCTACCACCACAGCACACCACACCACCAATACCACCATCATGCCACATACGCCAGTTACCTACCACCAACGCTACCTCCATACCACACCAGTTTCCCACCATCTCTGCTACCACCACACCATGAACTCACAACGACCACTACCATCACACCACACCACACCACACCACACCAAACCAGTTACCCTCAGACACCGTCACACCACACAACGCCACAGCAGTTACTCACAACCACTACTACCACCGCACCATACCACACCACACCACGCCACGCCAGTTACCCACAGCCACTGCTATCATCACACCACAGCACCATGTACCCACAACCGCTATTACCACCACACCACACCACACCAGTTACCCTCAAACACTACCACACCACACCGCACCATACCACACCACACCGCACCATACCACACCACACCTTACCCATAACCACTACTATCATCACACCACACCACACCAGTTACCCACCTTTTAATATTGTCATCTGTCCTGCAGTTTGTTCGAGAATAATACAGCTCGTGAAGATTAAGCATTGAACATGTCTGTTGTAGTCATGCGGTCTATTGTCCTTATACACATTGCCTAGGCCTACTTTCCATTGAATTGTTGGTCAAACTACATGAGAGCTCCTACTAATATACCATGAAAATGCGCCGAAAATACCGACCTGAGCGGCGTCCCTATACACATACACACACACACACACACACACACACACACACACACAACTAGGTCGTTGGTGGTGTAGGGGCTCCTTTATGTAGCTTACTATATAATTCACAAGCACACACATATACACACAGCACATACATACATACATACACACTACGGGCACATACACAAAACTTAAACATACACTCTAGAAACGCACACACTGCTCACATACAGTAAACTGCACACATAAATACTACAGACACACATGCGTATAACTCATTCAGTACACATAGTACGCACATACAAAACATGCTCGTACACACGCCACAAGCACATGCACATAATACACGGTACACATATGCAAATGCTACCCTCATAGGCAGACATTATGCACGCATACTCCATACCCAAACAATACACACTCATGTTACACACATAATGTACAGAAAGAGAAGTAAAACACCCCTAGACTTATCAAACGTATCCCTTTTCCGGCCTGTTCAACGCCTTTGTTTTTAGGATGCGAATTTCTTTACCTTGAAAGATGACTCCAATCTACCTCAGACTTCACCTAGGAGCTATAATTCTTTCACCTTAACCTGGCACAGATTTTTGTCCATTTGCAGCTTATTTCACGTAGGTCAGCAGCAGAATAGGACAATGTGTTACGGCTCAACATCATTTCCATAGCACTTCGTGACTATCACCAGTTCTAGTGCTAATCTTTGGTACAGTTCAGCGTCTAAGATGGAGAGATGGCAATTTTAGCCCAAGTTAGATTAAAAATGGTATAATATCTCCTCTTTTTAACTGTAAAGCGTCCGTTAAAAGAATGGACACCTACCTATTTCTCTATGATGGTGTCGCAAGGAGATCTAACCCATGGACAGAGGACACTGAGTTAGCATCCATGGGAGGAAAGATGAGGAAGAGGGAAGCTGGCACTGAAGGAGAAGGAAGAGTCTGGTACTTAGGGAGGATGAAGAGGCTGGCGCTTACGGAGGAGGAAGAGGCACTGAGGGCTGGGGGAAGAGGCTGGTACTTAGGGAAGGGGAAGAGACTGGCAGTGAAAGAGGAGAAAGAGACTGGAATTGAGGGAGGAGGACGGAAAGCACTGAGGAAGGTCGAGCAGCAGGAAAAAGAAGAGGCTGGCAATGGAAGAGGAAGGGGAGGAGGAAGAGATTGTCGCTGGGAGAGGAGGAAGACGAGGTGTAGGTAGTTGTGGTGATGGAGGAGGTAGAAGCTGCCACTGAGGGAAGGAGCACTGGGGAAGGAAGAGGAGAAAGGCTTACACTGAGGTAGGAGGAGGAAGATGAGGAGGAAGAGGGTGGCACTGGAAGAGGCAGGGAAGGATAGACACTTGAGGAAAAAGAAGAAGAAGAAGAGGAGGAGGAGGAGGAGGAGGAAACTAACAATGAGAATAAGAGGCTGACAGTCAAGCCTAGAACACTTTTCCTTCTTTCCATCAATATCCTGTATCTACAGTATCTCAAATCATCGAAAGAGAAAAGAAAAATGGGAATACTCTGTACTTCGAAAACCGTGCATCAGAGAGGAAAGCTGAACGGTGTTGATCCCCCTTAAACAATGCCTGCCAACTCCGTTTCCTATAACCACTAGTCAGGTCTCAACACGCAACATCTGTGGGGAAATATGTTATTTCATCCTAGCTGCCATTTGTCTCAGCCTCTCTTTTGGTCTGTGAACACGTGGAACATAAAAACTGCTGTATAAACCTTTTCTTCTATACCTTGGTGCATGAGCTCCTGAAGAAGAGCCAAATCTCTGAAAAGATTTGTGTTCCTTCAAATATAGACAGGGATAGATGTCAGATCCATGGCCATGAGAGACCCTGAGGGGGATATTTCTTTTCTCCAAGATCCTGAGGATCATGTGTCTCCCTTCCACCTAAGCCTAGCGAGTCACTGTGTCAGTGGCGGTTGAACTGAAGGAGCTACTGGGGCTGACTTAGTTCTGTTTCACCCAGGTCTGATTCCTAATTGGTGGAAGTCCTGCTGTAGCATGCACCGAGTATTTGTTCATCTTGGAATGGAACCTGGCTGATTGATGGAACTTCATAAGTTTTGCCTCCCTTGAAGCTGGATTTCTACCCTAGAGTGAGAAGGATACAATTATTGAACCAGTCGCATCTGTCAGGGAAAAACCCTCTACCCATACCTCTGAAGAAGCCAGGGCAACTAACTTAGTCTATGGAGTCTACACAACAACCATCAGAGGCATGCATCATGAGTTTTGCTCTAGTGCAGCTGGGGTGGCTTCTTTTAGTTCAAATGGACATTGAGCTAGTCCAGAAAGAGCTTCTTGCAAAGACCTCTGTTCCAGTAAATTTAAAGAGTTGCGGTCAGGACTGCGCTGTGCTGTTCTCTGCCGTACAAGAACTCTAGTTGAGGTTAGTCAGACTGCCTCCAGCTAGCTGAAATAAATTATTCGGTATCAGAAATCCACTTATTTCCCTCGCTCAGATTGTTCCAACACCTAAGGCCCGACCAAAATCACAGATAAGCTGGGCACAAGCAGGGCCCTCGTATAATGCCTGCAGAACAGATCTATGACTAGTAGTTTGGAATCGACCACTGATGACAAAGTGGAGATGTTGGATAAACAGAAAGCTTTGGTTCTGCCAGAAATTCCATCAGATTTTTTAGTAAGAGCTAACTTTCAGGTTTCCTGAGTAATACAGATGCTGGAAATTTTATAGTTTTTAGTGTGAATGTAGCGAAGACTTAGGATCTGCTGCTTAGGAGCAATAAAAATTAAACAACAACTTAAACCATTCCTTCCAGTCAAAGCACTTCAGTGCTTGACTTTGAGTCCTTAAGGTGCTGGACTGAGGGAGTTGGCCACCACCGTCCTGGGTCTCCACCAACAGAAAAATAAAGGTCTACTAGGGTGGGCCAAGTCGGCTTTATTAATGGAAAGCTATAGGCGCGTTTTTGTGAGGCCTGAGGCTCAAGCCTGGCTTCGCTCTTTGGCTTAAGCCAAAGTGGCCCCGCAAAAACAGTACTCGAACCGTACTGACGAATGTAAACAAACACCCCGGTCAGCTGACGACGCAAAGCAGCATGGCAGATATTGGAGAATTTATTTTCGATCTAAGCAGTAGTTCTTCCCTCCAGATGGGAACTTTTCCGTTGTTTGCAGAGACACAAGAGTCTGCGACTGTTCTGTCCACTCTTGTAGAGGAATACATGAGCCAGGTCACTGTGTTGTTGTCTTTAATGGCAACAGGCACTAGGTACATAAAGCAGCTGTGTTAACCACTGGAAAGATGAATGGCATTAAATAAGGAAAGCTTTTAATATGAGAGAGGGGGGTGTGAGTTGGGAGCAGGGCAGTGAAATGGCGGGGGACAGGGCGACTTGGAGGCGATTTGTTTGTGGCCACCCCAAACGGAATTGAGGCGTCTGGCAATAGATAGATAGATAGATGTAATTTACAAACTTAGGGTGCTTGTTGAGAACCCTAGGAACAAGGTACTCTCAGTGACAGTGTATGGGAAAGTAGACAGAACTTTATTGATATTATGGTGTAGTAGTAGCAAGCTTAATAATAATGCTGGAGACCACACATTTGTGACCATCATGTTTGTAATGTGGTCAAAAAGTTATGTTGTTGACGGTAGGAAACAACTGGAATCATGGACTGTGAGCATTGCACCTTGAGAGTAAATGTAGAAAAGAGAAAAGTGATGGTTATTGAGAGAGAAGGTTACTCCCAGTGCTTTGTTGCAGTGAATCAAGAGAGACTGGAATTGGTGAAGGAGTTCAGTTACTTGGGTACAGTGATAGAAAAGAGAGGAAAATGTGCAAAAGAAGTTGAAAGTAGAGTGACAAGGAAAAGTAGCTGGTGCAATGAAGGCCTTGATAAAAAACAGAGAATTGAGAGTTGCAGCTGCATGAGGTTTACATGAAGGAATGTTAGTGCCAACTTTAACATGAGACTGCAGTGTGGCATGAAAATGAAAAGTCAAGGGTGAGAGCAACTAAGATGAGACTGCTAAGAAATGTATGTGGAGCACCGAAGGTGGATAGATACGAAATAATGTGATTCGTGAAAGATGTGGAGTGAGGAAGTCGGTGGACACCAGAATCGAAGAGAGTGTACTGAGTGGAGAGAATGGATAACAACAGAGTGGTGAAAAAGGTATAGCTGAGTGAATTTAAAGGAGGGAGGAGGTGAGGTAGGCCAAGGAGAAGGTGGAGAGATATGGTGGATGAGTGTGAGGAAGAGAGGTTTGGAAGTCTGTGAGGCTAGGGAACTGACAAGAGATCGAGCTGGCTGGATGGATGTTGTGATGAGAAGTGCATGATCAAGGATTTGGCACCCCTTTTTAGCGTGGTATCGTCTGGATTGACTCTATTGGATACGTTTGTGTGAAGCTACAGAACATGGTGAATGTTTTTAGCGTATCCGATAGAGCCAGGATTCTGGGGGCTTGAATGATGAACGTATGGAAGTATAACCCATTGGATTGGGCAAATTTGGGCTGTCTGGACATTGCCACTCCTCACTCTGCCCTAGGGTGGGAAAGGAGGACCTATTTCTTGATATTTCCCAAGTTGACCTGTCAATGAAGTTTCAATATCTAACACTGAAAATGCTTGGAAACTGTAAATAAGCGCAAAATTTAATATTTCATACTGAAAGTATTATTGTGATTATTATTATTTTTGTATTTTATTTTATTTTTTTTGACAGACAGGAGTTTAAATATTCAGAGTTTGCCAGAAGTGCAGATGTTAATTATAAAGTTCCATAAAATCATAATTATTGTGTTTTTGACACCTGCAAATGTAATAAAAACATCGTTGAAAATACAGAAATCAAATATCTATCTATCTATCTATAGCCCGACGCCCTAATCCCGCAGAGGGTGGCCGCAGACAAAACGCCTCCAAGTCGCTCTGTCACCCACCATTTGACTACCCTCCCCCCAACTCACCCCCCCCTCCCTCATATACCTCTCAACTCCATCCCTCCACCTCATCCTCTGTCTACCTCTCCCTCTCCATCCCTCCACCTCACCTACATACTGTACACCCTCTTAGTCAGTCTTTCATTCTCCATTCTCTTCACATGTCCAAACCACCTCAGTGTATTTCTCCTAATCTTCTCAACCACATCCACATCCACCCCACAGCGTTCCTTCACTTCTTCATTCGTCAGCCTGTCCCTCCACGTCACTCCACATGCTCCTCTCAAGTAACTCATTTCCACTGCTCTCACTCTTGACTTGTTCCACTCTTGCAAGGTCCATGCCTCGCTTCCATACGTCAGGGTAGGGATCACAATACTATCATGCAGTGACTTCTTAACTTCCATACTCACCTCCCTATTTCTCATCACTGCTTTCAGTGTACCAACAACCTTCCTTCCCTGCTGTACCCTTTCACGCACTTCATCCCCCAAAGTTCCATCCTTACTCATCACACTACCCAAGTACTTGAATGCACTCGCATTCTCCATAACCTCACCATCCAACCTCACTGCACACTCTGTGACTTCATTCCTCTCAAACACCATAACTTTACTTTTGTTTACATTAACTTTCAGCTTCCTCCTCCTACACACTGTCCCAAATTCATTCACCAAACCTTGCAACTCCCATTCATCTTCACTCAACAGTACTGTATCATCACCAGACAGCAACACCGGAAGCTTCCAAATCTCACCCTCATTCATTAGAGCCACCCCCACATCCACTGCCCTACCCTGCACCTCCTTTACAACCCCATCCATGTATATGGTTGTTTTTAATGCATCTAAGACTCAGTTCTTACACCTATCAGCCCGACAAAATCTTCCAGAGGTATACCCATTAATGTTTAATAATATTCATCTTAATCCTGCATCATCCTTGAACATGCTTGGGGTTTCATTTACTCGGGACTTATCTTGGAAAGATCATATTACATCTCTTGTAAAATCTGCTTCCAAGAGATTGGGTGTGCTAAGCCGACTCTGCTCTTTCTTTACCCCTGCACAATTGTTGACTCTATACAGGGGTTTTATCTGCCCCTGTGTGGAGTACAACTCTCATGTGTGGGGAGGCTCCCCACATACAGCTCTTCTCAATAGGGTGGAGTCAAAGGCTTTTCGTCTCATTAACTCTCCTCCTCTTACTGACTCCCTTCAACCTCTGTCTCTTCGCCGCATTGTTGCATCTTTATCTCTTTTCTATCGCTACTTTAATGGTCACTGCTCCTCTGAACTGTCTGCTTGCATTCCTCCACCTCTACGACGGGCGCGTAGCATCCGTCTGGCAGCAAACTCTCATCCCTTTTCTGTCCAACTCTCTAATGCAAGAGTTAACCGTTACTCCCAGTCTTTCATTTATGCAACAGGTCAACTCTGGAACTGTCTCCCTCTGTCTGTATTTCCTGCTGCCTATGATCTCCAGTCTTTCAAACGCAGTGTGTCCAGGCATCTCAAAATGATCGGATCTTGAATTTGGCTCTCTATTGTATTTTGTTTTTCTCTTGGAGGGAACTGTTACTGCGGGCTCATGGCCTTCTTCCTCGCATAAAATATATATATATATATATATATATTAAACAGCCATGGAGACATCACACAACCCTGTTTCAGTCCCACATTGAGATCAAAGAACTCACTCAGCTCACCATCCACTCGCACCGTAACCCTAGCTCCCTCCTACATACTCTTCACAGCACTCAACAATTTCCCCTCCACTCCATATATTCTTAATACCTTCCACATACCTTGCCTATCTATTCTGTCATAAGCTTTCTCCAAGTCCATGAAGGCAGCATACACTTTCCTTCCCTTCTCTAGATACTTCTCCACTAAACATCTTAGAACAAATATCTGATCTACACACCCTTTTCCCTTCCTAAATCCCCCTTGTTCTTCTCCAACTAGCTCCTCTGTCATATGCCTAACCCTATCAATGAGTATTCTACCATATATTTTACCAGTCACACTAAGTAGGCAAATACCCCTATGGTTACCACATACTTCTCTCTCTCCTTTTCCTTTGTTTAAAGGAACAGTTATACCTGATTTCCAGTCCTCTGGAACCCTTCCCTCTTCCCAAGCCAATCTACACAACTTCCATATCCACTCCACAACAATCTCACCCCCATACCTAAGCATTTCACCACACACTCCATCAATTCCTGGGGCCTATCCCAACTTAATATTCTTCATCGCTTCCACTACTTCCGCCCTACTGATCTCTTCCTCCCTCCTCTCATCTCTTCTTCTCCCAGCCATTCCCCAACCACTTATACTCGCACTGCTCTCACTCTCCACATTCAATAAATCCTCAAAGTGCTCCTTCCATCTCCTCAGTTTCTCTCTCTTCTCCACCAACAATCTATTATTCCTATCTTTCACTCCCCTACTATTTCCCCTTTCACACTGCCTTACTTTCTTTACCTCCTTCCAAAACAATTTCTTACTCTCCCTCCATTTCACACTCAGATTCCTCCCAAACTCCTCATCCACTTTCTTTTTACTCTCCTTCACCAGTCTCTTAACCTCCCTTCTCCTGCTCACATATACCTCTCTCTTCTCTCTCTCTCATCTTCTCCCCTACCTCTACTCGCTAACCATTCACTATATGCCTTCTTCTTTTGTTCCACAGCTCGTTTCACCTCATCATTCCACTATGCTGTCCCTTGCACACCCTTGCATCTCCTCCTCACTCCACAAACCGCCTCACACGCTGCGCCTATATCTTCCGTGAATATCTTACATACGTCTTCCACCCCTTCCATCTGCTCTAGCTCATACCTTCCCAGTCTTTCTTCCACTATGCTCTTATACTCTGTCATTTTCTTACTATCTTGCAATTTCTCCACTCTTCTCACAGGAGTTGCTTCCTCCTGTCTTCCCCTTCGTCTCCTCAACCACTTTCTTTGCAGCTCTACCTTGGCTATCACTAAGTGATGGTCCGAGACTCCATTATATATATAATAGTGACAAATACAATAGTGACAGGAAATGTGTTGCAAATCCTGGTTACAGAATGCATATTATAATTTCTTTAACTATCAGACAGTAATGAAGAACACACAGTATTTGTATGATATCATATAAACTCCAAAGATGCATGACTGTGAGAATATGTGCTATAATAAAGGATTGTAAAACTGAAAAAAATAATTTACCAGCTACTGCTGCTCTGTCTGTCTATGTATTGCCAGACACCTTAATCCCATAAGGGATGGCCACAAACAAATTGCCTTTATGTTGCCCTGTCCAATGCCATGCTCCCATCTTACACACCCTGTTCTCATGTACCTCTCCACTCCTTCCCACAATCTCATCCTTGGCCTTGCCCTCCCTCCACCTCACTCACACACACACTCCTCGTCAGTGTCACTCTCCATCTTCTCCACATGACCAAACCACCTCAGATTGCTTCTCGTAACGCTTCCTATCCCATCTACACCACAACGCTCCTTCACATCCTCATTTGTCAGTCTGTCTCTCCATGTGACTCCACATGCTCCTCTCAAATAACTCATTTCCATTGCCCTCTCTCCTGACTTGTGTCCTTCCAACAAGGTCCAAGCTTCACTTCCATATGTTAGTTGTTATCACAGTACTGTCATGCAGTAACTTTTTCACCTCCATGCTCACTTCCCTGTTTTTTATCACTGCCCTCAAAGAACCTGCAACCTTTCTTCCTTGCTGTACCCTTTCAAGCACTTCATCCTCCAAACTTCCATCTTTACTCATCACACTACCCAGGTACTTAAATGCACGCATATTTTCCATTTCCTCCTCATCCAGTCTCACTCTGCATTCACTGACTTCACTTCTCTCAAAGACCATAACTTTACTCTTCCCTACATTCACCTTTAGATTCCGTTTCTTACACACTCCCCCAAACTCATCCAACAAGCCTAGCAGCTCCCCTTCATCTTCACTTAACAACACAATATCATCTGCAAACAACAGTACAGGGAGTTTCCACACACTGCCCTCTGTCATTAGGGCTGCTCCAACATCTGCTGTCCTACCTTGTATCTCTTTTATAACCCCATCCATATACAGATTGAACAACCATGGAGACATGACATGTCCCTGTTTCAATCCAACCTTCAAAGAGAACAATTCACTCGGTTCCCTATCCACATACACTGCAGCCTTAGCACCCATATACATACTCTTCTTGGCTTTCAGCAACTTCCCATTTATTCCATGTATTCCTAATACTTTCCACATTCCTTGTCTATCCACCCTGTCACATGCTTTCTCCAAATCCGTGAAGCCACATACAACTTCTGTCTGTTCTCTAGAAACTTCTTCACTAAAGACCTAAGAATGAATATCTGATCTGCACAACCTCATCCCTTCCTAAAACCTCCCTATTCTTCAACTAATTCCTCTGTTATTTCCCTAACTCTGTCAGTAGGTCTCCTACCATACACTTTTTCCCCTTTTCCTTTGTACAGGGGAATGATTATACCTGACTTCCAATCCTCTGGGACTCTGCCTTCCTCCCAGGCCAGTCTGCACATCTTCCAAATCCATTCTACTGCCAGTAATGATACTTCACCCCTTAGTATGAGAACCCCTTATCTCAAGCCCACCTCAGGTCTTTCTATGGTGTGTGTTCCTTATTGTGTCTTCACTTTCTATTAATCTAACAGTGCCTGTGTGTGTTTCTGATACACAGCATATCATAATGTATGTATTTAATTGGTCTGTGTTATTGTCAAAGGGAAAATTTGGGATTGCACTTGGGATGCCCAGTACTATAGGGTAAATCCCATAGGTAGTGTGCTTTTGTTATTGTGCAAGTTCTTTATCACACACCAAGCCTTGTACCAGTTATGCATGATAACCAAGGGATCACAGTACTGTATATAAACGTGTGTTGCCAGGTGAGCTTGACTGCGACATTTTCTCTCATTTTTCTGTGTCTGTCCTCATCTCTTCCTATTTATGCCATCTTTTCTGTCACTTTTTGTTAATCTTGTTTTCTTTTTCAGGTGGCTTTACATTGATTGACAAGCCAAAAAGTTTCTTAGATGCCATGAAACCATTTACAACATTGGGTGGTAACTATATAACCAACCCATACATGTTCCCTATGTGTCAGCAAGTGGGTTGGTGGTGGGTTAGTTTCCCTCCATATAAAATAACTAACTTGCAGCCAAACGACCACCTATTACGGGATTATGGTGTCAGGCAATAGATACATAGGTAGATAGACAAGTACAGTATCCTTGCGTTAGTGAGTAATGTGGTGTGGATGGTTTTCAGGAGTAGAAGGATTGCCATTGCTGGTGACTCAACTCTGGCCATTTCTACCTCTTCACCAAGTTAGCCGCCATCCATGACTGGACTAAACCACATATCTGCAGTTGGTACTACACATCAAGTTAAGCCATAGTGGAACGAAGGTTAGTATTGCTTTGCAGTTCTGTAGCAATTATCAGTCATTGGTATCATTATCCATGTGTAGTTTTCTTTGGGGCAGAGGGCAGTGAAATGGCAGGGGCAGGGCGACATGTAGGTGATTTGTCAGTGCCCACCCCTTACAGGATTAAGGCGTCTGCTTAGATAAATATAGTTTTCTTTGGCACAGGATGTAAAATATCCAGAACTATAAAAGGAGGCAGGTAAATGGGAAGGTTTAACAGAAAAGTAACGAGTAAAATGGGCTTTCCATCCATTTATTTTACTGTCAGTCTTTTAAATATTCTCAGCTCCATTTAGAAGGCATTACTATCTATCTATCTATTGCCAGACGCCTCAATCCCGTTTGGGGTGGCCACAAATAAATCGCCTCCAAGTCGCCCTGTCCCCTGCCATTTCACTGTCTTGCTCCCAACTCACACCCACCTCTCTCATATACCTCTCCACCCCATCCCTCCATCTCATCCTCGGCCTCCACCTCCCTCTTCCCCCCTCCACCTCACTCACATACGCTTTCTTCGTCAGTCTTTCACCCTCCATCCTCTCCACATGGCCAAACCACCTCAGTATGTTCCTCATAACGCTTCCTATCACATCCACATCCACACCACAACGCTCCTTTATATCCTCATTCGTCAGCCTGTCTCTCCATGTGACTCCACAGGCTCCTCTTAAATAACTCATTTCCACTGCTCTCACTCTTGACTTGTGTCCTTCCAACAACGTCCAAGCTTCACTTCCATACGTTAGAGTTGGTATCACAATACTGTCATGTAGTAACTTTTTCACTTCTGTGCTCACTTCCCTGTTTCTTATCACTGCTTTCAAAAAACCAGCAACCTTTCTTCCCTGCTGTACCCTTTCAAGCACTTCACCCTCCAAACCTCCATCCTTACTCATCACACTACCCAAGTACTTAAACGTACTCACATTTTCCAATTCCTCACCATCCAACCTCGCTATACATTCATTGACTTCACCTCTCTCAAAGACCATCACTTTACTCTTCCCTACATTCACCTTTAGATTCCATTTCTTACACTCTTTCCCAATCTCATCCACCAAGCCTTGCAGCTCCCCTTCGTCTTCACTCAACAACACAGTATCATCTGCAAACAACAGTACAGGGAGTTTCCAAACACTATCCTCTCTCACCAGGGCCACTGCAACATCCACTGCCCTACCTTGTACCTCTTTTATTACCCCATCCATGTACAGATTGAACAACCATGGAGACATGACACATCCCTGTTTCAACCTAACTTTCAAAGAGAAAAATTCACTTATTTCACCATCCACACGCACTGCAGCCTTCGCACCATCGTACATACTCTTCACAGCATTCAACAACTTCCCATCTACTCCATATATTCTTAACACTTTCCACAATCCTTGTCTATCCACCCTGTCATATGCTTTCTCCAAATCCATGAAAGCCACATACAACTTCTTTCCCTTCTCTAGAAACTTTTCCACTAAAGATCTAAGAATGAATATCTGATCTACACAATCTCTTCCCTTCCTAAAGCCTCCCTGTTCTTCTCCAACTAATTTCTCTGTTCTTTCTCTAACTCTGTCAATAAGTATCCTACCATACACTTTTCCTATTATACTAAGAAGACAAATGCCCCTATGATTACCACACACTTCTTTTTCCCCTTTTCCTTTGTACAAGGGAATAATTATACCCGACTTCCAATCCTCTGGGACTCTACCTTCCTTTCAGGCCAATCTTCACATCTTCCACATCCATTCTACTACTATCTCTCCCCCATGCTTCAGCATTTCACCACACACTCCATCAATTCCTGGGGCTTTCCTTGATTTAACTTTCTTCATTGCTTCCACAACTTCTGTCCTACTGATTTCTTCCTGTCTTCTCGCCTCCCTCCTGCTCCCAGTCATTCTCCAGCCACTTATACTCGCATTACTTCCATCCTCTATGTTCAACAATTCCTTAAAGTGTTCTCTCCATCTGCTCACTTTTTCTCCCATCTCCACAAGTAATCTACCATTTTTATCTTTCACTCCCCTGCTAACTTCACTTCCACCCTGTCTTACTCTTTTCACCTCTTTCCAGAACATTTTCTTACGGTCCCTCCACTTTACACTCAAATTCCTTCCAAATTCCTCATCCACTCTCTTCTTACTCTTTACTAATCTTTTCACCTCTCTCTGTCTTTCTACATATAACTCTCTCTTCTGCCACTCAACTTCTTCCACGCTCCTATTTCTCATCCATTCATTGTATGCTTTCTTCTTTTGTGCCACAGCCTGTCTCACCTCTTCAGTCCACCACGCTGTTCCTTGTACCCCCCCTCCGTCTTCTCTTCCTTCCACACACCACATCACATGCTGCACATATTTCTTCTGTAAATATCCTACACACACCTTCCACGTCTCCCATCTGCTCCAATTCATATTTGCCCAATCGTTCCTCCACTTCTCTCTTATACTCTGCCTTTTTCTCATCCTCTTGTAACCTTTCCACTCTCCTTGCAACTACTCCTTCCTCTCGTCTTTCCCTTCTTCTATTCCTCCATATTACTTCAATCCTAATTCTGGCCACCACCAAGTAGTGGTCAGAAAGTCCACTTCCCCAGCCTTTATAAGCTCATGCATCCATTACACATCTTCGCATCCTTTCATCCACACACACATAATCAATCATTGCCTTCCTTTCATTCAGTTCACCACCCACCCTTCTCATCGCTCGCCATGTATACCTGTGGATCATTTTATGCCTGAAGAGGGTATTGGCTATCACCAACCCCCTCCCAGCACAAATGTCCATTAACGCACTCCCATTCTCATCTATCTCAGCAGGCACACCCCACTCACCAACTATTCCATCCACCATCACATTCCCAACTTTACCATTCATATCACCGATCAAAAACACTCTCTCATTTCTTCCAAACTTTTCCATGCACACTTCTACATTTGCCCAGAACTCTTCTCTCACCCTTCTAGCACAATCTTGTGTTGGCGCATACACACACACAATCGCCCACATTTGTATTCCAACTTTCAACTTTACCCACACAATCCTTGACCCAACTGATCCATACTGTCTTATGCTCTTCTTCCATCTTTTACTCACAACTATACATACTCCTTCCTTTGCCCTCTCATTCTCACCTACTCCTGCACATATACCCCATCCATACTCCCATTCTCTCACACTTTCTCCTCTCCATTTTGTTTCAGTTATTCCACATACATCCACTTTCGCACCCTCAAGCACCTGGACAATGACCTTATATTCTCTTGCAAGTTATTCATTTTAGAGGGACGGCATGGTAAATTATCCAGCCCCTACCAGGTGTGCTTTATTGGAAACATCATGTGTTGACTGTAAAAACAAAAACAAAACGATGTGTTGAGTTTTATAAATCACTACGGTTAGGCAGGGTTGTGGAGTCGGTGATAATATTTCCTGACTATGACTCTGACTCCAGAAATTTTACAAGTACGACTCTACCAACCAACACATGTTCTCTATGTGCCATCAAGTGGGTTGGTGGAGGGTTAGTGTCCCTCTGTGTAAAATACCTAACCCAAAGTCAAATGGCCACCTGTTACTGGATTATTGTGTCTGGCAATAGATAGTTGACAGACTAGTACAGCATCCTTGAGTTAGTGAGTAATGTAGTGTGGATGGTTTTTAGGTGTGAAGGGTTGCAACTGCTGATGACTCTCAACTCTGGGTTTGTCCATCTGTTCACCAAGTGAGCCGCCATTCATGACTGGACTGCCATAAACAGTAGTAATTTACCTTAAGTCGTTGAGGAATCAAGGTGGGTATTACTGTCATTTTTCATTACAGTAAACCCTTGATATAACAAATTAATTGGGGGAGGGGTGGGTCGCTATATCTGAAAGTTCGCTACATACGAGGTTCAGTATTTCTGAGGGATTACCAAACCAGTTCCCTATGGAAGTGGAGTCGTTCTGTCCAACATGCTACCTAAAGTAATTCAGTGAAGTTTTACATGGAGAATTCAATGGTTTGCGAAGTTGTACATGTGAATATAATACTGTATGAAGTTGTACATATAAATACAATATCTATAATAAGAATACAGTATAATGTAGTACTGTTGCAGTACACTTACTGTCCCAGGAAGGGATGCTGTTGTCACTGTGGGCTGATTTGCGAACTTCCCCCTCATTTAGCGACCTTAGTTTGCAAAATCCAGGGGAAGCTCGGTCGTGATTTGTATGTTCGTTATATCCGAAATTTGCAATACCAGGCGTTGGAATGTGAAACGACCGCTCTTACCGGCCTCACACTTCATACTGAGCAGGCTCCTCCTGCATACTGCAAGACTCTTCTGATGACGTCACCACTTGCAGCGTAACAAGTGTGTGCGCGCGCACACACACACTAACAGCAATGTGCACTAACACTCTCTTTCTCTCTTCTTAATTTGATGAACGATTCCAAGGACGAAGCTGATTGGATTATTGGCGTCCAATACACACTATGTATCCAATACATAGACTTCTGTTTAAGTGCCATTAAGACCCAGTCTGTAGCCACATACAAATATTTGGTGTCCCTTGAAGTACTATAATCCTTCTAGTCCCAGCTGACTGCTGCACATAGCCGCTCAGTCGAGGCACCTTTCTTGGTGAGACAGTCAGCCAGTTGTTGTGATGTGTCCATCCAAGACACTTCATCAATCCCCCCTCGCTCCAACATGTCTTGCAATGCAGCAATATCGTTGTGCAATCTCCTGTCTTCAACGTTCCTGCAGGAGTAAAGGGCGTCCACCAAACTCTTGTTATCGATGAAACACTTGATCTTGAAATCACCACACCATCACAGAATTTGGCAGTTGCATGTCCTGCTTCATAAATTTGCCACAGGCAACCTGCCCTCTTCCTTAAATGCCCAGAAAGTTTTTTTTTTTCCCCCACATCCCCTGGGGAGGGGGGAAAGAATACTTCCCCAGTATCCCTGCTTGTCGTAAGAGGCGACTAAAAGGGGCCTTTTTGTCTCCAGTCTTTCTCTCCTTATTGTCCTCTTCTGCTTTTCTGTCCTACCTTTCTTCTTGATATTTCTGTGTTTCTTCTGGGCTTTATTTTCCCTCTACTCCTACAGTGCCATATTATGAGTTGGTGCTAATTCTTTGCTTTTCCTTACTTCAAATCACTTCTTGCAGTCAGCATTCAACATTTAACTATCTGTGTTGCATATGTACCAAAATTGAGAGTTTTTATAATATAGTTGGAATTGCCAGGCCCATGCGGTAATATGTTTTATGATGTACTGGTACTGTTTCTGTGTGTTTCTACCGTAGTTATTCATTTCAGATTGTACCATGATGGAGGTGTCTGTGCAGTGCCTTTGAAGGGAGTGGATTGATGTGTATATACACCATAACTGCACAGGACAGCCCTTTGGAAATAATTGCGTGCCTGTGGTTGATGAGTCTTTGGCCAGACAGACTGGGGTTGATCTACAGCAACCAAGAGGTATATAAAAACATCAATAATGTCCAGATTGACTCTGTTGGATACATTTATGTGAAGCTACAGAGCTTGGTTAATGTTTTTGGCGTATCTGATAGAGCCAAGATTCCGGGAGCTTGAATAATGAGTGAATGGAAGCATGGCCCATTGGATTGGGCAAATTTGGGCTGTCAGGACATTGCTACTCCTCACCCTGCCGTAGGGTGGGAAAGGAGGTCCAGGTGATGATGATGATGATGAATATGGTACCGGTAATTATTTTTCTATAACAGAATATAGTTTTTTTTTTTTTTTTTTTTTTTTTTTTTTTTTTTTTATAAGAAGGAACCAAAGGCCATGAGCCCACAATTATTGTTCCTTCCAAGAGAAAAACAAAACAAAAAAAATACAAGAGAGAGCCAAATTCAAGATCTGATCATTTCGAGATGCCTGGACACACTGAATTTGAAAGACTGGAGATCATAGGAAGCAGGAAATACAAACAGAGGGAGACAGTTCCAGAGTTGACCTGTTGCATAAATGAAAGGCTGGGAGTAACGGTTAATTCTTGCATTAGAGAGTTGGACAGAAAAGGGATGAGAGTTTGCTGCAAGACAGGTGCTACGTGCCCGTCGTAAAGGTGGAGGAATGCATGCAGACAGTTCAGAGGAGCAGAGACCATTGAAGTAGCGATAGAAAAGAGATAAAGATGCAACAGTGCGATGAAGAGACAGAGGTTGAAGGGAGTCAGTAAGAGGAGGAGAGTTAATGAGACGAAAAGTCTTAGACTCCACCCTATTGAGAAGAGCTGTATGTGGGGAGCCTTCCCACACATGAGAGTTGTACTCCACACAGGGACGGATAAAATTCCTGTATAGAGTCAACAGTTGTGCAGGTGTAAAGAAGGAACGGAGTCGGCTTAGCACACCCAATCTCTTGGAAGCAGATTTTACAAGAGATGTAATATGATCTTTCTAAGATGCATCCCAAGTAAGTGAAACCCCAAACATGTTCAAGGATGATGCAGGATTAAGCTGAATATTATTAAACATTAGTGTGTATACCTGTGGAAGATTTTGTCGGGTTGATAAGTGTAAAAACTGAGTCATTGATGCATTAAAAACAACCAGATTATTTTTACCCCAGTCAGCGATATGAGCCAAGTCAGACATTAGGTGTGCCATAGCCTCATCCCTTGTTTGTTCAAGTAACTGCTGAGATGGAAGTTGCGGGAACCAAATAGGAAGGTGAAGGGTGGAGTCATCAGCGTACGAGTGGATAGGGTTAGATGTACAGCTTAGAAAGTCATTGATGAATAAAAGGAAGAGAGTTGGTAATAGGACGGAGCCCTGAGGAACACCACTGTTGATAGATCTAGGAGGAGAACGATGGCCTTCTACAACAGCGGCTATAGAACGGCCAGAAAGGAAGCTAGAGATGAAGGCACAGGTAGAAGGATAGAAACCGTAAGAGGGCAGTTTGGAAATTAAAGATTTATGCCAGACTCGATCGAAAGCCTTTGAGATGTCAAGTGCAATGACAAAGCTTTCACCTAAGTCCCAAAAGGAGGATGACCAGGAGTCTGAAAGGTAGGTTGGTAGTGGGTGTGTGCTTAGTACCAGCGTACTTTATTATAATGCCCAGTCCAGGTGAAGACATAGCATAGATACCATGTACTGTATAGCTTTCTCTTTGCATCACCCTTGTTGGCTGAGCATTTTATTTGTAATCATGTGTATGCAGTGTGCTGAGGTGAATGTTTATGGTACTGTTGCAAGAGGCAGACTGAGAAAGACATGGGACTAGGTCATAGAGGGTGACCTCACAAGTGAGAGACTGATTAGGGAGGCTGCTGGATATTGAGCATTGTGGGGAGAGCAAGAGTTTAGTTATCATTCTGCATTATCTGCATATTATTTAAAATGTGTTTGTGTGTGGTTATTGTACTTCAGCAGATGTAAACACAGTGGCTCACACCAAAATTGCTCTTCTCACAGTACACCATCCTTCTTTCAGGGGATAGGGAGTTGAGGGATGTTTGTATAGCCAGGGACTGGATCCACTACAGCTTCCTTTTACGAGATAAGGAGGGAATTGAGGGATGTTTGTATAATCAGGGAGTGTAGCCAGCTAATTATGTGAGTGCCACTAATCACAGTCATCAGTTTGTAGTCCCCAGGTATATTTAACAGACAGAAACCATGAATCGGGGTCACAGACTTTAAGTAAGGCACTGACATGCATCGTGTTTTAATTATGATAGTTCTTTCACCTCGACCTGGCCTAGATTTCAGCCTCTTGTAGCTTTATTTCATTCAGCTCTGACAGAAAAAAGTGTTGTGACTCAAAATCCTTTCCATGGCACTTCTTTGTGACTGGCATTGTACCGTATTATTTCAGCTCAGTTTCAAGGTGATTTTTCAATTTTATGCCAAGTTTGTAGTATAAGTAATAGTAGTTGCAGCCCCCGGTTCATTGAGCAACATGAACCGAGTGGGCTGCAGGTGGAAGTTCCTCTTCTGCAGTCCACCATTACATCAGTGCCACCCCATGAAGGCTGCAGGGTTATTCCAGGCCAACTCAACCCAAACCTTCCAGTTCATGCCGTCAATTTTCTTGAAAATATTCAGGAAAATGCTTGTATTTGTTTGTGGCCACCCCTTATGGGATTAGGGCATCTGGCAATAGATGGATAGATAGAACCATGCAAAATCTTGCTGTCTTCAGAGAATGTTATGAACTTAACCAGAGACTGAAAAGGTTAATATATAATTTTCACTTTCAGGTTAGAGTTGACTCAGCCGTGGAAACTGCCATGTCATCGTATCATATCATTCCTAACGGCTCCAACATGCTTGCCTGCGTCAGCCTTGGTCACCTAATGGCGGCTCTACACGCTGCCCGATCTCTGGCAGTCACCATGACAACTATTTCCACTGTCTAGTAAGTACCTGAATGTGGTTGCATTTTGTTCAAGACTAAATCTGGGGGTTTGCAGGCTGAAGTTGCCCTTCTCCTGCAGTCCACCATGCTCCTCTTGGGGTTTAGGAAGTTAGGAAAGTTTGTCTATTGGCACCACTGCATGAAGACATTCCTTTGCAGTACCAGAGTGGTTTTATACTCCATATTATTGACTACGGTGCTCATTATTCACTTTATCATATTTTTCTATTCTCCTGCATTCTAAACCCTACCTTACCCTGTCTTTGGATGGGAAAAGAGAGAGGGATGATGGTTTTCTTGCACGTAATATTACTTTCCAATTGTTTATCATGTATTTCCCCCTGTGTAATATAAGTCACCATATTTGCCTGTTTCCTAGCCTTATCAGCTTCCGTACTTTGCCTTCATATATGATCATTTACTATATTCATCCATCCTCTTGCTCTGTGAGAGAGAGGGGTGTAAGTTGGGGGAAAGGCAGCAAAATAACAAGGGACAGGGTGACATGGAGGCGATTTGTCTGTGGCCACCCTTTACACGATTATGGTGTCTGGCTGTAGATAGATATTATGATAGGTTCTTGTCCTACCATGCCTCCTCTCACCTCTAAACTCTTTTCACCACCATATCTGCATCCATTCTCTCTATATAATTATTTCTGTCTAATGTCACACTCGTTAGGAGAAACACATTGAGGTGGTTTGGCCATGTGGAGAGGATGGAGAGTGAGAGACTGACAAGGAGAGTGTATGTGAGTGAGGTGGAGAGGGAGGGAGAGGCTAAAAATGAAAAGGAGGGATGGAGTGGAGAGGTATGTGAGGGAGGTGGGTGTGTGGGCTGGGAGCAGGCCAGTGAAATGGTGGGGGACAGGGCGACGTGGAGGCGATTTGTTTGTGGCCACCCCTTATGGGATTAAGATGTCTGGCAATAGATAGATAGACACACTCTTTAACACTTACATCACCAAGTTTCCTCACTTCATATGTAATTTTTACCTCAGTTGTTGGCTGCTCCAAGAAGTGTCTTAGCTCCATGCCTTTTATAAAACTGACATTTCATCACTCTTACAAGAATTTGTAAGCCCCAGCCTTGATAGTGTGTCCTGTAGTGCTGTGTTTAGGAAGAAAATTGGTAGATAACTTAAGAGTAGATAGGAGCTTGAAGTCAGATGATTTTTTTGTCTCAGAAGGAACAGCAAGTTGGTCAGGGATGGGAAGGATACATTTGGTGAGCAGTTTGTGTCATAGGATTAACTACCAGACTCACACCTCAAGCTTAGGAACCAATTTAGGAAGTAAAGAAGCCATGAAGTCAAGAAGCTTTGTGTAGTGGAGGGAGGTGTGGAAATTTAAAGAGTAGGGGGGGTAGACTATCTGTCTATCTATCTATTGCCAGACGTCTTAATCCCACAAGGGGTGGCCACAAACAAAGCACCTCCATATTGCCCTGTCCCCCACTATTTCACTGCCTTGCTCCCAGCTCACACCCCTCTCTCTCATATGCCTCTCCACTCCATCCTTTCCACATGGCCAAACCACCTCAGTATGTTTCTCCTTAACGCTTCATTTCACGTCCACATCACAACACTCCTTCACTTCCTCATTTGTTTGTCTCTCCACGAGACTCCTCATGCTTCTCTTAAATAACTCATTTCCACTGCTCTCACTCTTGATTTCCTCTAAACATGGAAAGCATTTACAACACTGGGTGGTAACTTTATAACCAACCAATACGTGTTCCGTACGTGGCAACAAGTGGGTTGGCGAAGGGTTAGTGCCCCTCCCCGGAAATCAGCTCCTGTAACTAAAAATACGAACATGGGGGGTAGACAAGTAGACAAAATAAACTTAGGGTGAGTTACTGAAGATGGCAATGAGTACAGTATGGAGTAGAGTAGAAGCCAGAAATGTAGTTTGGCTGGACAAGGGAACCCCTTGGTATAAGGTGACTTTGTGATGGAAGTATGAAGTGAAAACAGGACAGAATGTAGTGCTTGATACATAGCAGAAAGGTAGAGTGAGGGAGAAGGAAGGTAAGAGTTAGGGAGAAGAAAGATGGAGTCAGGGAGTTTACCCTTTTTTTGAGCTGTACTCCATGTCCCTTTTTTTCGATAAGGGCTAAGGCATTGCCCCTGGATAGAGGACCTTGTTTTGGAGCATATAGCTTTTTATGACCAGATGCCCTTCCTGATGTCTACCAGTGACCCTTGGGTGGATGCGAACCTCTGACCCTTCAATCAGACCTGAACACTCTTAACCCACTGAGCCACGGCGGATACATTCCCCCCACCCCCCACCCCCTGAAGGAACTAACGAACAAGACAGGTGCCAGAGGAGGGGGGGGGGGGAACATACTGTACTGCTGTATTTGTGGATTTGGGGAAAGCATTTAATACAGTGTCATGGTTGACAGTAAAAATGGGCTGTGGAAAGACAGGTTAGTGATGCAGCTGCTGTATGAAGAGGCAACTGTGTGTGTGAGAGGATGGAGGGTGAAGCAAGGAATTCTGTGAGTGGGGTGCATCAGAGTTCTATGTTGAATCCTATGCTGTTATCCTGACACTTAATGTCATTGTCAGTTAGTTACTACCTTGGGAGCTTTTATGTACTGATGAATTATCTTTGAATGCCGAGAGTATTCAAAGGGCCAGAGAGAAATACGAGAGGTGAGAGGATGGAGTGGAAACAAAGGAACTGAAAAATAATTCATTACTAATAAACAGAGGTCATAGTCAGCTGGTGTGAGTAAAGTAGAACAGGGTATTGTGCCTTCTGCTGTGTGCAAAAATGGGGAGGGAATTCTGTTGTGTACAGGGTATTACTGAATGGCACTGGCAAACTTTGGGAATAAATCCCTTATTGAAAAACAAAATCACATTATTCTACAATGATATGGGGGGGGAAAAAAAAAATGAGCCACTGATGAGATGCATAACATGAACTGAAAACAGTAAAGCGGGTATCACACGGGGACCCGTGAACGTTTTGTGCAGCACAAAATGGACGTCCAAACTGAGCTTGGACGTCCATACCCTATCACACGGTGGACATCGACGACCATCTTCTTCTTCTTTATCGAGTTCACCCCACGCGACTGGGAGGTCACTTCCAACTCCCTGACAGATGACGTGTTTATCAACAAGAACAATGGACGTGAACCTAGATTGTGACTTTTGCAATGGGTGCTGCAGTCCTAACCCTGCAGGAATAGGAAGAAGCCTCTGCAAGAAGCAAAGGAGAGGGAGAAGGAGGGCACTGTGGATTAGAGAATGGCTTCCACGGAGAGAAGTAAGTAGCCAGTATAGAAATCTGCTCAGTACTGCTTTCTTCCCGAGTATGGCTTTCCAACATGTGTGGGCCTTTCTTGTAAACAGTCAATCCACATTCCATCATTTTTACCACATTTTGGTATATATGAAAAGTTTCTGTGACAGCAATATTAAAACTACAAAGTTTACTGACTTTTGAATTAATCATAATATAACATACCACCTCAACTGACTACAGAGTTCAAGATAGCAGACGACACACGCTACATGTAAACTCCATAGAGAAGAAGGAGACTACCAAGTCATGGATGTCCACAATTGCCATGGACGTCCATGAATGGCTCTGGCGGCCTTCCACCCGTGGACATCCATGACCCTCCCGCGGGGGCAATTTGGACGTCCATGGCCAGTTTGGACGTCAACGAGTCTCCCGTGTGATAGCCCCTAAGTGCCGTACCAGGCCAAGCCTTTGGATACTTAGTACCAATCCGAACACTGGTGCCTCGTCCCTCACCCCGTCCCCCTCCCGCTTCCACTTGTTATACCCATGTGCTGTCCATAGTTACGGTCAGATGATGATAATACTGTACATAATGTTTACTATGGTGTATAATAAATAAAACATTGAGTCCTTGAACAGTTTAATTATTATTGTAATACACTTATTACATGGCCATTTAAAGACTCTCTATCTATCTATCTGTTGCCAGACGCCTCACTCCCGTTTGGGGTGGCCACAAACAAATCGCCTCCACTTCGCCCTGTCCCCCCACCATTTCACTGCCCCGCTCCCAACTCACACCCCCCTCTTCACCCCATCCCTCCATCTCATCCTCGGCCTCCCCCTCCCTCTTCCCCCTTCCACCTCACTCACATACAATCTCTTTGTCAATCTTTCACCCTCCATCCTCTCCACATGGCCAAACCACCTCAGTGTATTCCTCCTGATGCTTCCTATCACATCCACATCCACACCACAACGCTCCTTTATATTCTTATTTGTCAGCCTGTCTCTCCATGTGACTCCACAGGCTCCTCTTAAATAACTCATTTCCACTGCTCTCACTCTTGACTTTTGTCCTTCCAGCAACGTCCAAGCTTCACTTCCCTACGTTAGAGTTGGTATCACAATACTGTCATGTAGTAACTTTTTCACTTCCATGCTCACTTCCCTGCTTCTTATCACCGCTTTCAAAGAACCAGCAACCTTTCTTCCCTGCTGTACCCTTTCAAGCACTTCACCCTCCAAACCTCCAGCCTTACTCATCACACTACCCAAGTACTTAAACGCACTCACATTTTCCAATTCCTCACCATCCAACCTCGCTGTACATTCACTGACTTCACCTCTCTCAAAGACCATCACTTTACTCCTCCCTACATTCACCTCTAGATTCTGTTTCTTACACACTCTCCCAAACTCATCCACCAAGCCTGTAATAAATCGTGGTGTAGTACACAGCATACGGTTGTGACCTGCTCACCGATGCAGATATGCTACCATTTCCACATTAACTCCCAGCTCTCTGACATCAGCATAACATTCAGTATGGTAGCAAAGTAAATGGAGTATGATTCTGAAAAATAACAATCGGTATTTCTAGCAATCTGTGTCTGTCACTGAGAAATGATTTTGTTAACTGTATCATAATGTTTGACATTAGGGGAATTAAACAATCCCTGCCAGACTAATGTAAATACATGAAAACAGACTCATGTACATACATTACAACAGGGGTTCCACATGTCTCCCTCCACCTTCATTATATACTTGACCGCTGAACCATAGACTACGCACACGCGCAAATGCACGTGGTGTAGTACGTACACAATCACATGAATGGGTACAGTAGTTCATCCTCAGTGTCAACAGACATTTCATAAACTAGTGATTTTAGATGGCCCTACAGGTAGAAATCAAAGGGATTTAGGTCAGGGGATCATGCTGGCCAGGAGATGAGACCACCATTTCCTATCCACCTGTTGGGAAACTGGGCATCAAGATATTCCCGTACAGTCATGCTGAAGTGCGCAGGTACACCGTCATGCATGTACCACATGCTTCTGCACCTTGCTAGAGGTACATCATCTAGTAATGGCAGTAAATCATGCTTTAAGAAATCACGATGCATAGGGGCTGTTAGGCGACCAGGAAGTACATGTGGACCTATGATACAATCACCACAGTAATTATGCTGCACTGTACGTGCATAGAACAGCGATGCTGATATCTTCTCCACCATGTAATATAGGGATTGGCCTCACCCCATGCATGCATTTTGTGACTATTGAACATTCGTGTTCTTGTGAAAGATGCCTCATCTGTGAAAAGCATCATGCTAGAAAAATCTGGATTGAGTGCTGTTTGGTCTAGAAACCACTGACAGAAATCTGAGTGTCGGGGAAAGTCCTCTGGAGTAAATACTGAACTCTCTGAAAAAGGTAGGGATGAAGGAGCTGTTTGTGAAGTACACTCTATATGGTAAAATGACTGACCCCCACATCACTTGCCACATTGCGAGTCCTTGCTTGTGGATTCGTTGCAACTGCCTCTAGGATCCTCTCAGGTTGGAGTGTGCGAACAAAACATGGTAGTCCTGTTTCTGACAGATTGCAACTAAAGTTTCCTGTCTCCCTCAGCCTTCTGTCTATGGATGTGAATGTAGTGTGATGTGGATGCTGCCACTGGGGGGAATCTTTCTGTATAAAGACGTGCAGCTTCCCTACCATTTCCGTGCACAGAACCATAGGTCAGGTGCATATCCACCAGCTCCATTTACTGTACGAGTACTGCTGCATCCTGTTAACCTGGGGGAACCATGATAATCCGATCAGTAAGGTATTGTAAAGAAGAATATTGTATCTTTAGCCTTACGTAATGGACAGGTTGTTTGACTGTAATATGACAGTGCTGTGTTATCAGTTCAAGGTCTGCCATTAGTGAACAAAGCCAGAGTAATCATTTGGCTCCGAGGCTTTATTACACACGATAAAATAGGTCTGCAGTTACATGAATAAGGGTTGCTTTATTGTTGTTACTATATTCTTAATAGTGGCTTACGTTTACAGTAGTGCACATGTGTAACGTGCTGGTTAAAGGTAAAATACATAATGTTATGACCTAAATCAGTTGACTGGTAATGTAGTGCATTGTTAAATGTACACATACATAAAACCTTACATGCACACATCACATGGACATTATGAATGATCAAGAAGGCTCTAGCATTGTGTACTGGCATTCATTACCATACACGTGCGGATAAAATCTTGTTCACGCACACACACACACACACACACACACACACACACACACACACACACACACACACACACACACACACACACACACACACACACACACACACACACACACACACACACTTGATCTCCCTTTGGCCAGCAGAGACAAAGGGGAAAGTACTAGAGCATGTGTTCTTTATTCATGTTTGATTTTTTGGTACGGACACATTACACATAAATAATCTCAGCAAATAATGATGTTTTGTGTCCTGAAATAAGCTGTTTGCCAAGGTCTGTATAGTTATAGTAGTAGTTGTAGACATAGGCTCATCTCAAATGTGCATCCAGTCAACTACAGGCTGAAGTGGCCCTCCTGTCAGGGAAATAGGTAGGGAGTTGAGGAATGTTTATACAGCCAGGCAGTGGAATTGACAGGTTATAGAGTGCCACCCCAAGAATGCATCCCTCTACTCTTTTAAACTCATTGTGTCCAGGCATCTCAAAATGAACAGATCATGAATTTGACCCTCTTATCTTATTTTCGTTGAGCTTCTAGCCGTTAGTTCCTTCTTCCTTACATAAAAAAGAGAGAGAACACCAGTCTATCACAAAACAGTCCTTCATACTTTTTCTGTCCGCATTCTGCCCTGTTTGCCCTGTAATCATTTATTCCTATCACCAGGGCCCTTTTTTATTTACTTGATTCATTTCCTTATATGCTGCTATCAGAGGCACATTTTGGTGCTCCCTTAAACCCCTCAATACACATTTCTTGAATGAGTAGCAGAGTGGCTAGCAATACTGGTAGAGAGAGAGAGAGAATAATACAAAAGGTAAAATGAGTACCTAGGAAAGTTGTGTGGTTACCCAGATGATAGAGTGCCCTTGTATCCCAGGATGGTTTAGGAAATGCCACAAACACAAAGGTCAGTTGCACAGAGGAGCACTGCAGCATAATTATCTCTGTATATATCAGACTGTCTGTCAGGCTGTCCGTTTATTCTTTTGTCAAACTTCCTGTTTATCTACCCAGCCATTTTTTGATCCATTATTGCCCCCAGCTTTACAAACAGATAGGGAGCTGTACTTGGTGGCCAACTGTAGGGGTCGGAAGGAAGGGGAAAAGCTAGGACAGAAGGAAATAGCTTACTAGTAAAATGATTGGGGTTGGGTAGGAGGTGGTGTTCCATAATTTTCAAATACCCCCTCTAAAATATGGAGATGGTCTGTCTGAGTGAGGAAATAGCATTGGTTGACTAAAGAATCAAGTCTAACCCTCTGTACATATCCCTTGATATGTGGACCCCCAAATTTAGCATTTTACCCTCCGAAAACGCCTCCCGATAGTTGTAAAAATTGAAATCCAACACAGGAGACCAAATATATGGCTTTTTATTTACAGGAGACAGTAGGCATAAACAGCAAAATAGTTCTTAACAGCAAACATACATTTCAGATAGAATAATGCTAGGATTTAAGTCCATAATGTTGAGTTTGAGGGAGTCAAAGTCCACAGTTTGTGTCATGGTACATAGCCTGTTTACAGACAGTTAGTTCTGCTGGCTCAGAATTGTGTCCATGGCGTGACTAAAGTCATTCAGGGTCACCTCTGCATTACAGGTAATGTTATTAAGATACAGTTTAAGATTGGCTGCATACGTGTTCATTGGCAGCTTCTTGTGGTCTTTCATCAACCGGAACAGATCACTGGACTTTGGGAGGGAGAGTGATGTGTCCCGGGCATAGCGAACCTCCAGGTAGAGCCGTCCTACCTTGATGCCCTCATCTATGTCAGTGGCTGCAACATATCAACTTACAGCAGCTGATGTCAAAGGGCCTCCCATTCCCTTCGGTATATCAAGGTCTTTGTTTCTCCGATGATGTACCGTTACATTAGCAATCTCCTTGTCTTGTAAGCCCTGCTTCTTCAGTTCCTCTTGCTTTGTGTTACGCCAGCATGATTTCTGGCCTCCTTCCTCCTTTCCTGATCATGCTGCCATTGTTCCTGAAAGACCCTGGTTGTCTTGGGCCAATGAGGTCTGAAGATTTGGCATTCACCTGTGCTGCAGATGCACCCCCTATCTGTTTGGTAGCCCTTCCTGACAGCTCGTAGTTAACCCGTTAACCGCGGGGCGTCACTTTCGTGACGCTCGGGTGCAATGGATCATACCGCGGGGCGTCACTTTTGTGATTCTGTGTTATTTTGAATTATCCTGGGCATTCAAGTGGTGGCTTGTATCATCTATCAGTACTGCCAATGTCCAACACTAGTCAGCACTCCAAATCTCATCTGTACTCCCATCCATTGTTGACATTTTAGCGATTTTCCCCCCTTCCTGACTCCCCTCCCTACCTGCCCTCCATTACCCTGTCCTCTCACCTCCCAGGCCGCGCTGCGCTAAGCAAATCTCCCCCGGATTTTTCCACAGATTTCATCCATTGAAATAAGCCCTATGCCCTATACTTATACAAAGTAATATATACCAAAAAAAGGATAAGGTTAGTGATAGTGTTATACACCAGGAATTGGCTAATTATCACCTGACAACACCTCACGTGCATTCATTCGCTACATTACCACGATAATTTCCCCTTTGAATTATTCCTTGTAATCTATGTCTGTAATAAAAATATATATCAGAAAAGAAGGGAGAAGCCTAAGTGACATTTACATTCACCTGGAACTACCTATTTCTTTATGTATTGCCGAGATTTTCTGCCAGTAATTTATTAGCATGTAAGTTAGCAGCTGTCAGCCTCAGTGTCATTGTCAACCCTTGCCATCTCAGATAAGCCGCGGCATTTGGTTCCTTGTCCTCCGCTGTGGTCAAAACATGTCGCACTCGCACCCCACCATTTCTGCCGCTTCTGCGCCCATTGCAAAAGGCCCAGTGACCTCTACACCCATAAAAAGTCGTGAGGGAAGCAGGAAAGGACTACAGTCATTCTATTTTATCAAGGCAGTGTGGGTCGGGCTTTCTGGGACCTCACTCTGTTAGCTCTGTTGCCACATCGTCGCCACACACGTGCGCTCTCTCTCTCTCTCTCTCATATATTAGCTACTACTAATTGTATTTTCTTAATTTTTTCTCTTGTTTTCGACTTTTTTTCCACACCACCCCTGAGGTAAAAGTCTATAGGTGCATTTTTTTTTTTTTTTTTTTTTTTTTTTTTTTAAATAGCTTCCATGGCGGGAGACTGACCGAGTATGACCCACTCACGCAGGGCTGTCCCTCGTGTCACCACCTGACAACGTCTCAAAGGCAACGCTGACAAGTCTTATGAGATGTATACTATACTACAGCTTTTTTATTGAATTACATCTATACAGAGTGTTTAAAATTCATTTATAAGTATTTACTAGCTTAAAATAGGAGAGTGAGAGAGAGAGAGAGAGAGAGAGAGAGGTGAACACAAATAATTACACGTGTGTCGGCGGTGATGTGACAACAGAGCTAACAGTGTGAGGTCCCAGAGAGCCCGACCCAAACTGCCTTGATAAAATAGAACGCATATAAGTGACTCTGCAGTGGCATGTGAACTAGCAGAATTGTCTGTGGTGGTGATGGATAGTGATTTTGACCCTTCGGGTGAATCGTGTGATGGGCCGAGTGAGGAAATCGTACCAGAAAGTGCTAGTACGAGTGCTTCATTGTCGGAAGCTATCCCTAGCTCCAAGGGAAAGGAGCCGTTAGTGCAGCAAGGGAAGGAATTTGGGAAGGGAGTGAAAAGGGGGCGTGTTAGCCCCAGAACAATGGCCCCGCATGACCCAGCCCGCCATGAGTCCCGAGTTGATTCACCTCCCCATTCCCCAAGCCCCACTTCACTCATTTCTTCCTCTTCGTCTGCTGAATTATCTCCGGAGTCTTCGTCGTCGGAGTCACCACCAGCATCAACAGTGAAGGCAGGCCGTAGAGGAAGAGGTAAATCCCGGACAAGTAAAAGTAGAGTTGGTACTAGAGTAAGGGCTGCTAGTGCTGTATGGCAACTCAGGGTCAGTGCGAGTGACCTAGAATGGGGTAAATCTGCCTCACAGCGACCCACCACCCTCACCCACCCTACACCGCCACGACAGGGAATCCTGGACGCCTTCGCGTGGACGGAAGGGTCCGATTTTGTGCCAGAACATTTAGTTTTTGATGAGAGCTCCTCAGGAGTACAGCCTGCCTTCGCTCTTGACGATAATGCTGAGTGTGTGGACTTCCTTTTGGCCTTCCTAGATGACGAAGTCATGCAGCACATATGTGATGAGACCAACAGGTATGAATCACAACGTGCTGCAAGTGGTACAGGTGCAGCCAAGATGCAACAGTGGTCCATGCTGGGGGTGCAGGAGCTGTATGTGTTCTTTGCCCTCATGCTTCTCATGCCACACTCAAAGAAGCATGAGTTGGAAGAATACTGGTCCATGGACCCCTTACTACCCTCACCCACCTTCAATAAGTACATGGCCAGAGATCGCTTCCGGAACATCAAGGGAAACCTGCACTTTGCCGACAACGATGTACCTTACCAAACTGACCAACTCTGGAAGATCCGGGAGATTCTGAGCAGAATGAAGTATAAGTTTATGTCATTCTTCCACCCCTTTCAGAAGGTTGTCATTGACGAATCCTTGGTTTTGTTCAGAGGACGTCTTCGGTTTGTTCAGTACATTCCAAGCAAACGCCATCGCTTTGGAATTAAGTTCTTTGTACTGTACGACTGTAAGACGGGGTACATCCTTGACTTCGTCATTTATTCAGCCAGCACTGTCGATCTGGATAAAACACACCCCCTTGGCTTCTCAGGCTGTGTAGTGAAAGTGCTCCTAGAAAAGTATTTTGGTGGGAATCATGTGCTGTATACAGACAACTATTATACAGCACCGAAACTTGCCAAATACCTTTCAGAGCACAGCATTGGCTCCTGCGGCACTGTCAAAAGTAATCGTGCCCACTTCTCTAAATTCACAGAGGCAGGAACCTCGCAGCGAGGAGACGTGCACCTACGCAAGTCTGAGAAGATGCTGGCAATATGGTGGCTTGACGAGAGGGTCGTGCACATGCTCACCACCGTACATAAGGGGGAAATGACAGACAGTGGGAAGGTCGACCGTAGGACAGGTGAACCTGTGATGAAATCTGATGCTGTGTTAGTCTACAATATCAACATGCGGCTGGTGGACAAGTCCGACATGATGATTGGTGAGATCAACTGCCTCAGGAAGAATACTAGGTGGTACAGGAAAGTTTTTCTGGATCTCATAGATATGACGATGCTGAATGCCTTCATCCTGTACAAGATGAAGGTCAAGCCACCCAAGTCCTTCTCCCTGAGGTTGTATGCCAGGACTTGTGTTCAGCAGCTGCTGGAAAGATATGGTAGGGTGACAGCAGCAACTCCAAGGCGCCATCCAGTAACACTTCCCGACCGACTTGAGCAGAGGGCATATATGGATCGGCACGGACTGGAGCTAATGCCTGCCACAGGTAAAAGGAAGGCTGCGATCCGCAGGTGTCAGGTGTGTGCACATACCACCCGACGCACACCTGAACACAAACGCACCTCTTGGCAGTGCGCTGAGTGCCAGGTTCCCCTCTGTGTTATCTGCTTCTTTTATTACGACAGCCAGAAGCAGTTCTAAAAGTGCAAGTGGGAAAGGAGAGTAATGTGGAAATAATGTGTAAATAGCAGGTGAAAGCAATGGATGTTCAGTACATATGATTGAACAGTGTATTATAGTTTTATCTTACTGAAAGTGACAGTGACTAACATAGTGTAAGTGAAATAGAAGGGTAAATATTGAAAATACAATAGAAAATGTAAATAGTAATGTAAGTAATTAGTAATATAAGAATAAGAGTACAAATACTTTATGTTATAACAGTGAAAGTGAATCCATGGCTCTCTACGTATTTTACTGAATGAAAAATTGAATGACTTCAGTGACAATAAACTAATACTACTGAAGGAAACTTATGGAGAAAAACTCCAGATATACAGTATATAAGTGTGATATAGTAATAGAAATATAAAGTGTGAGGGGGTTTTATGAATAATAAATGACAGAGTACCAAGAGCGAACTAGCGCAGGTGCGACGGTCATACCCTCTCGTAATTTTCATTGCTTTCACAGTGGTTTTTTTTTTGGAGTATGGATCCCAAACTACTTGAAAATCATAGAGTAGTGTTTATAGTGTTAATATCTGGCTGTGGTAATCATATTACGGGTTGTCAGGAAGCGTAAAGTGGAGACTTCGTTACCCAACTTCAGAGCTCTCCACAAGTCCTACGGTAACCGACGAAGGCTCAACAAACATTCCAGGAGAAAGCTGAAGGTATGTGCCATAAGCATATGTAATTTTAATATTCCTGGACTAATAACTGATTTTTGGCAAATATTTTTTGAGAGGCTGTCGGAGCCCGAATAACCCCGCGGGACACGCAAAACATTGGTAAACATGCCCGCGATGTAGGAGTTAACAAAGCTCACACTGCACCCTGCATTCAAGTTGTGGACTGGTGCCTTCTCCAACATCTTTGGATCCAACTGAGTGACAACTTTCTGCAGACACGTCACAGTCTGCAAAGCTGAAGATATTACCCTTCTGCCTCTGAAAGCCAGTAGCCAGCTTGGGGATGATCATCTTCAGGAGCCTGATTACCTCAGGTTGGAATGAGGTTGCTACTTCAGGCATGCCACTACAGATGTCCTCATCATACTTTGTATGCTGGAACCATTCCTGAGGAACAAACTAGAATGCTGGTTGCTCTGTCTGCAACAAGATGACTGGCACTACATCCCCCAGTTCCTGGTATAGCTGTTGATATGCTGACATGATCTTACTGTGTGTTGTTTTTCAGCAGATGTCATCAGAGACAGGTGTGGTTCAGTCAGATGAAGTCCAAGGAGACCACCTGCACAGTACATCATCTTCAGGAAATCCAAGTCCAGAAAACACCTCACAATGCAGGCCAGCTGATTGGTAACATACTCATACTTCTGCAGATAGGATGCCACAGTAGCCAGATAGTACAGACTGATAGCGCAGGTCATTGTCAAGCGATTGAATGCTCATCCTTGAGGCTGACAGACTTGTTTGATGATGGGGCTGTGTGGAGGTCAGATTCATGCCACTTGTCCCATGATTTGTGATCAAAGTCATGATAAGTTGAGTCATGCAGTCCAGGGCTTGTTCAGTGCCACTCATTGTTGCTGCTGTTGCACTGACAAGGAAGTTTTAGTAATCTTGTCTCTACCCAGTGTGTTCTCTATTTCAGCCCATTGCTTGGTAATGACCCTGTTGAACATCAGAGTTGGTGCTCATTACAGAACAGATGATCATGAATGTGCTCAGAATCCAGACTCTCTGCCGTGGTTCATCCACTTTGATATTGTGAGTTTTTTTTTTTTTTTTTTTTTTTTTTTTTAATAATGTGAGGAAGAAGGAACCAAAGGCCATGAGCACGCAATTATTGTTCCTTCCAAGAGAAAACCAAAATACAAGAGAGAGCCAAATTCAAGATCAGATCATTTCGAGATGCCTGAACACACTGCGTTTGAAAGACTGGAGATCATAGGAAGCAGGAAATACAGACAGAGGGAGACAGTTCCAGAGTTGACCTGTTGCATAAATGAAGGACTGGGAGTAACGGTTAACTCTTGCTTTAGAGAGTTGGACAGAAAAGGGATGAGAGTTTGCTGCCAGATGGGTGCTACGTGCCCATCATAGAGGTGGAGGAATGCATGCAGTCAGTTCAGAGGAGCAGAGACCATTGAAGTAGCGATAGAAAAGAGATAAAGATGCAACAGTGCGGCGAAGAGACAGAGGTTGAAGGAGTCAGTAAGAGGAGGAGAGTTAATGATACGAAAATCCTTGACTCCATCCTATTGAGAAGAGCTGTATGTGGGGAGCCTCCCCACACATGAGAGTTGTACTCCACACTGGGATGGATAAAACCCCTGTATAGACTCAACAATTGTACAAGGTTAAAGAAGGAACGGAGTCGGCTTAGTACACTTAATCTCTTGGAAGATTTTACAAGGGATGTTATATGATCTTTCCAAGATACGTCCCGAGTAAATGAAACCCCAAGCATGTTCAAGGATGATGCAGGATTAAGCTGAATATTATTGAACATTAGTGTGTATACCTGTGGAAGATTTTGTTGGGTTGATAGGTGTAAAAACTGAGTCATTGATGCAATAAAAACAACCAGATTATTTTTACCTCAGTCAGAGATACGAACCAAGTCAGACAATAGGTGTGCCATAGCCTCATCCCTTGTTTGCTGAGATGGAAGTTGCGGGAACCAAATGGAAAGGTGAAGGGTGGAGTCATAAGCGTATGAGTGGATAGGGTTAGATGTACAACTTAGAAGGTCATTGATTAATAAAAGGAAGAGGGTTGGTGATAGGACGGAGCCCTGAGGAATACCACTGTTAATAGATTTAGGAGAACGATGGCCGTCTACAACAGCGGCTATAGAACGACCTGAAAGGAAGCTAGAGATGAAGGCACAGATAGAAGGATAGAAACCGTAAGAAGGCAGCTTGGAAATTAAAGATTTATGCCAGACTCGATCAAAAGCCTTTGAGATGTCAAGTGCAATGGCAAAGCTTTCACCAAAGTCCCGAAAGGAGGATCACAGAGTCAATTTTCTCGAACAGAGTTTTGGCTGCAACACCACTTGTTGCCTCCTGAATTTCCAGGACCACCACCCAGAGAGCAGCTAAGTTCTTTCTGGACTCTGAAGCAATGTTTAGTGTGGGCAGCGACCTGTATTTTCCGTTAATGGTGATACCCTGAACGGAAAATGACCCAGCACCCTGCTTCTTTGAGCCATCATCAGAATAGGTCACCACGACTTGTTCATCAGAGTTTATGATCTTGACAGTCTCCTCTAGTGTGCACACCTCAATGCTCTAGCCTCCTTCCCTGACTCTCTTGGATTCTGGCAGGGTGTCCAGATCAGTGACCTCTGGGTTATCGTGTGCCTTCCAGTTTGTGTCAAACATGCGGTTTCCAACTGTGATGACGGCTGCTACAGCCTGTGCTTCACACATGTGGTAGCAGCTCTTCAGTTTATAAACGCTCATAATACAGTCATTACTCGTTTTACAATGTTTTGGTTTACAATATTTCGCTACAACGATAATAGAAAAGTTCTACCCCAAAATTCGATTTACAATAAATTTTCTGCTATAACGATTTTGCCATCGGTTGTGGCAAACAGTTTTTCCACTTTTTATGCATTTCTGTAAGTCTGGGCACATTTTAACCGACATAGCTGAGTTCCTGGACATCAAAAACATATATTTAGACACTAAAACAATATTTTCATGTGAATTAGAAGCAGAGATTGAGGCATATTGTCTTTGATTATACCTTCATTTTTGGCAAAAAAAGTTGCATGTATACGTCGAGTTCAAAGGCCATTTACTGGAAATTGACCACTTATCCAGATGTCTACCCAAGATTTTTCTGAACCTTAGATGGTATACTTGATTAATCTGAAGAGTAATTTTCTGCCTCTCCTATGCATGCAAACCACCCCCCAGCTCCAGTAGGGTGGAGTCAAAGGTTTTTCGTCTCTTTAACTCTCCTCCTCTTACTGGCTCCTTTCAACCTGTGTCTCTTCGCCACATTGTTGCATCTTTTTCTCATTTCTGTTGCTACATCAGTGGTCACTGCTGCTCTGAACTGTTTGCTTGCATCCTCCTACCACTACGACGGGTGCATAGCACTCGTCTAGCAGCAAACTCTTATCCCATTTCTGTCCAACTCTCTAATGCATGAGTTAACCGTTACTCCCAGTCCTTCTTTTATGCAACAGGTCAACTCTGGAACTGTCTTCCTTTGTCTGTATTTCCTACATATTATGATCTCTAGTCTTTCAAACACATTGTGTCCACGCATCTCGAAATGAACGGATCTTGAATTTGGCTCTCTTTTGTATTGTTTTTGATTTGTTTTTTTCTTGGAAGGAATAGTTTGTGGGCTCCTGGCCTTTGGCTCCTTCTTCATTGCATTAAAAAAAATAAATAATAAAAAAGATATAAGGCACAGGGAGTATTATGGAGGCTTGGTTTCTGAATGGACTCTGGATATGCGTCATTCCAACCAGTTGACAGTCACCATAGAAGGCTGCACATCACCCCATCGTCTGGTTATATGGTTACCACCCAGCATTGTAAACAGTTTCCTCAGTTACAGGAAACCATTAGGTTTGTCACTCAGTGTAGAGCCACCTGCACGGGAAAAATAATAAAATGTGACAGGATGGCAATGGAGAAGTAGGAAGAGAGGACACACACAATGAGAAAGGGGAAGGAAGAAGTAGGTGGGACTATATCAAGGGAATGAATAATGGTTGTGGATTTGGAGAAGGCATTTGATAAGAGTTCCATGGGTGATAGTAAAAATGGGCTGTGAGAGAGCTGTGAGAGGCCAAGGATGAGATGGGGGAATGGAGTGGACAGGTATATGAGAGAGGGGTGTGTGAGCTGGGAGCAGGGCAGTGAAATGGCGGGGGACAGGGCGACATGGAGACAATTTGTTTGTGGCCACCCCATACGGGATTAAGGCGTCTGGCAGTAGGTAGATAGATAGAGAAAACTGTATCTTAATGGATTGTCAGGTTGACGTGAATTTTTATGAATGGGCAGCTGCTGTACATGTGAGAGTGAATGGAGAGTTATGTGAGGAATTATCAAGTTCATACTGGCGGCCACATGAAGCAGGAATAACAGGGGGCCTATTGCCACATGTTAAGGTTACCTATTTATCTATTGCCATAAGGGGTGGTCACAAACAAATCACCTCCATGTTGCCCTGTCCCCTGCCATTTCATTGCCCTGCTCCCAGCTCACACCCCCCTCTCTCATATACCTCTCCACTCCATCCCATCTCCTTGGCCTCCCTCTCCCTCTTCCTCCACTCCACCTCACTCACATACACTCTCCTCATCAGTCTCTCATTCTGGTGAGAAAAAAAAAAAGAGTGGATGTGAGGCTACAAAGATTTAACAAACATGTGAGAAAAGAATAGACAGGATTATCTCCCACCCTCCACACCATCCAGGAAGGGAGGGAGGCAGGAAGAAAGGTAGGGAAGTGTTTTTAAAATGATCAAGCATTAGAATTTTTATAGGAAAGGGAGAAGCTGTGCATTAAATAATCACTAATGTACACTTATAAATAAATAAATAAAGTTTCAATATGTAAGTGTCTGATCCATAGGGCATGATTTATTTATTTATTTATTTTTTTATAGCCAAGATTGAGGTCATAGTAACAGACATTTACAGGAAGTCATGCATTACCAGCAGATTCCCTTTGACCTTGCCTGTTTATCTACCTGTATCTATCTGTATAACTTACCAGACATGTTAATCCTTCAAGGGGTGGCCACAGACAAATCGCCTCCATGTCACTCTGTCTTCTGCCATTCACAAATCCTCTGATATCTCTCACCACTCCATCCCACCACCTTAGCCTTAGTTTCCCCTAATACCTCACTCATACAGTCTCCTGGTCAGTCTCATTCTCTGTTCTCCACATGACTGAACCATCACAGAGTATTTCTCGTAACATTTTCGGTCACATCCACATCACAGTGCTTGTCACCTTCATCATTTGTCGTTGTTTTTCCATATAATTCCACATGCACCTCTCATATACCTCTTTTTCACTCCACATGCTCCTCTCAGATAATATTTTTTCACTCTTTGCCACTCTTCCACTGCTCTCACCCTTGACCTGTGTCCTTTCATCAGGGATGAGACCAGCATGTTAACCCTGTGAAGTCTGGTACTACCCAAGCTTGAATAAAAGTTCCGTAGCAAGAGGGGAAGATCCTGCCACGTCAAAGGATATTTCACAAACGTGTTAACCTGCACCGTAGAAGCCTTCAAGCCGAAATCAGACGTCTTCCTGTGAAAGGTGGGAGACACACCACCTCTTGCCGCTTACTGCGACAGGCTAGGGTATTTGCAAGAATATATTGATGCCACGGCACTGCGTAACTGAGGCTTAGTGGCTGAGATCTCCATAGGGTGTCATAAGGTAAGGCTAAGCTTCACTTCCATATGATAGAGTAGGGATCATTGTACTGTAATAAAGTTTCTCCCTCTTTCTCTCTATCTGTTTATCTATCTACTTGTCTTTTTCTCTCTCTCTTTGTCTTTGTAAGCTCACTTCCCTATTCCTTTTGACCTTCTACTATCTCATATTCTTCATCAGCTCTGCCTACACAGTGTCAGTCATCAGTAAACTCCATGTAGGGTTATTGCCTTGGGTGTGCTGTGTGGCAGATCATCTGTGCTGCACCATCTATCTATCTATCTATAGCCCGACGCCCTAATCCCGCAAAGGGTGGCCACAGACAAAATGCCTCCAAGTTGCTCTGTCACCCACTATTTTACTGCCCTCCCCTCAACTCACTCCCCCCTCCCTCGTATATCACTCAACTCCATCCCTCCACCTCATCCTTGGTCTCTGCACCATACTGTCACATATAAACAGACTGTCAGGATTATAAAACGAAAGCAAAAAAACTTAAATTTATGGAGGGGTAAACAGCACCCTTAGAAACCAAACTGTTTGTGTAGGTACATGGCTGAAAATTCTGGTCAGTAGCTGGTGTGACTAGTTTCGTTTTTGAAGGCTCCAGCGTGCATGTGTCAGCCTTGGTCACCTAATGGTGGCTCTCCATGCTGCTTAATCTCTGGCAGCCTCCCTGTTCAGTCCCTTAACCCTGAGTTCACACTTAATGACCTTGTCCCAGGTCCTTTTTGCTGTACCCCTTGCAACCCCACCCCTAAAATTAACTCTTCTCACTTTCTGCACCCAGTTATCATCCCCCATCCTCTCCACATGCCCAAACCACCTCATTCTACCTCTCCTCATCACAACACCAATAAACTCCAGTCCCACCCCACCTCAACTCTTCTGTCGTAAACCTAGCTACCCCAGGCCTTGCACTCAGGGATGCACTGCACATCCACCTAATCATTGCCATTTCTGTACATTTAAGCCTGTGAATATCCTCTTCCTTTGCTGCACAGGTCTCACTGCCATACAGCATTACACTCGTAGCACATGTTGCATACAAAAGACCCCTCAGCTCATGTGAAATCTTTTGTGATTGAAAGTGTTTAGAGAAGTACTTTGATGTGGTTTGGCCAAGTGGAAAGGATGGAGAATGAGAGACTGGCTAGTAGAGTGTATGAAAGTTAGACTGGCTGAAAGAGTGTGTAAGAGTCTGAATAGCTGGAAGAGGGTTTTTTTTTTTTTTTTTTTTTTTTTTTTTTTTTTTTTAATGCGAGGAAGAAGGAACCACAGTCTGAGCCCACATTAATGTTCCTTCCAAGAAAGAAACAAAAACAATACAAAAGAGAGCCAAATTCAAGATCCGTTCATTTCGAGGTGGAAGGGGAGACCAAGAATGAGATGGAGGGATGGAGTGGCGAGATGTATGAGACAGAGGAGTGTGAGTTAGAGAAGGGTAAACCAAGTAGAAGAGGACAGGGCAACATGGAGATCTGTTTGAGTCAGGTGGAGGGGGAGACTAAGGATGAGATGGAGTGGAGAGAGATCGGAGAGCGGATGTTGAGTTGCAGGGAGGTCAGTGAAATAGCAGAGGACAGGGCAATATGGAGATTTGTTTGTGGTCACCCCTAATGGGATTAAGGCGTCTTGCAACAGATAGACAGACATCAGATGAGTTAAAGCTAAGGACTACTGTAACCCCCCAATGTTGCACAAATGAATTTGTGTGTGTGTGCAAATTTTAAGGGTACAAATAAATGAGAAAAGTAATCTTGAAGTATAAACACACCCTCAGTAGTTGACTAAATTATACCCAGCAAGGAGATATCATGTAGATGGTTAGTTCTGCACTTTCTAAGGTAAAAATATAGAAGTGATTTTTTTTTTCTGTCTTTGTATGCCCACCATGTCATACATAATTAGGGATTTTTTAGTTTCATCATGTAAGTTGATTATTGTTGGAACAGGAGTTAGGGTATAAAAATGAACATGAAAACATTATTGTGATGAGGATTGATAGATTGAGATGGTTTGGGCATGTGGAGAGGATGGAAGATGACAACTGGTATGGTGAGAGATGTTGATGAAGAGTTGAGAGGAAGGATGGAACTGGAGTGTATTGATGTTGTGATGAGGAGGGATAACTTGAGACGGTTTGGGCATGTGGAGAGGATGAAAGATGACAACTGGGTGTGGAGGGTGAGAGGTGTGAACGTTGAGGGTAGAGTTTGAGAGGAAGGATCGCACCGAAGTGTATTGGTGTTGTGATAAGGAGGGGTTGATTGAGATGGTTTGGGCATGTGGGGAGGATGGAGGATGGCAATTGGGTGGGGAAAGTGAGAAATATGAATGTCAGGTAGGGTTGTGAGAGGCAGACTGTAAAAGACCTGGGACGAGGTTATAGAGTGTGACCTCAGGGACAGAATAGGGAGGCTGCCAGAGATCAAGTAATGTGGAGAGTTGCCATTAGGTGACCAAGGCGAATGTATGCAATCAGGTTGGAGCCATTATAAACAATATGATGACACAATCTTATTGCACTTGCACTTGCCAGTATGATGCTTTAAGTGTATTAAGGGGTAAATCTACCGGACATCGCCCCCTTTTGTGTGTGTATGTGTGTGTGTGAGAGAGAGAGAGAGAGAGAAAGAGTGCTGAGTCTGTTCCTGAATGTTGTTAAGTCTGATTCCATTATTTGTTTTGAAAGACACATTAATTCAGTCTATGGTGACATTTTTTTTTTTCACTCTGTAATATGTAAACTGTCAAATGCAAGAGTTAACCATTACATTCAGTACTTCATGTATGCAACAGGTCAACTCTGGAACTGTCTTTGTATTTCCTACTGTCTATGATCTTTAGTGTTTTAAATACAGTGTGTCCAGGCATCTTGAAATGATTGGGTCTTGAATATGGCTTCTGTTATCGTGTTTTTATTTTTTCTTGGAGGGAACAATCTTGTGGGCTTGTAGCCTTGTGTTCCTTCTGTGCATTAAAAAAAAAAAAAAAAAAAAAAAAAAAAAGTATCAATCTATTGCCAGATGCCTCCAGGGGTGGCCACAAACAAATTGCCTCCATGTCATCCTGTTGTTGTCCCCAAATGATATTGTTCTTGATGCCACTAGATACGTTTCTTACCAGGTAAACTTAAGGTTCAGAAGGAAAGGACTAATTGTGTAAAAATATTTTTCAGGTGTGTGAGTTGATTGTCACCTGTGGAAGCTGCCTAGAGAGAGGCGGAAAGAAGAAGAAGAGGAATCCCCAGCTAACTTGAAACTGTAATGGACATTAACCCCAACACCTGCCTGTAGAATGTGGTAAGTGTGTGAATGTGATGCCTCTTTGTTCTTGTTATTGCTTCAGGCCCATCAGGATATGAATCTTTGTTCTTACCTAATTGTACTTACCTAATTGTATCTTTACAGGAATGAGTCAAGCTCGTACTGTCCCGTGTCTTAAACCATATTTATCGTACATATCTTTAAATTTGTGAATTGTTTTGACACACACTATTTCATTCGGTAGTGCATTCCATTGATCAATTGCTCTGTTTGGGAAACTTAATTTCCTTACATCTTTATCACCTCTCTTCTTATGCAATTTTTTGCAGTGTCCTCTTGCTGATGCTTCTCCATATGTTAAGTAATCATTTATGTCTTTTCTCCTTTCCTGATATGCATTTATATAGCATTATCATGTCACCTCTTTTCCTTCTCTCCTGTAGTGTTGGTAGATTCAGTTTATTTAGTCTTTCGTCGTAGCTTAGGTCCCTTAAGCTTGGTATCCATCTTGTAGCGGCCCTTTGAACTTTTTCAATCTTGTCTATGTGCTTTTTGAGATGAGGACTCCAGACTGCTGATGCATATTCCAGGGTTGGTCTAATGAATGATGTTATTATCCTTCTTAGCATGTCTTCATTTATGTGTGTGAATGCTATTCTCATATTTGCAAGCAGTGTATACATGTTCCGTACCTTCTCGCTGATGTGGTCAGCTGGAGATAGTCTGTTATTGATAATCACACCTAGGTCTTTCTCTCTTTCTGATGTGTATAGGGTTTTATTTCCTAACTTATAATCCCAATCAGGTCTTTTTCCACTTTCACCAAACTTGATTACATGACACTTGTCCACATTGAATTCCATTTGCCATGTACTACTCCATTCATGAAGTTTATTTAATTCTTCTTGTAGCTCTTTACAAGAGTCTGTGTTAGTAATTCTCCTTTGTATTTTTGCATCATCTGCAAACATATTCAGATAGCTCTCATTTCCAGTGTTGCTGTTTATATCATTTATATACACTAAAAACATGATTGGTGCCAGCACTGAACCCTGTGGTACTCCACTAGTCACTTCTTTCCATGATGAGTAGTTTCCTCTTAGTACTGTCCTCATTTCTCTTTTTATGAGAAAGTCTTGCATCCAACAAAACAGTTTGCCTCGAATTCCTCCTTGATGGTACAGTTTCCATGAAAGTCTTTGGTGTGGTACTGTGTCAAAAGCTTTCTTGAAATCTAAATAGATACTGTCCACCCATCCTTCCCTTTCCTGTATTGTGTTTGTTGCTCTGTCATAGTAGCTCAACAGATTAGTAACACATGATTTTCCTTTTCTGAAACCAAACTGTCTTTCTGTTATCATACTGTGTTCTTCTAGATGATTTACCCAAGCTTTTCTTATAAGTTTTTCTAATACCTTGCTTACAACACTGGTCAGTGATACTGGTCGGTAGTTGAGTGGATTTTGTCTATTTCCTTTCTTGAATAAGGGGACAATATTTGCTTTTTTCCAAATATCAGGTAGTTTACCTTGACTCAAGGATTTCTTGAAAATTAAAAATAATGGTTTACTTAACTCCTTTGCACATTCTCGTAATACCCAACATGAAATTTCATCAGGACCACTTGCTTTTCCTCTGTCTAATCTACTTAACTCCTCCTGTATTACTTTTTCTGCTATTTGTATATCTGGTAGTATGTGTGGACATGCGTGTTCCACATAGTCCCTCTCAAAATTTTTTTCTTCTGTAAAAATTAATTGGAAATTCTTATTTAGTGCTTCACAAATATCTTTCTCTTGTGTATAAGTGATTCCCTCGTCCGTAATGGATTGTATTATATCTTTTACTTTAGTTTTGCTTCTGATATAGCTGTAAAACAGCTTTGGTTGATCACTACTTTCATTTATTATATCCTCCTCAAACTGTTTTTGGGCTTCCCTCCTTATTCTTGTATAGTCATTTCTTGCCTGTTTGTAATTATTATACGCCCTTTCACTATTGTGTCTTTTGTATCTATTCCACAACAAATCTCTTCTTTCTTTTGATTTTTTACATTCTGTATTGAACCATTTCTGTATTTTCTTATCTGCTTTTTTGTGCTGTGGGATGTACTTCTGGACTCCTATTTCATAAAATTCACAAAATTTTTTATATACAGCATTTAAATCTTGCCCTCTAAGCTCATTTTCCCAATCAACTTCTAAGAAATACTTCTTTAGGTTTTGATAATTTCCCTTTTTATAGTTTAGGCTCTTTTTGTAACTATCATTGCTGTTTACTATGTCATATGCTATCCTGAAGTTATATTTTAGTAACGCTTTTGCCGAGTGGAGGGTGATATATTAAACTGTCACTATCATTTTCTTGCCTTGTAAATATTAGATCTAGCACTGAAGGTATATCAAGTCCTCTTTTTCTGGTGGTTTCCCTCACATGTTGCGTTAAGAAAAACTCTTGTACGAGATCCAGGAGCTTTTGGTCCCAACAGCTTTCTTGGCTATTTATATCTAGAGTATTCCAATTTATATTTGTATTGAAGTCCCCAGTTAGTATAATTCTTTACGATTTCTCTTCCATTTTATGTAGCAATGATCTTACACTCTGAATTGTACTCTCTGCCAGGTCCTCATATTCGTCTCTTTCCCATGTGTTTGATCTGGGTGGCATGTACAAATTGGCTACAATTACTTTACCTTCAGATGTGTCAATCTCTACTGCAATCAGTTCTACTTGTGATGGTATATCTAGTTTTATTTCCTTGACTTTTAGATTTTTCTTAGTTAATATTATAATTCCTCCTCCTTTTTTTAAATATCTGTCTCTTCTCCATATATTGTATTCCTCTAAGTTTAGTATGTCATTTGATATCCTTGGTATTAATTTTGTTTCAGTTTGGCATATTATTTGTGGTTCATTTTCTCTGACATAATCATTCATCCCTAGTAATTTAGATACCATTCCATCCACATTTGAGTACATCAACTTTATCATCTTGTTTATATACTTGTCATGACGTGGTTCTACTACCTTCCTCCTTTTTCTTCCATCCTGTTTGTGTACCACTTTCGTACCTGCAATCCTATTACATTGTAAAAAAAATTCTTCTTCTCTTCTGATCTTCCCTCATTTTTTGTTTTTACTTCCTCCCTTTTCTCTTTCAGTAATTCCAGTTCCTCTTTTGTGAGGCATCTTTTTATCCATACATTTTTTAACTCTTTTTCCTTAAGATTCTTTGCATTTTTTAGTATCTCTTCCACAGTGTTTACACTCTGGAAAGTCACCTTTAGAGGTCTTGTCTTGCTTCTCTCGTATTTCCCTAACCTTTTGTGTTCCTCTATGTCTTCACTACCGATTTCCTCTGATATTTCTTTCAGTAAGCTCATTACATTTGCCATCTCCTTTTTGTCTCTTGTGATCTTGTTTTTAACTTCTTCCTCTTCTATACCAGTGATTACTATTGATTTGTTTATCTCTACTGAAACTCTGACTAACTTTGGATTGTTTTGGATTATTCTTTTCACCTCCTTTTTAATGCTTTTTTCCTCCACCCTTGTTTCTAAGTCTTTCTTTACTTTCACCATTTCAGCATACGTGGTTTCTACATCATTTTTGTAGCTTTGCACAGCTTCATTCACTTGTGTTATCTTCTCCTCAATATCACTGCTCTGGTCAAGAAGACTGCTAACTTGCCTAATTGTCTCTGTGTCATTTTTGAACTCTGCCATAACACTATCGTGATTGACTACTGTACTTGCCATTTCACTCATTTTCTTCCTAAGTGTACTCAATTCCACTGTTAGTTCACTGATGGTTGTGTCTTTCTTATTGGCCTCCCTTCCTAGTTTTTCTATTTCTTCCTTTTGCAAGTGCATCTGCTTCTTTATTTCATCAATTTCATTTTTGAAAGCTATTTCTAGTTTGTTTACACGTTCAACCAGTCTATTGTGAGTCTCTACTTCAACCAGTTCTTGGTAGAAATCATCATTTTGCTTTTTACCTTTATCCCTTTTCTTTTCCAAATTTGTTTTACTGAAGTATGTATCCATTTTGCAATACTTAAAGTGAAGAGCATTTACTTACAATGTCCGTGTTGTTGTAGTCTAAACAAACCTCAGAGATGACTCAGCGTATTCTTTCGTCTTGGTTCTATTTCTTGTTGTACAAGTCTTGTTTAAACTTATTATTTTTTTCCTTTTAATAATGAACACTCATTTAGTCTAACCTGGTACTGAGCTTGACTCATACAAAGATACTATTTAGGTAATGCCACTGGCCGTGATGATTTGGTACGGAGCGCCGGTGTCGCTCCGTGAGGTGAACCATTTTATGAGGTGAAGTGTAGCCAACTATGGTGCCCCTGTTAACTGAATGGAGAGATGTAAATGGGTCATTCCATCGTGAGAAACGTTATATTCAGAGATAAGTTACTGATCTACTCTCACTTGTATTATGTAGGCAATATAAATAAATGCTGTTTGCAAGGTATACTACCAACACCTCACAATACATTATGCCATGGTCAGATTATTCATATGTTTTTATTCTGATTTTATATAAACTTTTAAAAGTGGCGTGAGAAACGTTACCACGATGCTACCCCACCTTTTACTTTGCGTGAGTACTGTATTTTCAATAACTCTGTGATTTTACTGGTTAGGTCAAGAAGTGCTTTATATCAGTCATATGTCAGTGTATGAGGATCATAATCATAGCCAGCAAGTTCTATTTCCCCTAAGAATTTTGCTACTGTTAAGGAAAATGTGACCGTGAGACACGTAACAGGAAAAGTGAGAAACGTTACTTGTTCGATTTATATTTCTCATATAATTACAAAATCATCTTTTATGAAGGTTACAGTAATTGTATCACAAAACAGTGTAAGTCATGTATTAATGTGAAACACGATAAATTAACCAAAACATGATTCTTGTAAACCAGGGTTGGGGATGATGCAGCGGAAAAAAAACGATGTAATTTTGAATATTATGAACAGAAATTACTTTATAACATGTAGGTAACCCTACAGCCAGTAAGAGATGTGAAAGTTACATGATAAGCTTACCTGTATATCACAACAGCGATATAAACAAGACAAAGATCAACTACTTGCTCAACGAAGATGGAAAATTCATCCTTTTAGACTAATTAATTGAGGAAGGAAAGTTCACCCCTTTGAATGTGCGTGTCATTCTTGACACATGAGGAGTTGGCAATACCTGCACAACCATATCCTCTGAGATCTCGGCTCTGTCCAGGTTGTCAGGAAAATGAAACTGACTATCACCCATTTTGTCAGTGCCTCTCTTTCTTAAATAATTAACTTCAAACATGCCTGGCTCCGGAACTGATTCTACCACTGCAACATAATGCTTCGACAGCTTCTTGTTAGTGTAATGAACTAGTACATAGTTACCTGGGGATGGTTTTTGTGTTGCCTCAATATCAGTAGTACTCTGTGGCTCAGGCTGGGACATGAATGACTGACATTTCTGCAAGAGATGGTGTACCTTCCCTATCACTGCTAGTACTGGAGTCAGATTGTGGGTCATAGCCAGTCTCCTGAAGTTAGCACTGCTTAAAAGGTGATTGGTCTGCAGTCAAATGATACAGTGCTACTTTACAGTGGCCAAGAGGTTTTACTGACCTGAACTGCTGAATGGATTTTGCTGCCTTACAGTTTTTCCAGATCTGTACATATCTTGACTTCTCAGTGTTTATATGTTCAGTAGACACATACATTAGTTCAGTTTTATCTGTTATTTGTTCAGCCTCCTTATAAAATTCTACAGCAGACCTTACTGTACAGCGACCTTGCAAAACTCGCTTGTAGACATTCCGTTTTAGTAAAGCCCCAATCCTATCATGAGGGCCCTTGCCATGATAACTTTCTTGAAAGTTCCATTTAGCAGTGCAGTTGTGGATGGCTTTGTAAGAGGTTAGAGCTGCCATAGAATACCTATTCTTGAAGTGGGCTGCTGCCCCATCAGTCCACAATGATACATGTGTAAAATGAATTCCAGCAGAATTCAAATAATCAGCTGGAGTCATTGGAGACATGATGGTAAAGCACACTTACCAGGTACCAGGCAAAATCAATTTACTGTTTGGAAAGAATAAAAACTTAAAGATAACATAATAAATTACAAACACAGGGGTTTTATCATTGGACTTCAGTGCAGGTACACTGATTTTTTGTTCAAAGGTGTGAGTGAGAAACTTTACATCATTTTCTGGTAACGTTCCTCACAGTGGGCATGTAACGTGTGTCACGAATCAGTTCGCGACATTTCCCTTTTGTGAGAAGCCACGAACTATTAGTGGAAAACTCACTGTGTATCGCTCAGCTAACCGTTCTCCCTCCATTTCGGAGTATACTTTTCAAAACATTCGTCACCGTTTTCAGGGGTGACCGGTTTAATGCACATCACTAAGTGCTGTACTGAGCGATACTATTGTTTTTTATTGTTCGCCCCTGCTCATTCGACCGTTAAAAAAATGCGGCCGAGTGCTCCGCTTTTGTTCCCACGACTTACTCAGTCCAGTTGTTGCTGCGACGGAGAGGGGTCCTTTGTTAGCAGTGTGAGGTCAGCTAGTACCCAAACTCCACAGTTCTTCAGTACTTCCATCCTAGTTCAGCTTGGGTGATACGCAGCATTCATCGACTATAGTATTTCTTTTGTGTATTTCCTAGTTATAAGAGTTTAATTAAGGTGTTTTTTTTTCTAGACGTAAGTATTTAGCTATTGCGTGAGTGAGTGAGTGCGTCTCATTTAATTTGATTTGAATTGTAATGTTAAATTTATTTTTTGTAATTAATAAATTTAACAGTTCCTTTCTCGAGCTTAATGTAAAGTAAAATCTTGTTTCATTTCTCCATAATTAAACTTATTTTCCATATAGCTCCTAGCTTGCATAAACGTTTGCTTTCATAACTGGTACTTAGACCAGTCTTGTTGTATTAACTTAATATCCGTTGTGCCACCTGGGAGTTAAGCATCGGCAAGAACCTGATGTTAGTATTAGTTATTTATTGTCAGGGGTGATGTAACTTTCTCCAGAGGCTAACAGTACAGTAATTCAGCAATTGTGAGTAATTAGTCTCTGCTGTGTACTGTTGAGAAAGTTTATAAATTCTCGTTCTCAGAGAGTCGTGCGAAGAAGCAGCGTAAAGTAATCATTGCTTGATGTAGCAAGACAATCATTGTCTCTGCTCTTCAATATTGTTGAATATTATTATCAATTTAAAATAATATTTAACCATTATTTTCAAAATTACCTTGATAATATAAAACCCCGTGACAATTGGCGACCTCGCCAGGATATTAACTCCTAGCTCTAAAGCTATTCACGAGATAGTGCTCACTCATTCATATTTAGGTATTTAGCATTAAAGTTTATAGGCACAAGCTTACTGGTATTTACCCTTAATTTAGCAAGTGAATTTTGCTTTATTAATCAATAGAGTACTTAACTTGTTTATTCTTGGTAACGCCAGACGATTTTATTCGCTCCTGGGAAGTCGCCGTACCCATTGTGTTTATTATTGATGATAGTCTTCCCAGTCATTTACATTTTTGATTTATTCTTTGCCAGTTAACTGGATAAGACTGGTCACCACTAGCTTGTGTCTGTACTCTTTATTTGTGTTTATTGGCATTCGTTTGCGAAGCAGCAATCAGTACTGAGTCGCTAGTTATTTAGATTGAGTTAGCGACATGGCTACCACCATATTTTTACAGGAAGCCAAAGATATGGGCCTTACGGACCCAACTGAAATCAAAGAATACATACTCTCACGGTTCAATTACGAGCAGGAACGTGAGAAAGATGCTCGTGAAGAGCGTAGAATTCAGCACGAATACGAGCGAGAACAGCATGAACACGAGCAAAAACAGCGCGAACTCGACTTGGAACACGAGCGAGAACAGCGTGAACACGAACAAAAACAGCGCGAACTCGACTTAGAACACGTGCGGGAACAACGTGAATATGAACGTGCTGAACGTGAAGCACGCGAGAAACATGAACTTGAAGTGCTGAAGCTCAAGCGAGATTCCTTGGCTTCAGACACATCTGGTGCAGTTGGTTCAAGCGCCACGAGCGCTCTCCCTGCTCATGTTATGGCGACCCCACACATCAAGCTTCCCCCATACAAAGATGGCGAGCGAATCGAGCCATACATACCTCGATTTGAAGACATGGCTCAGCTTTACCAGCTCGATGATGCAGCTAAGCGGCTTCAGTTTCTTAGCCTGTTTGAGGGCCCTGCCCTCGATATTCTCCACAGAATTCGTGGAGACAATCTCACGTATGAGATGATGAAAGCTGCACTCATCAAGGCGTATGGTCTCACAGTAGACGACGCCAAAGTTCAGTTCATGCGAGCTCGTCTCCAAGACAAGGAGACAGCTGTTCAGTTCCTTGATCGTCTCACAGCTTACTTAAATGAGTGGATGGAGAAAGATGAAACTCCTTCCACGCGTGAGGGGATAATTGACCTTATGCTGCGTACACAGCTAGAGAGGTCATGGCCTGCTGAGCTCATAGCACAGCTTAAGATCTGCCAGGTGAAAGATGCCAGCCAAATGGTAGAGAAGGCTGACGCATTCTTTACTGCATACGGGTATCAAGCTCGTAAACAAAACACCTGGAGCAGAAAAGATACTGCCAAGTCTGGGAAGCCGTCTCAGACTGAATCCCAGCACCAAGGCCATTCTCAGAACAATGGCCAAGGTCCAAAACCGCAGTGGAAGGACCAGGGGCAAAACACTCAGAAACCTGAGTGGAAGAGGTACAACAAGTACCCTAACCAACAGCAGTATCAGCCACGCAACCGACCTTTGGGACAAACTTTTTCACCACCAGCTCAAAAGAGGCAGGAAGCAAATGCAGCCTTCATTCCTCAGCAGCAGCATGGTGGTCACGTCCCTACCAGTGTGGGTACTTCCCCACAGTTCACTAGTCCCACAGTGATAGTGAACCCCCCTCCACAGATGGCCAATGTTCCATCTTCCCAATATAACCCTCAAGGCACAATGTTTGCCACATCAATTCAGCAGCCTCATGAGTGGCTAGCTGCTTCCTCCACAGGCCCTCCCACAGGTGACAGTACCTTCCTTGTTCAGCCAGGGTTTGTGGGAGGCATTCCTGTGAAGGTCCTGAGAGACAATGGTTCCTCAGGTTGCTCTGTTAAGCAGAGTTTAGTTCGGCCTGAGCAGTGTACAGGTCGACAGATCCATGCAAAGCTTATTGATGGATCAGTGAGATTGTTCCCTGAGGCATGTATCCAGGTGGCATCTCCATTTTATACTGGTACGACACTTGCAGTTGTCATGCCAGAGCCTCTATTTGACTTTATATTAGGCAATATTCAAGGAGTCAAGGATAGTTGCTCCGACGATGCTACTCAGACTTCGGCTGCTGCGGTAACACAAGCCATGGCTGAGGCTCCAGATTGTGTCACCCCAGTGATCATTGAATCGCCGCAAGATCTGATGTGTAGCCAACTTGTTGTGCAAGAACAACATTCTGACCCAACACTTGCTACCGTGCGGAACAAACAAAAGGGTCGAGTGATTAAGTATTCACAGGGAGGTCGAGCCAAGTTCCTTAGCAGACAAGGACGGCTCTACCGTGAGTCACGAACACCCGAGGGCGAGGTTCGATTGCAGTTTGTCGTTCCCGCCAAGTACCGCCTAGCAGTGTTACAATGGGGTCATTGTTCAGCCTCAGGAGGTCACATGGGCAAAAGGAGGACCCAGGGCCATATCCGAGCTGACTTTTTCTGGCCAGGGATGGGACAAGACATAGATAGTTTTGTCCGTTCCTGCAGTGTGTGTCAAAGTAACACCACTAATCAGGGACATGCCCTTCCTGTGCCGTTTCTAACCACACCTGTAATCTCCGAGTCAGTTGAGAGACAGGATAGTGGTAATGTGGGTGTAGACCTGATGTCTCACCTACTAGCTGCTTACTAACTAGCAACTGTTGCATGCTGGGTTCTGTAAGATAGGCATCCTAAGCGATTTGAGTAATCCAAGGACCAGCCTGGTTCCCAGTTAAAAGTGTAGACCAGACGTCTCACTCGTTGGCCCTGCAGGACACAGTATATCCAGGGCTTGTACATACATGTATACCATAAGTTAAGGGGGAAGTTTGAGAACCTTGTAGAGACAGTCCGAGGCTGTGTATGAATTACCTTGTGGAATGTCTCGAACCGTGGGCCTCTCTGAGGATTCCCGGAGAATGCACATTACCCACATGAGTGTTCACACCCACGGTGGGTGTTAAAACGTGACCTGCCCGAGATTGCGTAGCGATTTTCAGCTTCCTGTATTACTCGTAAGTGTAGAGTTAGGTTAACCAGTAAACCGCCCGTTCTAAGCAATTTGTGAATTCAAGAACTGGCACGTTTCCTGGTTAATAATGTTAGGTTAACTAGTAAACTGCCCGTTCTAAGAGATTTGAGTAATTCAAGAATTGGCACATTTCCTAGTTAATAAGCGTTAACCAGTAAGCTATAAGGGTTCTAAGCAATTTGTGAATTCAAGAATTACATTTCCTGGTTAATAATGACATAAGTACTGATTGCTAGGCAGAGAGAGAGAGAGACAGAAATAACAGTTTTGATGCTCCACCTTAATTCCTTTCGCAGGTGTAGCTGGTGGGTGCAGCATTGCCGTGCAGATCAGCTGGCCGTTCCTGTTGCATGCTGCCGCCCTTTCCTTCTGCCTCGTCATCATTATTTTACTATAAATTTGTATTACTGTGTCATTTTACACGTAGGTACAGTTACACTACAACTGTCACACCTACACCGTGTATTACATACATCACGCTACACAACAATTAGTTGTCAGTGTAAATGTAGCGAATTTTCGCTCAGTTTGACCTGAGTACAGGATTTTCACCGTCGTCACGGAGTTTTTCCCTCAAGCTTGCTTCTATTAACGTAAATACGAGGTTTTTTCGCTCACTGGCGACTGCGACTTTCTCCTGTAGCAGGATAGCACACACACAACAGTGTGAATCTTGTGCGAATGACTTAGGATGTGTACATATATATATATATATATATATATATATATCCACAAATTTTTTCCCATAAGGAAAAAATTTAACTTTGTAAGGGCGTAATGTCACGAATCAGTTCGCGACATTTCCCTTTTGTGAGAAGCCACGAACTATTAGTGGAAAACTCACTGTGTATCGCTCAGCTAACCGTTCTCCCTCCATTTCGGAGTATACTTTTCAAAACATTCGTCACCGTTTTCAGGGGTGACCGGTTTAATGCACGTCACTAAGTGCTGTACTGAGCGATACTATTGTTTTTTATTGTTCGCCCCTGCTCATTCGACCGTTAAAAAAATGCGGCCGAGTGCTCCGCTTTTGTTCCCACGACTTAGTCCAGTTGTTGCTGCGACGGAGAGAGGTCCTGTGTTAGCAGTGTGAGGTCAGCTAGTACCCAAACTCCACAGTTCTTCAGTACTTCCATCCTAGTTCAGCTTGGGTGATACGCAGCATTCATCGACTATAGTATTTCTTTTGTGTATTTCCTAGTTATAAGAGTTTAATTAAGGTGTTTTTTTTTCTAGACGTAAGTATTTAGCTATTGCGTGAGTGAGTGAGAGTGCGTCTCATTTAATTTGATTTGAATTGTAACGTTAAATTTATTTTTTGTAATTAATAAATTTAACAGTTCCTTTCTCGAGCTTAATGTAAAGTAAAATCTTGTTTCATTTCTCCATAATTAAGCTTATTTTCCATATAGCTCCTAGCTTGCATAAACGTTTGCTTTCATAACTGGTACTTAGACCAGTCTTGTTGTATTAACTTAATATCCGTTGTGCCACCTGGGAGTTAAGCATCGGCAAGAACCTGATGTTAGTATTAGTTATTTATTGTCAGGGGTGATGTAACTTTCTCCAGAGGCTAACAGTACAGTAATTCAGCAATTGTGAGTAATTAGTCTCTGCTGTGTACTGTTGAGAAAGTTTATAAATTCTCGTTCTCAGAGAGTCGTGCGAAGAAGCAGCGTAAAGTAATCATTGCTTGATGTAGCAAGACAATCATTGTCTCTGCTCTTCAATATTATTGAATATTATTATCAATTTAAAATAATATTTAACCATTATTTTCAAAATTACCCTGATAATATAAAACCCCGTGACAACGTGTGTGACAGACCATATGGCTTACCAGGGTATATTTCAAAGTATCCCAGCGTTACATTATTAAGGCCTTGGGATGCCTGTTTATATATAATATAAAGTTATGTTGGTATTCTCCAGTTTGTTAGTTGTGTATGGGAAAAATGGGGAAAAAACATGAGACACGTTACTCCTGAAATACTTCCATTTAAAGGTCATGCTACATTCTGATCACGACATACAGTATATGTAGACAACTGTAGTGTCAATCACAGCTCAAATAGACACATTTTCAGTAAAGCACAGTGTCAGCATTCCAAACAATAACATACTCTGGTCAATGATGTTATGAAAGTTGCTATATTCAGCACTGGTTTTTCTTTGGTGACATAACGTGACAGGTTTTTATGCAGCTCCCCAAGTTGACAGTTTAGGCTCTCTTTCTCTTCAGATTCATAAAATTCAATGATTAAGCTTTAAAATGATGTATAATTTATATACTTTTAAGCAATTCTGATTTTGACACAAAAGGTTGACATCGTGGAACTACCCAAATGTGACATCCATCCAGGAACTAAACTTTTACACTATTCCCCGCTGTCAGCCGCAAGGGAATACAGACTCAGTGCATGGGAAGGGCAGTTGCTTCCCTGCAGTTGATGGGTCTGCTCATCTAGACAGACAAGGATTGATCAACAGCAACAACCCCTGGAGTGTGATATAGGCAGATTTCTGTAATTCTTTGTATTGGAAGGCAGATTAATTCAGCATGTGGTGACATTTTTTTGTCCCTTCAATATGTAAACTGTAGCTAGGGTATACTGTATGTGGACTGCAGACTGGGGTACTGCATTTTTATTATTATTACTGTATTACCATTATTATTACTGACTCTCGGATATGTTTATGTGAAGCTACAGAACATGGTCAATGTTTTTGTCGTATCATACAGAGCCGGGATTCTGGGGGCTTGAATGGTGAGCAAATGGAAGCGTGGCCCATTGGATTGGGCAAATTTGGGCTGTCTGGACATTGCTACTCCTCACCCTGCCCGGATGATGATGATGATGATTATCATTGTTGCAAAGAGGAATACTTGGCTGCCAAGCGTAGGGCTAGAAGAGAGGTATACAGGGCGAAGTCTGAGTCACCGAGACTTCTGTTTGATAACCTAAATAATGTGGAAAGGAAAAATATGATATTTAAGGTGATGAAGTGATCAGATGAAGAGGGATAATCGGGATATTATAGGTGAGCAGTGTGTGAAGAATGATGAAGGAAGGGTAGTGGTGAACAGTGGGGATATTAAAGATGCATGGAGAGAGCATTATAACCGGTTGTTGAATGAGGAGTTTGACTGGGACAGGGAAGGTTTGGAGCCAGTAGATCCAGTGTTTGGCCCTTGGCCTTTGATTGATGCTGCTACTGTGAGTGAGGCAATAGGCAGGATGAAGGTGGGGAAGGCAGCAGGTGTGTCTGGATTGACTGCCGAAATGTTGAAGGCCTCAGGAGATATAGGGGTGTGGTTAGTCACTGACCTGACAAATATGATTATTTATGAGTGAATGCCACTCAGGGATGAGTGAGGCTGGTCACTCTCATCTTAAATGTCGAGACCAACTGCCTAGCCCTGGGCTCCTACGCTCCTCATGGGGCAATGTAGGATTGGATGATGGATGGATGGTGTTGTCCCAGATGATTGGCTGAAGACTGTAATTGTAAATGTGTATAAAGGGAAGGGTGATGACCTGGAAATAGGAAATTATAGAGGTATAAAGCTTTTAGATCAGATAATGAAGGTAATGGAGAGAGTCTCAGAAGGTATGATTAGAGAGAGAGTGAATGTTGATGAGATGCATTTTGGGTTTATGCCAGGTAGTGGGACCACTGATGCCATATTCATTGTTAACAGCTGCAGGAAAAATATATTGGTAAGAAAAGGGATCTGTATTTTGTTTTTATTGATTTAGAAAAGGCCTTTGACAGAGTCCCTAGAGAGGTGGTGAAGTGGGCAATGAGAAGTCTTGACTAGGAGGAGTGGCTGGTTAGGGTGGTTATGGCTATGTATGTGGGTGCTCGCACCCAGGTAGCACCCAGGTAAGAGTGAATGGAGATTTGAGTGATGAGTTTTCCGTGAACGTTGGTGTGCATCAGGGGTCAGTTTTGAGTCCTATGTTGTTTATCATGGTACTTGAAGCCCTCTCACATGACTTCAAAAGCAGATTCCTGTGGGAGATGTTGCATGCCGATGATGTGATGTTGATTGCAGAGAATGAAAGGGAAGCGGAGGAAAGATTTAGGAAGTGGAGGGATGGTATGGGGCACAAAGGCTTAAGGGTAACTGCAGATAAAACAAAAGTGATGATATCTAGGGTTGGTGGCGGTACTGTCAAAGACGAGGGAGAGTGGCCATGTGCAGTTTGACACGAGGGCGTGGGAAGTAATTCCATCTTGTGCGGAGTTTGTGATAAATGGGGGTGCAAGAGATGTAGTGCTGTCAGAGGTATACTGTGAGATACTGCTTATTTTATGTGTACGGCGTGTCGGGGAGAGCAGATGGAGATTGTGAGGCGTGAAAGGATTGATCTTGCTGGTGAATATCTTGAGTGTGTGGAAGAGTTTTGTTGTTTGGGAAACATGTTGTGTGCTGGAGGTAGGGCTGGAGCTAGTTCTGTGGCTAGGGTGAGAAGTGGTTGGAAGAAGTTCAGGGAGCTCTTGCTTCTCCTGACATTGAGAGGACTCTCCCTACGTGCTAAGAGGTCTTTGTATGCAGCATGTGTTAGGAGTGTCATGCTGTATGGTAGTGAGACCTGAGCAGTAAAGGAGGAGGATATTCGCTGGCTTAGACGTACAGAAATGACAGTGATTAGGTGGATGTGTAGTGCGTCCCTGTGTGCAAGGTCTGAGGGGGCTGGGTTTACGATGGAAGAGTTGAGAGGTAGGATGGGACTGGAATGTATTGGTGTTGTGATGAGCAGAGGTAAATTGAGATGGTTTGGGCATGTGGAGAGGATGGGGGATGATAATTGGGTGAGGATGGTGAGAAATGTTAATATTGGGGGTGGGGTTATGAGAGGTAGACCGAGAAAGACATGGGACGAGGTCATTAAGTGTGACCTCAGGGTTAAGGGACTGAACAGGGAGGCTGCAATAGATCATGCAGCATGGAGAGCCGCCATTAGGTGACCAAGGCCAACTCATGCAAGCATGTTGGAGCCTTTAAAAATGAAACGATCATTATTATTATTGTTGTTATTACTATTATTATTATTTATTATTATTATTATTACTACAGACTTCGCAAATTCTTACTGCCATGTAATTAAACCTTACTGTTCCCAGGTTATATTGTTCTTGCTGCTAACCAGATACTTTTGTTAATCAAGGTTTGGAAGGAAAGGACTAATGTGTACTATTTTTTCAGGTGTGTTAATTGACCCAGCTGTGGAAACTGCCAACAGAGACAGAGAAAGGGGAGAAGAAAGCCACAACCAGCTGCCAAATTAATACCAACCAGCTGCCCAATCACAGTAATACCAACCATCTGCCTCCACTCTCAGGTAAGCGTCCTATTGTGACTTTTTTGAATTTTGCCAAAGGGACCTGTAGTATGGGGCCTTCTGCTCTTGTCATAATATACTTGCTACCACCAGACTCTTTCATTTATATCAGGAGACGGCCATCATTGTGAAGGAATCTATCTACTACCCAGTTTGCCACTATCTATCTGTTTAAACTGCCATCTCTCCTTATTCAGTGCTGAGTTGTAACAAAAGATTAACACAGGAATAAAGCCAGTCATGAAGAGTTCGGTAAATAATGCAGAGCCGTCGGAATTTCTTGTTCTGCTGGGAATAAGGAAGTACTTGAAGGACTTTAACCAAGGAATTGAGCCAGACAGATGATGTAAAATGGATTTGTTCATCTTAGGCCTTGTTTACTATAGTCTCACCAATCTAAAACCAAGGTTTGGGTGGGGTCTGGCGCTGGGTGCAGCCATGCCATACTTCCTAAACGAGCGATGAGTAGATTCTGTTATATATGTAATAGGCATCACAGATAGGTACACACACACTAATACAATATAAACGTAAGTATTCTAGCATATCAAAGGAAGGTAAACTAGTAATGCATATGGCTCTTGTACATCAATAAAGAAACGTGGCATACATATTTTACAGTGGTGCTGAAAAAAATGTAGTTACTTTTACCGACTTTCACGGTAGTTCTAAGTTGGGTAAGTAATGTAACAATTACGTTTATAATATAATTTGAAGGAATCAGTAGAACATACGCTATTTTCTTAATAGAAATAAATAAGTTAAAACACTCACGAGCGGCAACATCCAGGCCCATACTGGGAGTTAATCCATTGGAGGGAGATTAAGCTTCAGTCACGTGCTTCCACTGTTCACTTTGTTATATATATACCGGTAACTTAAATTATATTTATAATTTAAATTAGTTTGTCTTTACACACACAAAAAAAAACACACACACACAAAAACACACACACACACACACACACACACACACACACACACACACACACACACACACACACACACACACACACACAGAAGTGGGTGAAGTCATGTCAGGCGAGGTGTGAGCGGACGAACTCTTACGGTGTCAGGTCAGCCACTACCCAATCAGAGTATAGGAAACAAGGCAACGCTGTACGCCGGGAAATCCCCAGCTGGACTCCACCCAAACCTTGGTTTTAGACTGGTGAGACTTTACCTAGCTAACATTTACTGCAATATAGCTACTATCTATGTGTATCTGTGTAATGTTTACCTATCTGTGTACTTTATCTATCAGCTTGAAATATTGCTGAGCTGAGGCAACACCTTAGCAAGGAGACATCCTAATCATGAAGTGCAGGGGAAAGGTTTCAAAACTATCTGCTACTGGTAAACCTGGGGAATTTACTTACTGTACTCTTGTTACGTTCTACCCAGGCATAAAATAAGCATCTTAGCAATAGTTTATCAAGCAAAATGCTAGTCATGAAGAAGTGCAGTGGGATGGAGGTAGACATGTAGTACTGTGTTATTCTACCACAGAGATATATGAAAAAAGCAGGTGAATGGACAAATCCCAGGCCACGTTACGGTGCAAGAAGTATGATAATTGAGCATAGACGAATATAAATAAGTTAAAAATCCATCCAATCAGCCATCATCCAATCCCACGTCGCCCCACAGAGGAGCGTAGGAATCCGGGGCTAGGCAAGTTCGTCCTGACATTTAAGATGAAAATAAGTTAAAAATAAAGCTCATTTTTATCCTTAGACCCCCAATGAATCACTCTCAGTTGAATAAAACCATCTGGTGTTAGTTGGAATAAAGACAGTTGCTCTCCCACTTACGAACAAGCGCTAAGAAGAATTGCTGTTGAGATTAAACACTTATCGGCTTGAGGTTTCATTCGGCTGTGTGGTTGCCAGCCTGATAGTGTCAGGGATTGACTCCTGGCACTGCATCATCCTAGCTTATCATCAATCATCGTCATCGTTGATTGGCCAGTAAAATCAGCACCTAGACTAAGTTAACTGGCCTTCTATATCGTAGTGGTAAAAATGATCTAGTTATGGAGCCTAGCACTAACTATTCTATCACCAATCATCGTCGTCGGCATCAATAGACAAGTAAAATCAGTACCTAGACTAAGTTAACTGGTCTTGTATACCCTAGTGGTGGAATGATCTAGTTATGCAGCCCAGCACTGCCACTGATCATAATTAAAATCATCATTAGGCATTATCATCATCATTCCTGACTCCTCTTCCCACCCAACGATGGGGTCAGGAGTTCTCTATTAAAATATCATAAGTAGAGGAGCAACTGTTATACTCTGTCCATCTCAACTTGGCTTTAAAGTGATCTGGAAAGGATGCAGAGCCACAGTATTGCTAGCCTTGTCTTACTCTGCTTCTGGCCGATGAATTTAGGCTGCCAAGGACAAAACTCTCCGCCAAGTCAAGGTGGACCAACCAAAAATTTTCTAACTCACATTTCAGATGGGTGGTTGTAGCTGTAGTTGTAGTAGAAGGAACTGAGATGTAGAAAGGTTTTCAGGATCAACGGTGCTGGGAACCTCTATATCTACAGAGGTATTTCCCAAGTTTTGAGGCCACTGAGTATTTTTCAACATTCACCACACAATCTTGTATCGCCCTATGAGCAGCGAAGGAGCCCAGGGCTGGGCAAGTTGGTCCCGACATTCAAGATGAGAGTGACAAGCCACACTCATCCCCGAGTGGCATTACGTTAACGATAAACCCCAACCACCCTTGGGTATAGACATTGCATGATGAGAAAAATTGAGCCAGCATCGCCAGCTCCAGCAGGCAGCACCACCAGGATCAACGCCAGCAGGCAGCACCACCAGGATCAACGCCAGCAGGCAGCGCCACCAGGATCAACGCCAGCACGGCAGCACCACCAGGATCAACACCAGCACCACCAGGATCAATGCCAGCACAGCAGCACCAACTCAGCAACTGCAGGAACAGCAGCCTGAGTAACACAGACGGACCCTGAAAATAAGGCAAGGTTTTAGGAGATAATCTCAAGTGTGTTCAAACTTAATCCTTTTGTCTATGGAGGAGTTCAATATGGATCTTAATTAACCCCTAGTGTATTGGTGCTGGATGGGGGGGGAGGGCTGCCTGACTACATTTACACTTCTCATTGCCACACCTATCCCGCAAGAGGAGATTGATGGACTACAGAAGGGTAACTCAGCCTGCAGTCCACTGGGATAATGTTCTGCTGTGCCTGGGGTTGAACTACTACTATAGTCTCACCAATCTAAAACCAAGGTTTGGGTGGAGTCCAGCCGGGGATTTCCTGGCGTACAGCGTTGCCTTGTTTCCTATACTCTGATTGGCTAGTGGCTGACCTGACACCGTTAGAGCTCGCCGCTCACATCTCGCCACCTGGCCTGACATGACTTCACCCACTTCTGTGTGTGTGTGTGTTTGTGTATGTGTGTGTGTGTAAAGACAAACTAATTTAAGTTATAAATATAACCAAAATAATGAATTTAAAAATTGCATTCTCTCTCATATAATTTATGAGTCCTAGTATGGGCCTGGATGTTGCCGCTCGTGAGTGTTTTAACTTATTTATTTCTATTAAGAAAATAGCGTATGTTCTACTGATTCCTTCAAATTATATTATAAACGTAATTGTTACATTATTTACCCAACTTAGAACTACCGTGAAAGTCGGTAAAAGTAACTACATTTTTTTCAGCAACACTGTAAAATATGTATGCCACGTTTCTTTATTGATGTACAAGAGCCATATGCATTACAAGTTTACCTTCCTTTTATATGCTAGAATACTTACGTTTATATTGTATTAGTATGTGTGTACCTATCTGTGATGCCTATTACATATATAACAGAATCTACTCATCGCTCGTTTAGGAAGTATGGCATGGCTGCACCCAGTGCCAGACCCCACCCAAACCTTGGTTTTAGATTGGTGGGACCCGGTATACTGCAAGAATTTTGTGATGGAAAGGTTCCTCATGTTATTTTTGATGCCATTGACTGCTAGTAGTGTTTCTCTCAGTTGAACAGTGTCTGGTGTTAGTTCAGTCAAAGTGGCTTGTCTTCTTTGTGGCTGGGGTGATTTCCTAACGTAATTTCTTAGCAAGCCTCCTGAGCCACCTAGAAGACATCCAAGTGAATTATGCATATGATTATTGCTTGATTATGTTGATTTTTGTATTGTAATTGATGCACAGTGGACAGATTTTTTTATAGAATGTGGTTTGGCCAGTTGTTTGATACTTGTGTATATTGTCGCTATGTTGTCCGTTTAAATCACCCACACCAATCGACCCTGCAGTTCTGGCGTTACTCATTGTTTACGAACCTCGGCCCGTCGATTCCCCTGTGTGGAAGTTGGAACGCTAAGTACCGGTATGCTTTTAAAAAAAATTAGCGCCAAGTCAGACTGAGGAGATTAAAGTTTTGCGCCGGCAGTAAATGAACAAAAAGTCTGCATCGTAAAGATAAACCTTAAAAATTGTGCACTGAATTAGTTGCCATAATACTGTCGTGTAGCGTGGCCCCAAGTCCCTTTGCTACTAGTGGGGTTTTGGGGGATTGGGGATGTCTGGGGGGTTGGGTCAATACTTTTACAGCACACACAACCCACCATTGTGTGCCATGATATATATCCGTTTTGACATGGGTAATGGGGGCTGTCGGACAGTGAGAAGGAGTCCATCATTGCATATGTTGGAAGGATAAGTGGCACACAGGTGGATGATTATATAGGTAAACATGCACTCAGGCCTTGCTTGCAATAACCACGTTGTGGCCGTACAGTAAGGGGGCGGAATGCTCTATGAGGGGGTTGTGTTTGATGGCCAGTTTTTTTGTTTATTTTTTACGGCCTAGGCAATGCCTCAAGGATTGAGCATACGTTCTTAAGTGGATATTGCAAGCCAGACGTTGCACACTTTGTTCACATCTATCAGATGCTGGACCTCACATTCACAGCCACCCAGTCATTCACCAATTTTTTGTTTCCCCATTTTGTGAAGAGACCTGGGACTAGCTACTGACTAATTTAATACCGGACATTGCCACATACAGCTGGAGCGCCGTAACTCTTTACACCACCACGTGACTGTCTAGTTGTATATTACCACCAAGTGTAGCCAGAAGCCACTTGGCTTGTCACTCATTATAATCACGAGATGTCCACTTTGATTAGTAATCGTATCAAACAACCAGTTTCTTTACCTGCTGCCATCAGCTCTGAAAGAAGACATCTTCGCCAGATTCGAGTAAAGCAACTAAGGTTATAGACAACTGGCCAGCCGTACACAACCACTGGCTATGAAATGTTTTGCATAAATCCTGTCCTGAGCATGAGCAAAGTATGTAGACACTTCTCTGCCAGCTGTAGGAATGGAAGGTGTTTGAAATATTTTATGTGGTAAGGACTGCACATCAACGTTACTATTCTTTCCTAGTCCACCATTCTCCTGTACGGGGATAGTAAAGGAACTGAAGGCTGTTATTTTAATCTGACATTCAATATCAGATCATTGCCATATGAAGGTGTCTGTTCCAGGCATCAGGAAAACAGGCAACAGAAGGAATGTTACCCTCTATTCATTTGGGAAAGAGTGGTAAATATGAAATACAAGTTAGTGCAGGCAGAGTATTGTTGGCATACTTTTGCATATGCCTGTACATCACAAACAGATGCAGTTAAGTCCTGGTTATGTGCCTCAGATGCTAAAAAATACAGGGTGGTTCATGTATAACATGTCTGATCCCATGTGTTTTGTTGTTGCATTTTGAACCATACCTTACCCCATCCTTAGGTGGGAAGAAGAGGCTGGGATGATGATGATGACGATTGCAGTGATGATTTTAATAATAATGAATGATGATTATTGCATTGATTTTGATTATTTGATGATTGATATGGTGGAGGCTCAGTCGGCTTTACCATCACTACCCTGCATCATTTTCTGTTTCCCATAACCCTTTCTTACTTGATAGTGATTGCTTGTTTGCATCCATTGGTTGCATTTTTTTATCAAGTAATTTAATATATCCTCTTGCATTTTCTTCAGTAATTGCTTAAAGTTCACTCATTTTGGTAAGAAGAGATTTTTACCTTCCACTGACTTTTATCTATTGCCAAACATCTCAGTTGCATGAGGGGAGGCCACAAACAAATTAACTCCATGTCATTCTGTTATCTGCTATTTGACTGCCCTCTCTCCAATTCACACCTCCCTCCCTTGTATCTCTCCACTCCAGTCTTCCGTCTCTGCCATGGTCTCTCCTCCTCTTCACATCATACACATACCTTCTAGTCATTCTCTCATTCCCCATCCTCTACATGGCCAAACTATCTCAAAGTATTTCTCCTAATAGCACCACAGCACTTTTCCACTTCCTCATTTGTATATCTGTCTGTCCATAAAACTCCATACTTTCCTCAGGTCATTTCCACTGCTCTCACTCTTGTGCTCTTCCAACAGGATCTAAGCCTCATTTCTCAACGTCTTATCACAGCTTTCAGTGATCCAGCAACCTTTCTACCCTGCTGTACCCATTCAAGCACATCCTTCCATCCTCACTCATCACTCTAAAGTACTTGGATGCACCTTCATTATCTATTTCCTCATCATCCAGTCTCACTCTGTATGCTGTGATTTCCCTCAAGACCATAACTTTACCCATACGTATATTCTCTTTTGGATTCTGTTTCTTACATCCTCAGACTCATGCACCAAGCCATGCAGTTCACATTCATCACAATACAGTATCATCAGCAAGCAGCAGCTCAGGAAGTTTCCACATCTTACCCTCCCTCACTAGATACCAATATATTCACATTCCTTCCTGTTACCTCTCTTATAGCTCCATCCATATACAAATTGAAGAGCCACTGAGACATGACATGCAGAAACACGACACACACAGACATGACACACAAAAGCATGGCACAAGGTATGACACAAACATGACACAAAGAGACAAGAATTTTGTCCTTATGCAGATTCATTTCCCTAACGTCACTGGCAGAATAAGATAGCACTGTGGCCCAACATCCTTTCCATAGCACTTCTTCATGACTAGCACCATATTAGTCATGTTTCAACTAGCATTTACAAAGGAATGATGGTAAATTAATACCCAGTTAAACGGAGCATAATTAAGTTGTCAAAATACGTGCATCCCCCATACCCACAGACTGAGCCGACAACACCAGATATATATGGGCAGCCCTGTATTTTGGTTTAGTAAATTGTGGGCTGCTGTTGCTGTGGTCCTGTATTCCTGGCTAAGTAGGACAGTGGCAGGTGTTTGGATATGCCTGTGTACTGTAGTAGTGCTGTAATCAAACCACTTCTCTGAACCAACATAGCATCAACTTCAGCATTTTTGCCAGTACAGTATTTGCTGCCTAAGTAAAACAGTGTCAGTTAGTTGTAGCTTATCTGTGTGTGCTGATCATCTACCTTCTTGAATGAGATGTGGCTAAATGAGCTATGAAACTTTGCTAAGGATATATGCGTGTCATTTTCTAGAGTAAACTCCTGAAAGATGCACACACACGTCTGAAGAATATTAGAGGATAATCTTGGTTGTAAGAATTTTGGAGCACCTATTGCCTCTTTTCTTTGATTAAATTCGAGTATTTAGTTTCTCCAGCATTGACTCTGATTCTTAGTAATTAAAATGAGCCAGGGACCACCACAACAGCAGGTATTATCAGCCCAAAAGATAGTAAATAACTGTGGCAAATAAAAGGACTCTGCAAAAAAGCCATAGTGCTTGTTTACCCAACAATAAAAATGGGTGTTTTGTATATATTATCCCTCCTGAACTGTTGATGTTGGCTGTTGTATTTGTACGCCAATTGTTATGCCCATTTTCTTGTTATATTTGCATTATTATTATTACCATGTCATTGTGATGTACTGCACAGTCAGCCACAGGAAAAAATATGCTGAAAAAAATATGTACTCTTGTCCTTCTTTGGTTGATTGTAATTGGCAACAGGTCAACTTGAATTTATTTTTCTCAATCTCTATTTCCCTCTGCCTGTGACCTCCAGTCATGTAAGTGCAATGTGTGCAGGAATTTCAGATGTAAGATATCTTGCATTTGGCTCTCTTTTGTGTATTATTTCTTGCACTCTTCAGTTTCTGCTTCTCTGCATTAAAAAGAAAAATGTATTGTCCTAAATAGCACTGAGATTTTAAAACTAACAAGCATCCTTAGTTAACGACCATTTATGTCAAAGGTTGATGAGCAACTTGAGTCGTTTCCCTTCATTTATATCCAAGAATAACAATCATTCTGAGTTTATTCCCCTCATTAAACATAGCAGTTGATTCCCTTCATTTAGGTGAGAGATTAACGAGATTTTTCCCTGCATATATACGGACATTTATCGTTAATACGGTCTATGTTTTTTATATTTTTTTTCCTGTGGCTGACTATGTTTTATATATTGATGTGGGAGTGTTTTTTTGGCGTCTTTATTTCTGTTGATTTATTCTATAGTCAGTTTGCTTCACCTGACAGAGATAACCATTAGCTTTATGGCCAAGTGTAGTCAGACTGGAGAGTTAATTTGACTAGTAACCAAGGAGACTCATCCATACCCCATCACTAAGGCATACTGAATTTTATACATTAATGATTTAGTACTGAAGTGATAAAAGTTGCCTTGTTTTGTCAGATGGAAAGAAACTGACTATAGTTATATGTTGAATTGGAACATGTTATACTCTTATCGGTATGGTGGAAAATGTGCCACGTGTTTGAAATTTTATAACTATATGGATTAGGGCGTCAGGCTATAGATAGATTGATAGATAGGTAGGGAGAGATCCTAGAGTGCCCATACACTAAACTATTTTGATATGTCTCTTCCTATCACACAGTCATTTGCCATATTTTCCTAAGCATGAGCAAGAACCAATTTGCCTGTCAGGTCTCTATCGTCTTTCAACCCAGGGCATCTCAGAAATCAGCAGTATTATGTGTTGAGCAGATAATTTTGTGCAGTATGCCTAGCCCTGGTTTCCTACGCTCCTTATGGGGTGACATAGGATTGGATGATGGCAGACAATGTTGTATAAAGTTTCAAGGTCTCCAACATCACAGCCAATGGTTGATACGTTTTTAGAATTACCATCGTTATGCTGATTCTTAGGCTATTCTGTTGATATTTCTCTTTCATTGTTGCATTTTCTTGGTCTGTGTATCGTTTGGGTGTTTGTGATGGTGTTGATGTCTGTTGGGTTGGGTTGTCGTGGTTTATGATTAGAGAGAGCAAGGATGTGTGATGTCCCCATGGTTTTGTGTGTGTGTGTGTGTGTAAGATACTAGGATTTGAATGGTAAGTGAATGAGTGTATGAGCCATTTCATTGGGCTTGCAGTTAGTTTCACTCTCTCTTGGGTTTCCTCTTTGCTTTATGGGCCCTATGCATTTTATCCATGTGTAAAAAAATAAATAAACAGGTTAGGAGTGACTGCTTGAAAAAGAAAGAAAGAAAAAAATGGTTACAATGATTGAAAAATAATTGGTTACAAAGATGATGACGATGATGATTAGTCCACTTCACTAGGCATGGTACTGATAGTTCGCCCCCTTAATGCTTGTTTATTCTTTGTTCTTTGCTCCCACCTCAAATATTTCTGTCATGAGAGATAGAGAGACCCTGTTGTTGTAGTGCTAAAATCATTACATGCCTCTGACCCTCCTATCACCTGTATTGGCCGTCATAACCATCCCTTCCAGCAAATTAATTCTCATGATAAATTGAATTCCTTTGTCAGTGGATGATAAACCTATTATATCAAAATTATGCTGTTTTGAAGAATATTTGCTATGTATTAGTAAATCTTGGCTTGTAATCCCACTTAACTGACTACAGAAACCCTGGCAGCCCCAAAGGTATATGTTGAAGGATTGTCTGTTGTGGTAGTGTGGTGTGGTGTGTGGGAGGAGGCCTACACTGTGGTACATGTGGTGAGTGTTTGTAGTAGTGTGTTGTGGTGAGGAGGGGAGACCTTACACTGTGGTAAATGTGAGTGTGGTGTGGTGTGGCAGGAAGCATTACACTGTGGGCATAGTGCATTGTGTGTGAGTTGTGTATTGTGTTGGCATTGAAGTAGAGAAAGATGATGATTGTGTTGAAGTCTGGGTATACTCATTTCACTCTAACTTGGCAAAATTTTTTTTTTTTTTTTTTTTTTTTTTTTTTTTTTTGTCCCACTGGTAGAAACAAAACATTAGACCTGCATTCACTCCATAGCTTTTCATTGTGACAGGCATCATATTTTAATGCCTGTTTACTGTATTCTTACAACTCAGCATTCATGAGAGAGCATAAGCCATTTTTAGACCAAGGTAGAGTTGTGTTTCTCTGGGTATGGTTGAGTCTGAAGGGTGGGTGTCTGGTGATGGTTTTTGAAGGTTTCTGTTGTATATCTAGGTAGTAGCTATGTACCGTCTGAAATAGTAGAAATAAAGTTTAAAAAGAAAGAAAAAAAAAAATTGGATGACGGCCACAGCCACTTGGCGGACTGCACTTGGGCTACTGGACTGCACTTATTAGGCCACCGGTATTGCAGATGGTCAGAGCCAGTGACCTGTACTGTGAAAGTCCATATGCTTTTCACAGCACAGTTCCTTTGGAATGGGGGCCGTTTTAAGGGGGTAGGAAAAAATATGTATCCTTCTGAAAAATAGTGTTGGGTATAGGATGAGAATAGGTTGTAAGTACTCTTTGTAATGTAAGTTCTTATTACATGCTTTCCATAGCTGTTCTTCAAAACCAGCATCATATTTTAGTGCTTATATACTGTATTCTTACAATACAGCATCCATGAGAGAGAGCACAGGGTATTTTTAGACAAGTTAGAGTAAAAAGAGAGAGGGAGTATAGGTTGTGTTTTTCTGGATGTGGTTGTGTCTGAAGGGTGGGTGTCTCATGATGGTTTTTGAAGGCTTCTGTTTGGCTGTAGTGGCCATGTATATCTAGGTAGTTGCTATGTACCGTCTGAAGTAGTAGAAATAAATTTAGAAAAGAGAAAAAAAAAAAAGTGGATGACAGCCACAGCCACTGGTGGATCTGCACTTCGGCTACAGGTATTGCAGGTGGACGGAGCTGGTGACCTGTACTGTGAAATTCCATATGTTTTTCACAGTATGGTTCTGTTGGAATGGGGGCCGTTTTAAGGGGGTAGGAAAGAAAATATGTATCCTTGTGAATTTTAGTGTTGGGTATAGGATGAGAATATCTATCTATCTGTCTGCCTACTGCCAGCTGCCATAATCCCGTAAGGGGGGGCCATTTGACTTTTATTTATGGGGAGGGGCACTAGCCCTTCACCAACCCACTTGTTGACACATAGGGAGCACATATGGTTTGATTATATGGTTACCACCCAGCATTGTAAACAGTTTCTTGGCTTGCAGATTTTTTTAAAGTACTTTTTGTAATGCAAGTTTTTATTACATGCCTTCCATAGCTCTTCTTCATAACCAGCATCATATTTTAGTGTTTATATACTATGCTTACAACCCAGCATCCATGAGAGAGACGATACGTTTGTGGCCATCCCGTATGGGATTAAGGCGTCTGGCAATAGATAGATAGATCCATGAGAGAGAGCACAAGGCATTTTTAGACAAAGTTAGAGTAAAGAGAGGGTGAGAGAGAGTAGGTGTATTCGTGTTTCTCTGGGTAGGGTTGTTTGTGAAGGGTGGGTGTCTGGTGATGGTTTTTGAAGGGTCCTGTTTGGCTGCAGATTTGTGGATGTCTGTAGTGGGCCTTGTGTGTATAGGTAGCTAGGTACGGTGTGAAATAATAAAAATAAAGTACTGTATATATATATATTTATAAAAAAAAAGCTGTGTACACTCTGAAATAATAAAGTACTGGAATTAAAAAAAAAAAAAAAAAGAGAGAGAGAGGTTGACGGCCACAGCCATCAGCGGACTGCGACAAGTGCAGGTGGTTGGAGCCGATGACCTGTACTGTGAAATTCCACGTATTTTCACAGCACAGCCTTCTGAATGGGGGCCGTTTTAGGGGCAAGAAAAAAAAATATTGACTATATCTTGTGAAATTTAGTGCTGGTGTGCAGTGTTATAGGCTTTGAATGGCTGTAGTGGCTAGATAGGCAGTATGTACAGGATAAATTATTAACAGAAAAAAAGGAAATAAAAAAAGGAGGAAAAAAAAAAATGGTTGCACATTTTATTTGGATTTAGGTGACTTTCTAATTTGGGTCAGTGGTCAAGTAATAGGTCTAGTACAACTTCCTTGGTGGTTTGAATGGTCGTAATGCTTTTATGTTCCTCTGACAGTGTGGGGCCAGACTGGAGGGTCAGTTGAACTAGTACTCAAGGAGACTCATTCCTGTCTCGGTACTAAAAATTTCACTGTTTCATGGGATTAGTTATTATGAAGAGGTACATAGTGAGGTTGGGGGGAGGAGGCAGCCTTATAACTCTGTGTGGAGGTCTTGTTGGGTTGTGGTGGTGGTTTATGTGTTTGTGTTTTTCTGCATTGAGAGTCCCCTTGTTGTCCTGTGTCTGTGTGTTTAGCCACGAGGGATTTTTGGCACTGAGAACACCAACTGATGTTGTAGTGGTGTTGGTCTGGAATAGGAAAGTCCTGGAGTTGATAATTTTGAAGCACTTATGTAGGGAGAAATATGTGAGGTAGTCAGGATTCCAGGGGCTTAAATGGTCAGTGAGTGAGCATCTAGCCCTTTTCACTGGACACGGCCTGGTTATATCAGTGCCACCATCTGAAGGTGTCTGCCCTGCACCGCAATTTTATAACAATTGAGTGCTTAAGGTGAGAAGTGTGAATTTCAGGGGTAGGGTTGTGAGGCAGACTGGAAAAAAATACGAGACAAGGTCATAGGGTGGCTGCCAGAGATTGAGCAGCATAGACAGCCACCATTAGGTGACTGTGGCCAATGAATGCATGTTGGAGCCTTCATGAATGGTATGATACAAATGATATAAAAATACTGAACTGTTTCTACAGGCCCATCATGTACACCTCAGTATAAACACATCATCTGAGATCTAGTGGCACATTTTCCACACAGTTAAAAACAGAATATGTGTAAATTGTGAGTTTTGTTTGTGTATAATGCCAGCAGTAAGTAATTCCTCATTTAATAATTGATATATATTCCCGTAAATTGCTGATTGCGTGAAGTTAGGGTCGGGTCCCAGCAAGAGGGCTTTTTTCTCCAGCATTTAAGGATCATATGCAAGACAGAACTAACTAGCAAGATTTATTTGTGTTAAATTAAAACAAATAATATTTTTAGATGAATTAACATTGATCTTTCACGGCACACATTTGAGATTAATTAAGAAGTTTGTGAAAAGTGTATTTTTGAGTGACATTAAGAGAGAGACTGTGCTTAGTGAAAGTATCTTAAATGAGGAATTACTGATAGGGGTTTGCCAGTAAATTATTATTATTATTATTATTATTATTATTATTATTATTATTATTTGACCCATTAGCAGTTTTTGAAGCATAAACTAATGATACCCCTTGCTGGCATTAATATTACAAAGGAAAACAAAGCTGAGTGTTTATTCTCTGTGTGTTTTAGTACTTCATATAGTTAAGTATTGTATTAGGGTTCCTCTTCTCCTCCTCATTGTTCTTCTCTTCCTTCCTCTTCCTTTCCGTATTGTATTAGGCTTCTTCTTCTCCTCCTTGTTGTTCTTTTTCTCTTCTTCCTTCCTCCTCCTCCTCCTCCTCCATTCTTTTCTTTCTTCCTCCTCCTCCTCCTCCTCCATTCTTTTCTTTCTTCCTCCTCCTCCTCCTCCTCATTCTTCCTTCCTCCTCCTCATCCTCATCCTTTTCTTCTTTTCTCTTCCTCCCCTCTTTCTTCCTCTTCCTAACCTTACCACCCTGCAACCCACCCTACCACCCCCACCCTTGCTATGCCCTACCAGGTGTCCCTTGCTATTCCTGTCATCCTTGTCCTGTCCTTCCATCCCTGTTCTGTCAACCATGTCCTGTCCTTCCATCCCTGTTCTGTCAACCATGTCCTGTCCTTCCATCCCTGTTCTGTCAACCATGTCCTGTCCTTCCATCCCTGTTCTGTCAACCATGTCCTGTCCTTCCACCCCTGTCCTGCCATCACTTACCTGCCCTGCACCCTTGCATTTTCCTTCCCTCCCCGAAACCCATGCAATACACTGTACAGCCATGCCCTCCCCTACACCCTTGCAATATGCAGCCATGCCCTCCCCTACACCCTTGCAATATGCAGCCATGCCCTCCCCTACACCCTTGCAATATGCAGCCATGCCCTCCCCTACACCCTTGCAATAAGCAGCCATGCCCTCCCCTACACCCTTGCAATATGCAGCCATGCCCTCCCCTACACCCTTGCAATAAGCAGCCATGCCCTCCCCTACACCCTTGCAATATGCAGCCATGCCCTCCCCTACACCCTTGCAATATGCAGCCATGCCCTCCCCTACACCCTTGCAATATGCAGCCATGCCCTCCCCTACACCCTTGCAATAAGCAGCCATGCCCTCCCCTACACCCTTGCAATAAGCAGCCATGCCTTCCCCTACACCCTTGCAATATGCAGCCATGCCCTCCCCTACACCCTTGCTATTCCCTCCCCTGCCCTGCCACCCCTCCCCTGCCCTGTCTTGCCACCCCTGCTTTGCCCTGCCACCCCTGCTTTGCCCTGCCACCCCTGCTTTGCCCTGCCTTGCCACCCCTGCTTTGCCCTGCCACCCCTGCCCTGCCCTGCCATCCCTGTCCTGCCCTACACCCATGCACTGTCATCTGCATTCTTGCTGTGCCCTGCCATCCTTGGCCTGTCCTCCCCTCCTTGCTATTCTTACCCTGTGTCCTCCTGTTCTTGCCTAGGGTGTCCTGCCCTTCCATATCTGCTATTTTTTCCTTTGTGTGTCCTGCCCTTCCATCTCTTGCTGTATCCTGCTTGTCTTGCCTTGCTATGACCTGCCTTGTTGTGCCCTTCCATCATCTGTGCTATGTCCTGCCCTACACCCATGCTCTGTCATCTGCACTCTTGCTGTGCCCTGCCATCCTTGGCCTGTCCTGCCCTCCTTGGCCTGTCCTGCCCTCCTTGCTATTCTTACCCTATGTCCTGCCCTTCCATATCTGCTATTTTTATCCTTTGTGTCCTGCCCTTCCATCTCTTGCTGTATCCTGCTTGTCTTGCCTTGCTATGTCCTGCTTGTCTTGCCTTGCTATGTCCTGCCCTGTTGTGTCCTTCCATCATCTGTGTCATGTCCTGTTGTTCTTGCCCTGTCATCTGTGCTGTGTCCTTCCCTGTCATTGTGCCCTGTCCTTCCCTGTCATGTGCTATGTCCTGCTGTCCTTCCTCTGTCCTGCTCCATGTGTCTTGTTTTGTTTGTTTTTAATTTGTTTCTTTTATTCTTTAATGTCTTTATATATTGTCCTTTTAAGTTCATAATTTTTTCTAAGTGCTAAATTTTGAATATAAGTTACTTATATATGTATAGTACTTTGAAAAATATCAGAAAAAGAATACCAATAGACATGAATAGTACGAAGTGATGTCTCCTTCGTACTATTCATGTCTATTGGTATTCTCTTTCTGATATTTTTCAAAGTACTATACATATATAAGTAATATATATGTATATTACTTATATATGTATAAGTAATATACAAAAAAGGTATATGTATATAATAAAGACATGGTAATAATACATTGGTTTTATTTCCACTAAGATACATTTAAGTGAAGAAGGTGAAAAAAAAAAACTATCTCGATAAAACGGCCAGAGAAATAAGGACTGGCAACCCCAAGGGAGGGTTGCCAGTCCGTATTTTCGTGGCCGATTTATCGAGATAGGTTCTGTGCCCTACCCCAAGATGCTTCCAAGAGCGTGCCCTTCAAATCACTGTGTAGATGCCATGTCTTGTATTGCTCTGCCCAGCTAATGCCAGGCAGAGCTATACAAGAACACATGGCATACAACAGAGTGATCAAAAGGGCTACTTAACATGCATTGCTAAACACTGTGTGCACCACGCAACGTGTGTTTGCTAAGGCATGTTAAACAGGAAGCAATGCACCATTAGTCAACATGGCATACAGTATACCAAAGACATGAGCCAATTAACCCCTTCAGTATGAGGACATTTTATTCCTGCTGATGCCACACGATTTTATTCAGCTTGGAGTGCGATCTCATACTGGAGGGGACAGCCTCCCTTCAGTATGAGACCCCCTTCCTAAGCTGAGTAAAATCGTCTGGCAGCAGCAAGAATAAAATCATCTGGGACACAGCAACAATACAATGAGAAAAGATGTAACAGTACTGAAGAGGTTCAAAAATACCAACATGGACTGGTTGTGATGCATGTTAAATATCAACAAAATCACATTCCACTGAACAATATTTACTCTTCACTAACTTGGCCCAATTTTTCAGTCTTTTCCAGCTGTGTCACATAAGAGTAACTCGAGGCACAGAAAGGCAATGCTATTACTCATAATCCTTTTCACACTGTGCCTACTATCCTGTTTTAAGAAAGTTACAACTCATAATTCAGGCTGGAAAGATTTAAAATTTTAGGCCAAGCTAAAGTTCAGAGTATAATCTCAAGCAAACAAATAAAACTGTAAAAATATATAATGGCCATATTACTATAACAATGTGAAAGTGTGGATATGCTATATCTACCTATAGCCAGACACCTTGATCCTGTGAGGGTACATATCTCCTCCCTGTCCACTGCCATCTACCTGCCCTCCCCCCAGATTACACCCCCTGCCTCCCCTCCCACCTCACTCACATACACCCTCCTGATTATGTTTCCTACTCTCCATTCCACCAACTTACACCCCCTCCCCTATCCCTCCATTTTGTTCACATACACTCGCCTAGTTAGTCTTTCACACCCCAACTTACACACACCTCTCCATCTCTATCTCATCCTCAGCTCCCCCCCACCTCACTCACATACACTCTCCTGATTATGTTTCCTACTCTCCATTCCCCCAACTTACACTCCTCTCTCATATATCTCTCCACTCCATCCCTCCATCTCATCCTCAGTCTCCACCTCACTCACATACACTCTCAGAATTAATCTTCCTACACCCCCCAACTTACACCCTCCTCTCTCATGCACCTCTCCACTCCATCCCTCCATCTCAACTTCAGTCTCCCCCTGCCACTTTCCCCACCTCCACCTCACTCACACAAACCCCTACTTAGTCTCACTCTCCATCCCCCCCCCAATTACACCTCCCTCTCATACCTCTATTCCATCCCTCCACCTCACTCTCATACTCCACCCCCAACTTACACCCTCCTCTCCTATATACCTCCATCTCATCCTTAGTCTCCCCCTCCCTCTTACCCCACACCCACCTTACTCACATACACTCCTAGTTAGTTTTCCCTCTCCATCCCATTTCAATTTACAACATCCTCTACTCAATCCCTCAGTTTCCCTCCCCCCCCCCTCCACCTCACACATTAGGTCCGATTCACACTTCACGGTTAGTCTCCGTAGGGCTTTCGTACGTTAATTATTTTATCGAAATCAATGGGGGTGTTCACACTATATTTCCGTTTATTGTTCATCTTTCGTGCGGCTTTCACTCGTACGGATCGCCAACGTTTGGAAGAAATCTCTAACAAACGAAACATATACGTATGGAAACGCTCCGTACCTCCACCGATCAATGTGAACATCGATACGTATCAGTCACGGTGTGTTTACAGACGACAGAGGACAACTTTAGCCTGTCACTGCTTTTGGCCATGAACAGTACTATAAGCAATCATGAGTGACGAGAAGTTATTAGAACTGGTCAGAGGCTACGAGGAACTATATGACATGGGCAACAGAAAATACAACGATAACCATGTGAAAGAAACAATATGGACATTAGTAGGAGGGGGATTGGAAAAATTGGGTAAGATATTTAAATATTTCACTATTTTATTATAACAGTGTGACAAATAGCATTTTATCCTTCATCCTATTCATTACCATTCATAGGGGATCTCTTAACACCCTATCCATTACCATTCACAGGTTCTCCCAACATCCTGTTCATAACCATTGGTAGGTTCTCTCTCAACCCTCTTTACGCCCATGGAAGAGAACCAGTGGGACTTCAAGAATCTTTTAAATTTCTTTTACAAGGAATACACCTTGTGGAGCATTTCCTCCCTGTCTAGTTATGTCTGCTAAAGAGCTTGCATTGTTCGTGACATTCATGGTTGTAACATCAGTGGCATTGTCACCTAATTAGCTGTGCAAAAATGAATGTTGCAGCAAGCTGCTTTACACTAATTTCTGACGCTTCTTGTCGGAGCCACAGCTGCACGCAGACTGACGAGATCATGGACGTATAGTGTGAACAGTGACATAGCAAATGAACCGTAACCCTATGAAGACGAACCGTATAGTGTGAATTGGCCCTTAGTCTCTCACTCCAGCCCTCCATCTCATCCTTGGTCTTCCCTCCTACCTCACTCACATACACTCCTAGTAAATTCTCTCCCACTCCACTCCATCCCTCAGTCTCCCAATTCTAATTTATGGAGCATAGACAACCAAATGACATATGATTTCTTACTAAACTTGTGGAATGTCGCAATAACCTACCTACCAATAACAGATCTATATGGCCACCTTATATTTTTAAAAGTAATGAAGTAATATTTCTCGCTTTTTAAGACTTCGTTCCCTTAAAAAACCTTGGAATAGCACTTCTAAAATATTACAAGGTTACTTATGAACTGGCTGCTACAGTTTATATAACCCTTGTTAATTTCTTGGTCATAAACAGACACACATCTTAACCAAGACTGGCTGAAGTTTAAATCTATTGCTCATGGTCTGGTGCAAGTAGGCAACTAATAAAGTACTGTATGTATAAAATCAGTTATGCTGTTCCTGGCCTACCAAGCCATTCATACCCAGGCAACAGGTCTTTTAGTCCAACATGACAGATGAACACTACAGCAGGTAATTTTTAGGCAATGTTGTTCCCACAACAATTTAAATCAATATTTTATGCAAGGAAGAAGGAACCAAATGCTAGAAAATCTGAACGACTGTTCCCTCCAACAAAAAACTAAGTTAAGGGCCAAATTCAAGATCGTTCATCTTGAGATGTCTGGACACAGCATTAAAAAGACTGGAGGGTCATAGGCAGTAGGAAGAGTGAAAAGCAGTTCCAGAATTGACCTATTGCGTACATGAAGGTTAACTCTTGCATTTGATAGCTGGACAGAAAAGGGATGAGAGTTTGCTGCTAGACAGGTGCTATGCACCCGCCAGGGTGGTGGAGGGATGCAAGCAGACGTTTCGGAGGGGCAGTGACCATTGACACAGCAGTACAAATGAGATAAACATGCAACAGTTGTAGTCAGATGGAATAAAAATTGGCAAGCTGCATCACTATGTGCCACTGATGCAATATGTCGAGATGTTTCAAATAATTTTTGGCCTGCACCCAGCATGCATTTTTTTTTTTTTTTCGCTGCAGTTCTTTGGTTGTGTGTTTAGTATTATTATTAAAAGTTGCAGCAATATTTCACTCATTGGCAAAGCAACTGACGTTAGATTCAAAAAGCACAATTAATTTTACTACCTCAAATATTGGAAATTATAAGACTGCCTTGTCAAAATCAAGCTGTTTTTCATTAGTCTTAAAAGGCGATAAACTCTACTCCACTACACAAAATATTGAAACATTTATAATAAAGAAGCATTTACATTAAAGATGCATTTATTGGAATAAAGAAAATATGGTCAGCACATATAAATATATAAGTAATGGATGTGGGATCATGAAGGGCCGCAATATATTAAAATCTACACGAGTGAAGTTCTGCTGAAAAATCATATGGTCTGACTGATTGGCCAAGAGATGCTCCCACATCCACAAATACTGTACAGTGCATATACAGATGTCCTCGTTTAGCCACAGGTATGGCCTAAACTAACAGTATTCCCACCATACAACTGGTAATGGCAAATTCTGCACCCTGACTAAGCTTTACAGAAACACTTATCAAAAAAAAAAAAAAAAAAAAAAAAAAAAAAGGGGGGGGGGAGGTTACACTATGGAAAAAAAAAAAAAAAAAAAAAATAGGGGGGATAGGGGTTGCATTGTTTGAAAAAATAAATAGATAGATAGAGGGGTTGCACCGATTTAAAAAAAAAAATGGAGAGGGGCAGGAGAGGGGTTGCATTGTTTGATGGTCCTTAACTATGAGGTATGACTGTCTCCTTGGTTATTTCGTTTATTTTCCTATCGCTTACAAAGGCTTCAACATGCCTGCATAAGTTAGCCTTGGTCACCTAATGGCATCTCTCCATACTACTTGATCTCTGGCAGTCTCCCTGTCCAGTCCCGTATCCCTGAGGTCTCACTCTGACTTCATCCCAGGTCTGCCTCTCACAACTCGACCCTAAACAATCACAGCTCTCACCCTCCATCCTCTCCACATGTCCATACCATCTCAACCTACCCCTCCTCATCATTACATCAATACATTCAAGTCCCATTCTTCTTATCAACTCTTCAACTGCAGTCCTAACACCATTCCCAAGGCCTGTCATTCAAGGATGCACAATAAACAAATCTAATCATTGTCATTACTGTATGTTTAAGCCTATGAACATCCTCATCCTTCACTGCCCAGGTCTCACGTGCCACATACAAAGATCCCTTAGCACTGAGGGAGAGCCCTCTCAATGTCAGGAGGCAACAGCTCCCTGAACTTCCTCCAGCCACTCCTTATCCTAGCCACACAGCTAACACCAGCTCCACCTCCAGCACATAGCATGTCCTCAAAAAAAAAAAAAAAAAAAAAATCCTCTACACACTCAACAGCAAGACTAATCCTTTCATGCCTGAAATCTCCATATGCTCCCCCCGACACACTGCACACACCATGTCAGCATTTTTCACAGTCTACCTCTAACACCACATACACAGCCTCTCACCAACACTGAACAAGTTTTAATTCCTTCCCACACCTTAGTGGTAAACCACACATGGCCACACTCCTTCAGCTTTGACAGTACCACCACCAGCCCTAGATACCATCACCCTTGGTTACTAGTTGTATCGACCCTCCAATCACAGTACACACTGCCATCAACTGAGACAAAAGGGAACAGGGATCTGTCAGGTTTGATAACATGCTGTAACAAATTTAACAGACAATGGAGAACATTGCCTTCATGAGGTGGCAGTCTCCTTGGTTATGGCTACTAGTCATATCAATGTGCTATAGCAATACACTTTACAGGTACAGGAGGCTTGCTTTCATGTGTCTCCTTGGTCACTAGTCCTGCAGGTGGTAGGTGACTGTGATCATCCACTCACTTGATACACAGTGCAACCTTTTAAATTCGAAGTTCTTGTGTCCTTTTGGAAGTTTTGAAAAAATTGAACTTTTAATAAAGCATTTCTGTGACTGTCTTAATTCTCATGGTTTAGACATGCTTTTGACACAAGCATTGTAGTCTGGGCTAACTAGCTGCCTTCAGGCATCCAATTTTCCATTAACACTACCATTTCTCATCTCTTAACTCAAGGATCAGTACAATAATCGCTACAAACCATGAAGTGTTTCTTTCACATTTCCTTTCCTCATCTTGTGTATGTCCCTTTGTTCTAAAACACTTTGCAGTTCTATTCATATTTAACATCAATCAGTAAGTTGCAAGGGACAGTAATTATGCATTCATTTATTTACGTAAAAACTACAGTACTGAACATGAATATTTACATCTTTCAGCAACCACCATCCACTCCTTGATGTAGCACTGCCCACTATATCCATCATTATTTTTGTTTCTGTCCTCCTCTCCCTATTTCTCACATCTTTCCTGTCAATTTTTATTACTCCTTCCTTTTCAGGTGGCTTTACATTGAGTATATGCCTAATGGTTTCCTGTAAGCCAGAAAACCATTTACAATGCTGGGTGGTAACCATATAACCAACCCATACGTGATGCTACACTTCACATATTGTGCACTGATTACACAGTTTATTTTATGACATTTTATGTTATGTACAATTAATGCCAGTCTGCATTACTATAATCTTGCAGAAATACTGCAATCTCAGTGATGAAATACTTAAGTACGTGTGTGTGTGTGAAAAAAAATGGATGGTGGTGGTGGTTTATATCTGCTCAAAAATAGATTGCACAGTGGTTTAACACTGATGCATATGATCTATTAGAATTACACTAAGCCTGCTGCCTACCAACAATCATGCTTCGGTCAAAACTTATTAAAATCAGTTGACGTCTGACAAGTGGTGTTGCATGGTGTTGTGTGATAAAGGAATATTTACCATAATTCCACTCACAAACTTAAAAACCTTATCACACTGCTTTGTAATGTCATACACTGTCAGGTTTAACACCAACGCTAGCTTTGACAACACCCGCAATGAGTTATTTACTCTAGTTTCAGTTGGTACAGCACTGAGAACTGTCAAATTTGTCATACATGGTAGTTTCCATCACCAATCATTTCACAACACACACACTAAGTACTTGTGGCTGCATTCTTATACTGCATCATTTCTGTTCCCAGCACTGCACTAATTGGTAAAGCCAGGACACCTGTTTGAAGCCACAATTATGGTCAAATTTGGATATGATAAAACTGACTCAAATAAGAAAGAGCTTACCCAACAGGAGGAAAGGAAATTATTATTATTATGGGTGACCACACACTTTATGGTGAGGTCATCAGTACCAGATGGGTGTAGCCAGGAATTTTTTTTTTTTTTTTACTAGTCTCTGGTTATTTCTGAGCTAAGTTTGGGAAATAAAAATGACATTTTTCATAAATTAAGGCAATTGAACTTTAGAGGTTTGCAAACTTTTTAGGTTGCACTGTAGTACTACCTATTCTTCCTTCATCATTCTGTTTGTCCTCACTCCCTACTTCTCCCTTTCCTTCCTGTCACTTTTTCTCTTCTTTCCACTTCATGTGGTTTAACACCAGGTGACAGGCCTAATGGTTTCCTGTAGCCCAGGAAACCATTTACAATGTTGGGTGGTAACCTTATCACCAAATAATGGGGTGATGTGGGGCCTGCTAGGGTGCTCACGTTAACTGGATTATGCAAATGCAGCATCCATCCAGGAACCAAACCTCCACCCTATTCAACACACCTTGCCGTTGCAGGGCTCTGTCTGCCACAGGGGAACATTGGTTCACTAAATGAGGTGGCAAGGCTGTTGCTTGCCTGTGGTTGATGGGTCTGCTTGGCCAGGCAGACTGGGGTTGATCAACAACGTACTTCAATTCACAATGCCATCAAACAAAACATGCCCCAATTCCCTCCCTTATCCTCCAAGGATGGTGGAGTACACGAGTCTCCTTGGTTACTAGTCTAATACCTCCCTATCATCCCATAAAGGAAAATGGTGGACTACAGGATATGGGCCAATGCAGCCAGCAGACCAACATGTTCCTGTTCAGATAAGCCTGGCCACAAAATACATCACTTCAGCACTACCATATAAACCAGCCAGGGAACACAATGACAATTACTTGGATTTAACGTACATGAAAACAGCACTTCATGACTAGAATAAACGAGGACTTTCTGTACACACAACTACAGTTCTTTCACTTAAACTTGGCCAAGACATATCCTTTGACAGCTGACTTAGCTTAGTGCAGTAGCAAAGACACAATCACTGGCTCTACAACCTTTCCACCGCACTGCATGACTAAGATCACTAATTTTGATCTAATACAGTATAGCTAAACACGATTCAAAGATGGTAATTTTAGGTCAATGAAACCTTTCCACAGCACTTCTTCGTGACTAGCAAGGTATTTTAAGGCCAAGTTAAAGCAAAATGATTGAGATGCAGTTTTAACACATTACCAATCATCTTCACACATACAGTATATTCCTCTACCCAGCTGGCTTCATCTTGCCCTCTTGATATCTTCATAGATCTTGTTGGACACCATCTGTTTCCTGCAAATACAACAACACATTAGCTGTGTTTTTATCTACACCAACACCCACTGACCGAACCTACAACACCCACTGACCTAACCTACAACACCCACTGACCTAACCTACAACACCCACTGACCTAATCTCACACACACACACACACACACACACACACACACACACACACACACACACACACACACCTAACCTTCAAACACCAGCCAACTGGATTACCTAAACTCAAGATCACAAGTTTAAATTCTGTACCTAAACAACAAGAGCCTATTTGCACAGACTGCAGTCAATATTTAAGTTTCTCTTTCAAACTCAGAATGTGAAACTTGTATTAAAATGCCTCCTTATGGCCAAAACTGACAACTGTTTCATAATCAGCTGATGCAACAGCTGACCTATCAAATCAAATCAAAATTTCAAGCTGAGCAACTTTGTATTTCATAAGCCACTACAATGTTTCCTTAAAGTCAAACTGAAATGCACCCAATAGTCAGCTTAGGCAATGACTGACATGATAAATCAACAAAAGTTCAGGCTGAGCAGCTTTGTATTTCATAAAATCACTCAAAGATCTCCAAGAGCAGATATTTACACTTTCCTTGGAGAGAAAAAAAAAAAAGTACCACTTCTAGACCTGTTAGCTTTGCCACAGGTGAACAGACCTATTAATATTCCAAAGCACATCTGGCTGGACCACCTTAACCCACTACACCACCAGGCACCTACAGTAAACACAGCAGCACAACCACCTGACACAAAGCATCAGCCAACACCACCTTAACCCACTACACCACCAGGCACCTACAGTAAACACAGCAGCACAACCACCTGACACATTCAAAGCATCAGCCAACACCACCTTAACCCACTACACCACCAGGCACCTACAGTAAACACAGCAGCACAACCACCTGACACATTCAAAGCATCAGCCAACACCACCTTAACCCACTACACCACCAGGCACCTACAGTACAGTAAACACAGCAGCACAACCACCTGACACATTCAAAGCATCAGCCAACACCACCTTAACCCACTACACCACCAGGCACCTACAGTAAACACAGCAGCACAACCACCTGACACATTCAAAGCATCAAACACCACCACCTTAACCCACTGAACGACTTAGACAATGCCCAGATTTAGAAAAATGGCAGAAACTGTAACCACTGCTAATACAAAAAATGGCAGAAACTGTAACCACTGCTAATACACCTAAAGATAATTCACCATACTCCCTGAGTGCTTTATCCATCTATATCTATTTATCTATATCTACTGAAGTAATTCTGGAGACTATTTCAAAGTCTGCATTACATGAAGCTACTACAGTTCAAAAAAATCTTCCCAAACAAGAAATGAACAAAGTAAGGGAACCATTCAGTGCAAGATGCCTGGCCACTGCATTTAAGAGCATGTCACAGTAGGAAGCATCAATGAACCAGCACCTGGGAACCAGCACCAAGTCACACTGGCTACATGGCACCAAGACTGGCATGGGACCAGCTTTGGCCATGAAGACACTTGGTGATGAAACAGTTTGGTGTTAATGCACAAGGAGGAAGGCAGGATAGGGAGGAAGGGGAGGATGGGGAGGATAGGGAGGAAGGGGAGGATGGGGAGGATAGGGAGGAAGGATAGGGAGGAAGGATAGGGAGGATGGGGCAGTGTTAATGGCAGGGCCTTAAACTATCTATGGCATAATACCAAATGTCTAGCCTGATAGTAGGGGGGAAATGTAGGGCCAATAGAATTATGGAAATATCAAGAAAAGGTGGAACAGTAGAGAGACGACAGGAGGGAGAGAGAAAGGAGATACAGTCACTGGTAAAAGGAAAAGTCACAGGCAGAAGGAGAAAGTCACAGGCAGGAGGAGAAAGACACAGGCAGAAGGAGAAAGACGCAGGCAGAAGGAGAAAGATGCAGGCAGGAGGAGAAAGACCCAGGCAGGAGGAGAAAGACGCAGGCAGGAGGAGAAAGACGCAGGCAGGAGGAGAAAGATGCCGGCAGGAGGAGAAAGACGCCGGCAGGAGAAAGACAGACGCCGGCAGAAGGAGAAAGACGCAGGCAGAAGGAGAAAGACGCAGGCAGAAGGAGAAAGACACAGGCAGAAGGAGAAAGACACAGGCAGAAGGAGAAAGACGCAGGCAGAAGGAGAAAGACGCAGGCAGAATTAGGAGAAAGACGCAGGCAGAAGGAGAAAGACGCAGGCATTTTGTAAAAAAAAAAAAAAAAAAAAAAAAAAAAAGTCAGATTAATTCAAACTTACACAGTACTTCCAATTCCCTGACTCCCCCAACATCTCTTCCTTAGTGATATATTTTTGGTTTTATTCTTGCTACTACAGTACTTGGCAATTTTTACAACTCAGGGGCTGGTACTCTTGAAGAACCTCCCCTAACACCTCTTCCTTATTGATTTATTGTTTTATTCTTGCCACCACCAGGCATTTTAAAACTCAGGGAGGACTTACAGCTCTGATGGGGTTAATAAGGCTACATCTTCGGTTCAAAAAATACAGGATTAATAGACTCTGGAAATATTGCTATCGTATCGTTTATATAGACTCTGGAAATATTGTTATCGTATCGTTTATATAGACTCTGGAAATACAGCTATCGTATCGTTTATATAGACTGGAAATATTGCTATCGTATCGTTTGTATAGACTCTGGAAATACAGCTATCGTATCGTTTATATAGACTGGAAAGACAGCTATCGTATCGTTTATATACACTCTGGAAATATAGCTATCGTATCGTTTATACAGACTCTGGAATTACAGCTATCGTATCGTTTATATAGACTCTGGAAATACAGGTATCGTATCATTTATATAGACTCTGGAAATATTGCTATCGTATCATTTATACAGACTCTGGAAATATTGCTATCATATCATTTATAATACAGACTCTGAAAATATTGCTATCGTATTGTTTATATAGACTAAAATATTGTTATCGTGTTGTTTATATACAGCAGACTCTGGAAATATTGCTATTGTATCGTTTATATTCACTCTAGAAATATTGCTCTCGTATCATTTATATAGACTGGAAATACAGCTATCGTATCGATTATATAGACTCTGGAAATATTGCTATCGTATAGTTTATAGAGACTCTGGAAATACAGCTATCGTATCGTTTATTTAGACTGGAAATACAGCTATCGTATCATTTATATAGACTGGAAATACAGCTATCGTATCATTTATATAGACTGGAAATACAGCTATCGTATCATTTATATAGACTGGAAATACAGCTATCGTATCGTTTATATCAACTCTGGAAATACAGCTATCGTATCGTTTATATAGACTCTGGAAATATTGCTCTCGTATCGTTTATATAGACTCTGGAAATATTGCTCTCGTATCGTTTATATAGACTCTGGAAATATTGCTCTCGTATCGTTTATATAGACTCTGGAAATATTGCTCTCGTATCGTTTATATAGACTCTGGAAATATTGCTCTCGTATCGTTTATATAGACTCTGGAAATACTGCTATCATATCGTTTATAAAGGCTCCAACATGCTTGAATGCGTCGGTTTTCATAACTTAATAGCAGCTCTCCACACTGCTCAATCTCTGGCAGGCTCCCTATTCAGTTCTAGCCCTGAGGTCACACCCTATGGCCTCTTCCCAGGTCTTTTTCAGTCTGCCTCTCACCCCTACCCTCAACCTTGCCACTTATCACCTTCCACACCCAACTGTTACTCTCCATTAAAAATAAAATCAAGGCATTTGAGAGAACAACAACTACCAATGGAACTTAGAAATCTGCATATAAGACAAGACTTTACTATCACACCACTGATTTCCCTAGATAAATAGCTAAGGAAGAGGTGTTAGGGAGCTTCCTTTTGAATGCAGGGGTCTCCAACTGACTTAAGTTTAACCCGTAAAATAAATCATTACAGAAGAGATGTCAGGGAGCTTCCTGTTGTGTGTTGATTCGCTCCTGCCACAGCCAATGGTTTTATCCAGCTCTGGGGATATTTTATTTACTGATGGGGTAATAATGGCTATATGGCTTCTGTTGCAAGTCTCCAAAGACTTAAAACTATATGGAAAAGTTAAGAAAAACCTAAGGCATAAGGGGTGGCAGTGATCATTTCCTGGAATATGGTTGTTAGCACTGCCAATTTAACTGCAGCACACTTACTGCAAATAATTCCACTTAGCAAAATTGAGTTTTTAATGTTCTGCATGATTCTTGCAACTTTAGCTTCCTCAGCTATTTAAGCACAAGTTCATTTTGACTAACACCTACTGAGGCAAGTTCTGCAACCAACTGGCAATTAGCAAAAGCAGCACCACAGCAAGATTTACAGAAAACTATACATTATGTATAAAACACTCCACTGGCCCATCAATGGTTATTTCAACTGACTGGCACCTAAGTGATTAAGTATAACATTTTTAAATGTACTCATCTTGTAGTATTTAGCCAAGTTGCTCCCCTTCATCACTGGTGGTGGTGGTGGATGTCTACCACCCGACACCACCATAGCAGGGGTGGCCTTCTCTGTCATCAAGCTGCCCTCGTCGTACTGCCCTAAAGTACAAACATGCTTTACAACTCCACCCTTGAACTACAATGCCAGTGCTACCTCAACCATCAACACTACTTAAATCTTAAGCTGAAGGACATACTGAAGGCTGTATCAAACCAGCCATTTCAAAGAGTCTATCAGTTAATATTCTTGCCATACACATATCTACCTATCTTTCAGAAGGAGGATGGTGGACTGCAGACGGGGAATTTTTGCATGAAGTCTCCTAGATTCATATCCAGATAAGCATGAACCCAAAACTGAGTTAAGGGCTCTAGTAAATAAGTTTCTCAGTGAAATATGTTAACACCCAAATATGCCTAGTAACCAATGCATTTATTCCTATACAGTATAATGCTACTTCCCTATTTAAGTTAAGCAAATGCAAACAGCAAACTAGCTAGGAACAATCTTCATTTTCCTTCATCCTGATCTTTTTCACCTTATGCTGGAGTGAGAAAGGGTGCAGAAAGGAAAGACAGGGAAAGAAATAATAGAGGAAGCACCATAAAACAAATAACTCAAAGTCAAATGGCCACCCCTTATGGGATTGTGGCGTCTGGCAATAGATAGATAGACAGACTTACATTTATACCTCAACATCTTTACCCGCCTAATGGAGCGGGAAAAAGGAACTTATTTCCTTCATTCATTCATTTATAAAAACTCCAAGATGCTTCCATACATCACCCTTGATCACCTAATGGCAGTTCTCCATGCTGCTTGATCTCTAGCAGCTTCTCCGTCCAGCCCTTTATCCCTGAGGACACTGACTTCATCCCAGGTCTTTCAGTCTGCCTCTCAACTTTACCCTCCATGCTCACACCTCTCACCCTCCGCACCCAAATGTCATCCCCCATCCTCGCCACATGCCCAAACCATCTCACTCTACCCCTCCTAATCAACACCACTACACTCCATCTCATCCTTCCTCCCAAACCATCTCAGTCTACCCCCTTCATATCACAACACCAATACACTCCAGCCGCATCCTGCCTCCCAAAACCATCTCAATTTACCCCTTAACTCCACCCTCAACACACACACCTCTCCCCCGCTGCATCCAGTTGTCATCCTCCATTCTCTCCACATGCCCAATGCAATGGACAGTAAATTTCTATGACTGCACCTATGTAGATATACCGTATACTTTACCAATGCCTTCACCCACACTGGATAGAACTTAGGTCATAACGTATCAACTGTTCCCTAATCTTTCTTGCATAGTCTACTGTATAGTCTGTTAACTGCTCTAACACACGTATCTAAATGACTTGTTAATTATGCTAAAGAAGGGCTATGGCAGAGGTCGGCAACCTACGGCTCAGAAGCCGCACGAGGCTCTTAGGACACTTTTGCGGCTCCAGCAGCTTCATAAATAACCATTTATTCTTTCAGAACAAAGGCATCATATTATACATGCAAGGCAACATTAGATTTTTCATTCAACTTTCATAAGACCTATACTATAAGCAGATCAAACAATATCACCATAATGTTTTGTTTAGATTTAGAATACTGCAGATTTCGGTTTATGAGAATTTTCTGTATTGCGGCTCCAAGAGTACTACATTTTTATGAAACTTTGAAAAGATCTACAATATACTATAAGTAGATCAAACAGTATTACCGTAATGTTTTGTTTAGAATACTGCAGATTTCAGTTTGAGAATTTTTTGTATTGCGGCTCCAAGAGTACTACATTTTTTGAAACTTTAAACTAAATGGCTCTTGTAGCTTTAAGGGTTGCTGACCTCTGGGCTATGAGAAAGGTGTACAAGCAAGATAATGTCAATCTGGCATTAAGCTGTATCCCTCCACAAAAGGACAAAAAGCTATACCAATTTAAGAGTAAAATCTGTGTTTCCATCTCACTTAGATTTCTTAACCAAGGAAAAAATAATCTTGCCACTTAGCCATACTATAGTCTGTCCTTCACCTGGTGGAACTGGCCCATTCTCACAAATTTAGTACTTAATTAATTAGTTTCATTAATTTTTAGTTATGGAGGTATAAATGAGTCTCCTTGGTTACTACAAGTTTTCACTGGACATAACTACCACTCCCACATCAATACAGTGTGCTTGCTGGAAATTCAGTTATATATCAATCTAATCTATCTATTGCCAGACATCTTAATCCTGTAAGGTGTGGCCACAAATTTCCTCCACACTGTCCTGTCCTCTGCAATTTCACTGCCATCCCTCCAACTCACACACCCCCTCTCATCTCCATCCCTCCAACTCACACCCTCCCTCCACCATATCTACCCACACTCATCCCTCGTACACACATTCTCACTCCCATATCGACTTGTATCTACTCTCCATCCCTCCAACTTACACCCCCCCTCCCATCTCTCCACTCCATCCCTCAATCTCATTCTTGGCTATAATGTAAGAATGAGTGTCCTTGCTCAATTCAACCCTCCATAGTTACCTGCCTACACTAACAGACAAACAGGAGTGACAGGAGAGGCAGACAAGAGAAAGACAGAAAAGAGACAGACAGAAAAGAGACAGACAGACAAGAGGGACAGACAAGAGGGACAGACATGAGAGAGTGACATGAGAGAGAGAAAAAGACAAGAGGGACAGACAAGAGACAGGAAAAACAGACAGGAGAGACAGGAGACAGTACTATACCCATCACAACAGATTTCAACCTCTCCAAGCAGTCGTGGCCCCTCTGCTACTCTGAGTTCTCCAGGCAGTCTCCCTTCACTCCTCTTGAACCGCCATCATACTGCCATCTCTCTGGAACCCTGCTTTCTTGTACTTCACTTACACCCACACAAACCCAAGGCCACCACAGGAACACCACTGCAATGATTGTAGGAACAGAATACAAATTATTCACATTTAGAGTAGACAGTTATACAGTAAATAGCACTACTTCTTCTACCTTCTACTTGGCCTATATTTTGCCTTACGCAGTCAATCTCACAGTTCAGTGGCAGAACAAGATAATGCTATAGAGTACCCTTTCCACAGCACTTCTTCATGACTAGCAACATTCTACTCATCTACAGTTACAATTCAAAATTCATGATGCTATGATATTTTAAACCAAAAAAGAAGGGCATAGCATCATATTCTAATAAAATTTTGTTACAGCCAAGTATTCAAAGTGGAAAGTTGTTTTTATACCTATAGCCACTTCTGAATCAGTCACTCCTGCAAAAAAATACGAAGATGTGTATGCATCTGACGAGCTGTAGTTATGAGTTAGGAATGAGTCTCCTTGGTTACTATTCCAATTTACAACTACTAAAATCTGACTGGTCACTCCCACAAAAAATACGAAGATGTGGTTGCATCTGACGAGCTGTGGTTTTGGGTCAAGAATAAGTCTCCTTGGTTACTGTTCCAATTTACAATTAAAATTTGATGCTAGTCATGAACAAGTGCTATGAGTCTCCTTCGTTACTAGCTTGCTTTTACTTTACCTTGGCCTAAAATTGCCATCTCTCATTTCTGAATGCTGAATTGTAATCAGATAAACACTAGAACATGATGCTAGTCACAAAGAAGTGCTATGGGAAGACTGTACAGCCATACCATTGCTTTTTTCCTGCCAATGCGCTATGTGAAATAATTTACAAAGGAATGAACACCTGGGCAAAAGCTATTGTGACAGTCTCCTTGGTTATTAGTCAAAACTGCCCTCCTAATCTGACTACACCTGCCCATCAATTAACTGAAAAGGGGCTAGAGATCTTTACAAAGCCTTGGTCATGAGTAAAGAATAAGTCTCCTTGGTTAATAGCCAGAATTACCCCCCCCCCAATCTGACTGCTTTGCCATAAACTTAAAATTATGAAGAGCCTCCTTGGTCATGAGTAAGGAATGAGTTTCCTTGGTTACTAGTCAAAATTACCATCAATCTGACAACTACTTGCCATCAGCTTATTGAAAAGGGGTGAGGGATTTTTACATAGTTCCTGTATGGAATACTAGCCTTAGTTAGGGAATGAGTTTCCCTGGTTAGTCAAAATTACCATTCCTATCTGCCTACACTTGGTCAAAAAGTAACTGAAATTAGGCTAAGGATCACTACGTAGGGCTTTGGTTGTGAGTCTCCTTGGTTACTAGTCAAAATTACCCTCCCAATCTGACTACACTTGTCCATAAAGTAACTGAAATCAGGCTAGGGATCATTACATAGGGCTTTGGTCATGAGTCTCCTTGGTTACTAGTCAAAATTATCTTTCCAATCTAGCTACACCTGGCCAACCACTGACTGAAAAGGACTTTGAGATCTCTGAATAGTTGCTGCATGGAATTGGAGCCTTGGTTTGGGAATGAGTCTCCTTGGTTACTAGTCAAAATACGCATCAAAAGCATCAATCTGACTACACCTGACATTAACTAAAACGGAGTTAGGGATCTTTGAAAAGTTGTCGCATGAAATTTGAGTCTTAGAGAATGAGTCTCCTTGGTTACTAGTCAAAATTACCTTTCCAATCTGACTACACTTGGCCAAGAAGAACTGAATAAAGGGTCAGAGATCTATAAAGAGCCTTGGTCATGAGTCTCCTTGGTTACTTGTCAGAACTACTTTTCCAATCTCTACATTTGGCCATAAATTAACTGAAAAAAGGCTTAAGGATCTTTACATAATTCTATTCTTGCATGGAATTTTAGCCTTTATTAAGGAATGAGTCTCCTTGGTTACTAGCCCAAATTACCATCTCAATCTGACTACACAGCCATAAAGTAACTGAAAGGGAGTTAGGAATCTTTACATAGTCTTTGCATGGAATTTTATGAACCTTAGTTATGGAATGATTTAATCTGACTACACCTGGCCAAAAAAGTAACTGAAAAGGGGTTAGGGATCTTTACGAACAGCCTTGGTCATAAGTCTCCTTGGTTACTAGTCAAAATTTCCCTTCCACTCTGACTACACCTGGTCATTAACAGAAAACGGGTTAGAGATTTTACAGAGAGCCCTGGTCATGAGTATGGAATGTCTCCTTGGTTACTACTCAAAATTGCCCTCCCAATCAGGCTACACTTGGCCATAAACTGTGAAGGCTGGGAATCTGTCACTAAAAACTCAAATTATTTTTTTAAATTAGCTGGGAAAGATATACCTAACCCCTCCACAAAAGCCAGGTGGAAGTAGTATGCTTAAAATAACAATAATAATAATAAGAGAAGACTGAGGGGGGTACAAGGAACAGTGTGGTGGACTGAAGAGGTGAGACAGGCTGTGGCACAAAAGAAAGCATACAATGAATGGATGAGAAATAGGGGCGTGGAAGAAGTTGAGAGGCGGAAGAGAGAGTTATATGTAGAAAGAAAGAGAGAGGTGAAAAGATTAGTAAGAGAGTAAGAAGAGAGTGGATGAGGAATTTGGATGGAATTTGAGTGTAATGTGGAGCGACTAAGAAAATGTTCTGGAAAGAGGTGAAGAGAGGAAGACAGGGTGGAAGTGAAGTTAGCAGGGGAGTGAAAGATGAAAATGGTAGATTACTAGTGGAGAAGGGAGAAAAAGTGAGCAGATAGAGAGAACACTTTAAGGAACTGTTGAACATAGAGGATGGAAGTAATGAGAGTAAGTGGCTGGGGAATGGCTGGGAGAAGGAGGGTGAGAAGACAGGAAGAAATCAGTAGGATAGAAGTTGTGGAAGCAATGAAGAAAGTTAAATTGGGGAAAGCCCCAAGAATTGATGGAGTGTGTGGTGAAATGCTGAAGCATGGGGGAGAGATAGTGGTAGAACGGATGTGGAAGATGTGCAGATTGGCCTGGGAGGAAGGTAGTCTCGGAGGATTGGAAGTCAGGTATAATTATTCCCTTGTACAAAGGAAAAGGGAAAAAAGAAGTGTGTGGTAATCATAGGGGCATTTGTCTTCTTAGTATAATAGGAAAAGTGTATGGTAGGATACTTATTGACAGAGTCAGAGAAAGAACATAGGAATTAGTTGGAGAAAAACAGGGAGGCTTTAGGAAGGGAAGAGGTTGTGTAGATCAGATATTCATTCTTAGATCTTTAGTGGAAAAGTTTCTAGAGAAGGGAAAGAAGTTGTATCCAGCTTTCATGGATTTGGAGAAAGCTTATGACAGGGTGGATAGACAAGGATTGTGGAAAGTATTAAGAATATATGGAGTAGATGGGAAGTTGTTGAATGCTGTGAAGAGTATGTACGATGGTGCGAAGGCTGCAGTGCGTGTGGATGGTGAACTAAGTGAATTTTTCTCTTTGAAGGTTGGGTTGAAACAGGGATGTGTCATGTCTCCATGGTTGTTCAATCTGTACATGGATGGGGTAATAAAAGAGATACAAGGTAGGGTAGTGGATGTTGGAGTGGCCCTGGTGAGAGAGGATAGTGTTTGGAAACTCCCTGTACTGTTGTTTGCAGATGATACTGTGTTGTTAAGTGAAGACGAAGGGGAGCTGCAAGGCTTGGTGGATGAGTTTGGGAGTGTGTGTAAGAAACGGAACCTAAAGGTGAATGTAGGGAAGAGTAAAGTGATGGTCTTTGAGAGAGGTGAAGTCAGTGAATGTACAGCGAGGTTGGATGGTGAGGAATTGGAAAATGTGAGTACGTTTAAGTACTTGGGTAGTGTGATGAGTAAGGATGGAGGTTTGGAGGGTGAAGTGCTTGAAAGGGTACAGCAGGGAAGAAAGGTTGCTGGTTCTTTGAAAGTAGTGATAAGAAACAGGGAAGTGCGCATGGAAGTGAAAGAGTTACTACATGACAGTATTGTGATACCAACTCTAACGTATGGAAGTGAAGCTTGGACGCTGTTGGAAGGACACAAGTCAAGAGTGAGAGCAGTGGAAATGAGTTATTTATGAGGAGCCTTTGGAGTCACATGGAGAGAGAGGCTGACGAATGAGGATATAAAGGAACGTTGTGGTGTGGATGTGGATGTGATAGGAAACGTTATGAAGAACACACTGAGGTGCTTTGGCCATGTGGAGAGGATGGAGGGTGAGACACTGACGAAGAGAGCGTACTGTATGTGAGTGAGGTGGAGGGGGGAAGAGGGAGGGGGAGGCCGAGGATGAGATGGAGGGATGGGGTGGAGAGGTATATGAGAGAGGGGTGTGTGAGTTGGGATCAGGGCAGTGAAATGGTGGGGGACAGGGCGACGTAGAGGTGATTTGTTTGTGGCCACCCCAAACGGGATTGAGGTATCTGGCGATAGATAGATAAAACAGAAGGTTCTGGCATATTCACCTTGTAAGTATCCAATTAAATGTCCCCCAAAGAAGGTTGTGGTTGTGGTAGTTGTGGTAGGGGTAGTTGTGGTTGTGGTAGCAGTCTCTCTACAGCTACATGGCCAATTACTGAACATCCAGGTCTTTTTTCTTCTTCTTCACTATCAGGCTGCCTTCTCCCCAACTCACACCCCTGAAAAAGAATATTCCTTATAAGCCATCACAAGAAAATCTCATTAAAAAATCAAAATATCCATACACAAACAAAACCATAATTCCACACACAGACACCCCAAACTCCACACAGTCACCCCTAAATCCACACACACACACCCAAAATCTCCACATACACCCAAACCCTACACACACCCAAACCCAACACACACCCAAACCCTACACACACCCAAATCCACACACATACACAATCCAAACTCCACACAAACACCCCAATCTACACGCATATATACACACCCAAAATCTACACACACACACAAAAAAATACACACACACAACCCAAGCTCCACATACATACATCCCACCCCAGAGTTCACACCCAGCTCTGTTATGTTACTTTCTTACCCTTTCAATCATCTGAGTAGGCTTTAGAAACACCCAGGCATGTTTACAATACAAATTAAAATCAATATCACCACAGAAGCAATTAATGGAGAGAGAAAGGTAATTACTGGAGAGAAAAAAAATACTTACTGGAAAAAGAAAGGAAAAATATCTTACCAAAATTGCAGACCCTTCCCCTATAATTGCTGGAGCCTGACTGACCAAAAGCCGGCACATTCCACCTACCCCCGCATTCCTTCCCTCCCTCCCTCCCTCCCACTAGTTTCCTCCCCCCCTCCACCACCTCCTCCCTCCCTTCACAGCCTCTCTTTCCTCCACCTCTCTCTCTCCTTCCTTCCTTCCTTCTCCTCCTTGTCTTCCTTTTTCCATCTATCTCTTCCTCCTCCCTGAAAAGCACTCTTCCTCCAATTCTCCTTCCTCCTGACATCCTCCCTTCCCTCCACCCCCACTAGTTCTCCCCCCCCTCTTTCCTCCAACACTCTCTCTCTCTCTCTCTCCTTTGTTTTCCTTCTTCCATCCACCTCTTCCTCCTCCCTGAAAAGCACTCTTCCTCCTATCCCTCCCCCTCCTTACATCCTCCCTTCCCTCCACCCCCACTAGTTCCCCCCCCCCATCTTTCCTCCACCTCTCTCTCTCCTTCCTTTTTCTTTTTTTCTTTCCTTCCTCTCTCCTCCTTCTCTCTCCATGTCTTGTCATCAATCTTCCTTCCCTCTTCCTCCTTGAAAAACACTTTTCCTCCATCCCCCTTTACCTCCTCTCTCCCCTTCATCCCTCCTTACCTCCTCTCTCCCCTCCATCCCTCCCCTTTCCTCCCCCTCCTCTCTCATTAGACACACACACACACACACACACACACACACACACAAAGTAAAAAATAAAATACAATCCATTACGGACAAGGGAATCACCTATACACAAGAGAAGGATATTTGTGAAGTACTAAAGAATTTCCAATCAGTTTTTAACATATGCCAAAGATGCAGACAGAAAATTCTACCACTACAAGAAATACCTCTGTGAAGTATGGAACACTAGAAAACGTATTATAAAACATTAAAAAAAAAAAAAATAGACAACGAACAGCCTGTGCTGATTCAAAAGCAATACTGAGTGAACACCATCTGATCTGATCTGCACTACACATGTTCTTCTCTCACGTGCATTAACTGTAAATTCTAGCATATCTGTATATCAAAATCAATCGGTGCAAGCCACATACTCGTGGCACATTGAAAAAAAAGTGAGAACAGTACATACAACACAATGGAAGACGCCATCTTTGTTTACATATGACGTCACACTCCCGGGCTCGAGCTACCGCAAGCTAGCTCCAGGGCCCAGGGTGGATCGACTTCGCTTGAGACTGGCTCAAGCGCGGCTTGAGTCAGGCTTGAGCCAGGGCATCGCAAAAACGGGAATGGACGTTTGGCTTAAGTCTGGCTGGAGCCAGGCTCAAGCCTGGGCCTCACAAAAACGCGCGTTATTACTTGTTTACCTCCATCTGGGGGGTAAACAGTGGCAATGGACTGGGTATCCTTGGGTAGTGCTCTTAATCTTGACGTGGAATCTGAACACACATCTCATATAGCATTTTAATAGCTCTAGACCCTACTAGGATTGATTTTTTTTTCCAATTTGATATGGGGTCCTCTGTCTGCCAAACTTTGAAAATATAGTATGTCAGAAACGTAAATTATGCCTGGAAAGTTCACATTCGGAGAACCAGAGTCATTTGTCTGACTGCGCTGAAGTGTATCTCAGCATCATAGAGGATGTGAGAATCCTGAGACAGGGTCAGGATGTCAAAGAGGTGCTCTCCAGTGGCAACTGATGAATGATCACTAGATATTATGCCCCCGTCAGTTAACCTGGGTCCAAAAGAACTCAGCATTCTCCCAAAGCTAAGGCAACATCAGTCAAGTCTGGAGCAGAAACAGCCAAAAAGAAGGGTAAGAAAAAAAAGGGGGGGGAGGGGGGGAGAGGATAGTGAAAACTACTGAAGAGTCTGAGAAGGAGAACAAGGTCTGAGAGATGGCTCTCTCCTCCACTGAGGTTGTTGTTGCTTAATCCTGGTCTGTTTGGCTAGGCAGACCAGTCAACCATAGGTTTTAATAGGTAAACAACTGCTCCTACAAGGTTGTTCCACAGGCTCCTCTCACCGCTGATGTTGTGTCCATGCCATTGTGTGGCATGTGCCATGCATTGCACCATTATGTGTGCTATGTTGGGTTGGTCTATTCAACAAGTATAGCACGTGTCATCTGTGATTCCTTGCAATCTGAATCTAGCTGGTAACTGGGGAGAACTGAGTGAAATCCTAATCTAAGCCTAGCTAGATGTGCTCAATCAGCTTTCATTAAGGATATGAGTACTTCTGATGGATGGAGGGGGATGCTTGTAATATAGTGTTCAGATCAAGGTGTTGTATGGTCTGGATGTGAAGTGACCACTGTATGTATGTACTTATTCACTGCTAATGCTGGAATGTTTAAAGGTGAGATGTTGAAGAGGGTCTGGTAATGTTTCTGTGGTGACTGTTTTATGCACTTAGTTGTACTGTGTGGTTCTACCATGTAATGATAGGAGTGTTGTATATTATCACAGGTTGTTTCATAGCATTGTGCCACTCATATGAAGATATTTTCCAACAGGAAGGACTTTAGCTTCAAAGCATGAGCTGTAGGAGTGGTATAGGTGCAGCTTTTATTCTGTCTCGTCTCTACCTTCACTAAGGTGCAAACCGAAAGTGAAAGTGAAATAATGGAACAGGTCGGAGGAGAAACAGAGGCAAAGTGGCAGGAATCGAAATGAACTGAACAGGATCAAGCAAGGGCTGAGAAAGAGAAAATTTGGGGGTTTGAAAATGAGGAGCTAAGGGAACAGTTCATTGTGCCTCATACAGAAACTGAAGGGGTAGAAGTGAAAGAGTCACGGAACCAAGGGTTGGGATACGCAAGCTGATGATGAAGACCATAGAGTTATAGAGCCACCACAGGCCAATAAGCCCAAGGGTGAACTAAAGCTTGCTTCAGTTCTGCAAAGGGGTGAACCATCCAGGGGATTTTCCTTTCCCAAATGAACTTTAATTGATTTTACGAATGTCCTGATAGGAAGAGAAAATCAGGGAACTGATAGTATGCTCAGTGTATGGGAACATTATTATAATACTGGACAAGAGGGTAGAACCCTCAAATAATGTCAAAATAAAGTAAAAGAGTACTCACATTTAAGAACTTTATAGCCACAAGTATTGATGAAACTCTATCTATCTATCTATTGCCAGACGCCTCAATCCCGTTTGGGGTGGCCACAAACAAATCGCCTCCAAGTCGCCCTGTCCCCCGCCATTTCACTGCCCTGCTCCTAACTCACACCCCCCTCTCTCATATACCTCTCCACCCCATCCCTCCATCTCATCCTTGGCCTCCCCCTCCCTCTTTCCCCCTCCACCTCACTCATATACACTCTCTTCGTCAGTCTTTCACCCTCCATCCTCTCCACATGGCCAAACCACCTCAGTGTATTCCTCGTAACGCTTCCTATCACATCCACATCCACACCACAACGTTCCTTTATATCCTCATTCGTCAGCCTGTCTCTCCACGTGACTCCACAGGCTCCTCTTAAATAACTCATTTCCACTGCTCTCACTCTTGACTTGTGTCCTTCCAACAATGTCCAAGCTTCACTTCCGTACGTTAGAGTTGGTATCACAATACTGTCATGTAGTAACTTTTTCACTTCCATGCGCACTTCCCTGTTTCTTATCACTGTTTTCAAGGAACCAGCAACCTTTCTTCCCTGCTGTACCCTTTCAAGCACTTCACCCTCCAAACCTCCATCCTTACTCATCACACTACCCAAATACTTAAACGTACTCACATTTTGCAATTCCTCACCATCCAACCTCGCTGTACATTCACTAACTTCACCTCTCTCAAAGACCATCACTTTACTCTTCCCTACATTCACCTTTAGGTTCCGTTTCTTACACACTCTCTCAAACTCATCCACCAAGCCTTGCAGCTCCCCTTCGTCTTCACTCAACAACACAGTATCATCTGCAAACAACAGTACAGGGAATTTCCAAACACTCTCCTCTCTCACCAGGGCCACTCCAACATCCACTACCCTACCTTGTACCTCTTTTATTACCCCATCCATGTACAGATTGAACAACCATGGAGACATGACACATCCCTGTTTCAAACCAACACTCAAAGTGAAAAATTCACTTAGTTCACCATCCAGAAAGACTGAGACAATCTGGACATCTTTCTGGGTTGATACAGCCTCAGTTAACTAAGAGAATGTGGAAAACAGAACTGGTGTTCAAAGACACAACTCATCCTTCGCCATATAACCTTAACTGCCGATGGTATCACTGAGGCAGTGGTCAAGGATCCCAGGAGACCCACGATTTAAACAAAAAGGTATCTTGAGACCCAAAAGTGTTCAGGATTCCAGTGGGTCCCCAGTAAGGTTTAACATACTCTTGGATGCCATTATGGGAGCTCCATCCAGAGGAGTCCTAGTCCAGAAGTGGCATCCAAGTGGCAAGGCACTGGATGTGAGTCTGAATGCATGTGAAACTTGCTATCATGACAGTCCAATTGAGGAGGTCCATGTCAGCTGTGGGGCAACCCTGGAACCCTTCACCTGAGATATCTGGTTCACTATGGGACACTGAAACAATGCACTAAATGTGATGTCATCAAAACAAAACCAGCAACTTATAGGACACCAAGGTAACTTTAAGGGGTAACCTTGTATATGGGACTGTGACAGGAGGCAAATATCCTGCATGAAACAACCCAGTGACCCTTGTGACAACAAGAAGTGGTGTCCCAAGGGAAGACTGGAGGAGGCAGGCAAGTGCCCTAGGATGGTCATCCATCCTCCTCCAGTCTGTAACAACAATACCAACTATACATCGGTTCGCTCCCTTTCCTATCACTTTTTATATCCTATCGCTCCAGTACGGCCTGCGGACCCTCCAAAAAAACGTCGTCTCTGGCACTTTGGAGCTGCGGATTGGGAGACCCTCAGGCAGTACTTTTTTGATTTTCCCTGGAATGATTATTGCTTTCATGGCCGGGAGCCATCTGGGTGTGCCTTGCGCATTACGGAGGTTATTCTCACGGGCATGGAAGCATACATTACTTTCTCATATCCTTTGACTAACGCAAGAAAGCCTTGGTTTAATCACGCTTGTTCTAATACTGTCCGCAACAAGGAGAGGGCCTTTAAAAGGTACCGGAGCCAACCCACCCCTGAATCACATCTTTTATACATTTCTGCCCGGAATCGTGCTAAGTCTGTTCTTCGCTCTGCTAAAAATAATTTCATTCGTACAAAATGCTCTCAACTCTCCAACTCGAACTCTTCCTGCTCCTTCTGGCACCTTGCCAAAAACCTTTCTAACAACTTTACCTCATCATCCTTCCCTCCTCTTTTCTACTCTGATGGCTCTGTAGCTATATCTTCTACTGATAAAGCAGATCTCTTCGCTCAGACTTTCTCCTCCAATTCCACCTTACAATTCTGGTGCTGTTCCTCAATCACTTCCCCCCTCTGACTTCCTCATGGCTAACATTAAAATTTCTTCAGCTGATGTATTTTCTGCCATGGCTGGCCTCAGTAAGGCATATGGGCCTGATGAAGTCCCTCCTGTTGTTCTGAAGAACTGTGCTTCTGTGCTTACACCCTGCCTAGGCAAACTCTTTCGCCTTTGTCTGTCAACTTGTACCTTTCCTTCTTGCTGGAAGTTTGCTCTCATTCAGCCAGTCCCAAAGAAGGGTGACCATTCCCAACCCTCTAACTATCGCCCAATTGCTTTAACATCCTGTATCTCAAAAGTTTTTGAGTCTATTCTTAATAGAAAAATATTAAAGTATCTTTCCTATCACAACCATCTTTCTGGTCATCAGTATGGGTTCCGTCAGGGACGCTCCACAGGCGATCTTCTCACCTACCTTTCAGACTCCTGGTCATCCTCCTTTCGGGACTTTGGCGAAAGTTTTGCCATTGCACTTGACATCTCAAAGGCTTTCGATCGAGTCTGGCATAAATCTTTAATTTCCAAACTGCCCTCTTGCAGTTTCTATCCTTCTTTCTGTGCCTTCATCTCTAGCTTCCTTTCTGGTCGTTCTATAGTCGCTGTTGTAGACGGCTATCGTTCTTCTCCTAGATCTATTAACAGTGGTGTTCCTCAGGGCTCTGTCCTATCACCAACTCTCTTCCTTTTATTCATCAATGACCTTCTAAGCTGTACATCTAACCCTATCCACTCATACGCTGATGACTCCACCCTTCATCTTTCCATTCGATTCCCACAACGTCCATCTCAGCAGTTACTTCAACAGGCAAGGGATGAGGCTATGGCACACCTAATGTCTGACTTGGCTCGTATCTCTGACTGGGGTTAAAATATTCTGGTTGTTTTTAATGCATCAAAGACTCAGTTTTTGCACCTATCAACCCGACAAAATCTTCCACAGGTATACACACTTAAGTTTAATAATACTCAACTTAATCATTGCATCATCCTTGAACATGCTTGGGGTTTCATTTGCTCGGGACTTGTCTTGGAACGATCATATTACATCTCTTGTTAAATCTGCTTCCAAGCGATTGGGTGTGCTAAGCCGACTCCGTTCCTTCTTTGCCTCTGCACAATTGTTGACTCTATACAGGGGTTTTATCTGCCCCTGTGTGGAGTACAACTCTCATGTGTGGGGAGGCTCCCCACATACAGCTCTTCTCAAGAGGGTGGAGTCAAAGGCTTTTCGTCTCATTAACTCTCCCCCTCTTACTGACTCCATTCAACCTCTGTCTCTTCGCTTGCATCTTTATCTCTTTTCTATCGCTACTTCAATGGTCACTGTTCCTCTGAACTGTCTGCATGCATTCCATCACTTCTACGACGGGCGCGTAGCACCCGTCTAGCAGCAAACTCTCACCCCTTTTCTGTCCAACTTTCTAATGCAAGAGTTAACCGTTACTCCCAGTCCTTCATTTATGCAACAGGTCAACTCTGGAACTGTCTCCCTCTGTCTGTATTTCCTGCTTCCTATGATCTCCAGTCTTTCAAACGCAGTGTGTCCAGGCATCTCGAAATGAATGGATCTTGAATTTGGCTCTCTCTTGTATTTTGTTTTTCTCTTGGAAGGAACAGTTTTGCGGGCTCATGGCCTTTGGTTCCTTCTTCCTCATAAAAAAAAAAAGTTAAAGCAGCATATAACACATGAAGAAACAGAAATAAAAGGAAAAATCTTCCACCCCCAAAAAATAATATGCAAATACCCTATACTGTACTGCTATAAAGAGCTATGGAAATGCAGAACTTAAATACAAGATGAAAAAATAGCATAAAGAAAATCAAAGCCAAAACAGAAACATCTAGTTTGTCTCACCTATGGAACTGATAAGGAAACTAAGTATAATAGCCTACAAGGAGTGATTTTCCTGCCCAAACACATTCACAAGCACTGGAAAGCTCCCATGCCAGAGGCTAAAATCCACTCAAACCACTGGGAACTGCAAAACAGCAATATGTAGGATACTGGCTGCCAAAGGAGCAAAGAAGAAAAAAAAAAAAAAAAAAGGGCATTAAAGGCATAAGGCCCATAAGTCCATGAGATTCTGTAGGCAGTGATCAGTTGTCCCACGAGAATGACACCAGAGACAAGTGATGCATAGCTTGCACATGGGGGTCTCAGGTATAAAGAAGAGTTCATGAATGGGGAGGTTTACATCAAGGACATACCATATGCCTGGCCAGTGCTGTCATAAAAGTAACAGTGTGATTTCAACTACAGTGACTTGGACATCAGGCTTGGTATGGATAAATAGCCTGTCAGGCAATAAATTTAATCATCCATCATCCAATCCTACATTGCCCCATGAGTAGCATAGGAGCCCAGGGCTAGGCAGTTGGTCCCAACATTTAAGATGAGAGTGACCAGCCTCACTCATCTCTGAGTGGCATTACATGAGCAATCAACCCCAACCACCCCTTGGATATAAACCTTCACAGGCTCAATCCGATTGAAACGCAATAATTACCCACTAAACCACCAGGCGCCAAAATTTGGTTATATGGTTACCACCCAGCATAGTAAATGGTTTCCTGGTGCACAGGAAACCATTTGGCTTGTCACTTAGTGTAGAGTCACCCACAGGCTGATGGAAGTGGAAGAATGAAGGAAAGAAAGACAGAAGAGGGAGTGTAAAGTCATCTTTAGACAGAAGGACAAGGAAAGAATGAAGGAAAGAAAGACAGAAGAGAATGGAAGGAAAGAAGGATGGAGAGGAAAGGGCAGACACCCAAGAGCAGCACTACATCGAGTGAGTGGATGGTGAGCGAGGTCATAAAATTGGATCATTTGAATCACCTCTAGTGTTGGAGATTGCTTGCTTCAGTTCTCAAAGCCTTACAAGGGACTGTTGGTATATTGATAGTCACGTGTGTACACACACACACACACACACACACACACACACACACACACACACACACACACACACACACACACACACACACACACACACAGACTGATCTGAGGCAATTCCATGGTTACAGGTAATATAAATAATAAATGCTGTATATAATTTACTATTTAATCTCAAAGGGGTATTATTTACATCAAAATAAATAGCTCTGACAAGGGAATACCCTTAATAGGCTAGGATGCTTACACATCTTTCAATCACTACCTTATACAACATCTACTGGAAATGTTATCTTATATTTGGCATTTAATGGATCTTGTCTTTTACAAGTAAAACATCACACAAACCAAGTACTGTACACACCTGACTTCATTTTGTAAGGAAAATTTACAGACAGTTGTCGGAATCTTTCCGAGGTCAAAATTTTTACTCAACTCTACAGTACTTCATTCACTTTGCTAAGCAATAATCAGATGTGATTCATACATTTGTCTGCCTGATCATGATAACTGCAGTATACCGTCCTCTACATATTTCTTGTTTAGAATACTGCATATTAGATAACACTGTAAGTTAGCTATGCATCAGGCTGTGTCCATACAATCACTGAATAATTCTTAAACAACTCCAACATAACCATTGCTTAATAGAGCAGTTTATTTTTCACAATACTGTATGCTTATTCAGTGGTGGCACTACATATCCTTAAATATGATATAGCATATATAGGCATATATATTTAAAAAATTATTGTTCTTGGAAAGGTACACAAGTTTTTAATTAAATGATTTCAATGACCAACATACAATACATCTAAACTGCTGTTCTACAAAATGTATACAACTTTTTATAGCACTCAACTGTTTTAATAACCAGTGTACAGTACTTAAAACTTTTTTTTTCTTGAAAAATTTCGTTACTTTTTATACTGCTCAATGATTTCACAAACCTACATGTAATACAAAAATTACCATGTGACTTACAGTAACAATGACACTTTTCAAGGAGAGCTTTCAAATTCATTCTGGATTACACACTCTAGTGCAGCACCCTGAGTAATTTCTACTATGGCAAGTCTAAAGTGCGACATACAGGCCTGTACCTGTGCTCTTGTTGGCTATCCCTTTCTATTTTGTGGCATCTCATTTGGTTTCATTCTTGTAATCCCCATACAATTTTATTTAGCTTTGGAGATATTTTTCAAACTGGAGGACTTAGATATAACTTTCATTAGTAACAGTAGTAGTAGCAGCAGTAGTAGTAACAGTAGTAGTAGTTGTAGCAGCAGTAGTTGTTGTTGTTGTTGCTGTAGCCCCAGTTTCAGCTGAAAAGTGAACACTGTAAACTGCACACTGAGAATGCTCATCTCCAGCAGCCCACTATTCTTCTCTTGGGGGATATGGAGTGAGATAAGAGATATATGTATAACCTAGGTAGCTCTACCGCCCAGTTATACCACTGGCACCACATGAAGGCATCCTTCTTCAGCACCAGCATTCATTAACCCTTTCAGTACTGCAGCTCTGTCCTAATCTGAATAAAATCATCTGGGAGTAACAAAAACAAAATATATAAGTCCTCAGTTATATGGGGCTGACAAGGCTTCCAAGCTCCTCTTCCTTACCATTTTACTCTTGCATATTGTATGTTGACATTCTCTTGTATATTATTTATGCCACCTGTATCAATATTAAAGATATAAAAAAGCCAAAGAAGAGATTACAGTAAAAGTCCTGTAATCCAAACAGCAGGGGACCTAAGGTCTTTTGGACTACTGATTTTTTCGACTACTGGGAGAGACCTCTGAAAACATTAGAAATATGTACATGATCCTTAAATAGACACTTAAAATTATATGGGTTATTGTTTTAGACACCAGAAATATATAGGAGTGTAGCTGAATAGTTGCAGGCAGGTACATCCAAGTCCAACAGCAAGTCCAGGCCAGGTAAATTCTTAGATGGAGTCCAGAAAAATTTGAAAAAAGACCAGAAAAAATTGAAAAAAGACCAGAAAATTTTGAAAATTTTCGCCTTGAAGAATTCAGAGTATTGAGATATTCGGAGTATTCATGGCCAGATTGGAGGACTTTTACTGTATTATGGTAAAGTGATATACAAAAAATAAACAGCTGAGGGAGAGATTTTAGGAAGCCTTCCAAGATGACATGAATACAGAACCTAAACTCCCAATCACCATCTTCAATATATTTACCACTACAACATTCTAAAATTACTACTGTATTTTAGTAACAAATGGTAAAATACCTAAAGTCACATATCTCTTTATTAAACTCTAACAACATTCAACGTCTAATCTAATGATAATACAGTCCAGTACAGTACTTCTTTAAATTACTATAAAAACAATCTGAGAACACTACTTACGAGTTAAACATTATTCAAGTATTGTACTGTACATTAATGTGCACATTCAAAATATGCAATTTTTTAACTGGTAGTCATAACTGTTCAAAATCAAATATGCCAATTATATAAAAAGCATGTTCCAATACAATATTAAGTACAATACAACTTATACGTGTGTGTGTGTGTGTGTGTGTGTGTGTGTGTGTGTGAAAAAAAAAGTGTGCACCACAGAGACTATTCAGCCAGAAAGAAAATTCTCTATCCAATATCCAATCCAATATTCTTACTGCAAGACAATGAACATTCTAACTACAGTATACAGCCATCCAACTAGACTGATAGTTATACCTACTATTCAACCAGACTGCTTTTTTGGTGCACCCAATCTTCTTTATTTAAAAAAAAAATGTAACAAGGGATTGCTTGTTATTATTTATTTTATTCAGTAAAATATACCCACTCTTCTCCACAGAAAAGTTGTGGAGGCACATGAGGACAAACAGGCTAAGTTTTCCTTGACTGCAACACTTCTGAATCTTACTATGTGCTTGGGGTAATTCATTTGCTTTATTACAAACACAGTAGAGTTAAATGAACCTCTCTTCTTAACTGATTTGGGTTAAGATGGTTCCTTAACTGCCACCATGCATTAATGTATGAGCCAAAGGCAGCTTAAACTATACCTTAGGTACCACAAGAACCATCTTAAGGAATAAACAAAAAGCTAAAAATAAATATAAATAACCAGTGTGGTATAATCATCAGTAACTGTGGAGCTATACAACAGTTTTACTTAGTGTTCTGAGGTACATTTATAAGAACTTAATACTGTAAATCTTATGCCATACAATGCTTTGCACATACCGAATAGTGTATAATCTTTGTGGATCTTAATGTCCATACCTAAATATTTTGTAACTCAACAAGTCCATGAGTATATTCTACCTTGCTTTTTTCACTGTAAATGATTATATAGATACCTGTACTAGCTGTCATGTAAATTGTACTCATCAATAACTCCTGTTTCACTGCTCAAAGAGAGATCAAAATAGAATTTATAATCAATCCATCATGTGATCAACATTTCCACTGATAGGACATTTCTGGTGTGCTATTTTGTTCTACCTAACACCTGACATTTTTATTTAGCTACATGACTATATTAGCCTGAAAAAGTTACCATAATATCATCACAATCCTTTTGTGGTCTGGATAACTCCAATGTTCCATTCCAGATAATGTCATATGATTTTATTGAAAAAAATAAAATAAAAATCAGTCATATGAGTCTAAAAGCATTTTTTTTTTTTTTTTTTTTAATGTTTCTTTGTTTACATCTTCTGCAGGGGCACACCCAGGGGGGGGATCCCAGGCCCCCCCCTTAGCTCTCTGGGTCCTTTAAAAATTTATATATACTTCTTTCGATAACAGCAAAACATAAAAAACTGGCAAGTACAAACAAAGAGTAACACATGAGCCAGCAGCTCCCTGAATCTAAACCTGCATATGACCTCCCAAATTATCGGATTACCTGACCTCACCTCACTACAGGTCCCCCCCTTAGAAAATTCCTGGGTGCACCCCTGATCTGTACTAACTTCATCAGTTCAGAAAGACTTGCAAAATCTTGGCAACAGATGCTGCACTTAAAGATATGATACAGTACTTAGAAATCATGACTTTCAATGTTACTCATAAAAAATACATATACCTGTACATCATCATCTCAAATATTCCATATGCTTATAAGTAGACTAGACAGCTGCAGTTTCAGCTAATAGTTGAGTATATTGTTGAAATGCATTGTTTGTAATAATGCATTTACAGTACATCAGTTGATGTAACTGCAAAAAAAAACTTTGCAGTCAATAAGATGAGAATACATTTCCATAACAAGAAGTAAACTTATGGTACCATACATGTTTACGAGTGTCATATTGTATATACCACCAATGCTATGCAGCATACCTGAGAAACCACTATTAACCAGACTATCTATAATTCAAAAAGTATAAACACATCTCATGTCAAACCACGTACAAAAAAAAAAAAAAAAAAAAAGTGAATCTGAATTAATTTGTCTAGTATTGTCCTTTTTCTTTTCTCTTCTGAAAATTAAACCTTATCCAACCACTACACAAACTTCATGTACTTCACATCCAGTATGTATGAATGATAAGATGCAGTACTATACTAATTAAGTATATAGGTAGAGGATATATAGCGTCAACTCGAATATAACGCGAGTTTGTTAGTCACGGTTTTCTAATTCACGGTACTTTTCCAGCCAAACCCTAATGGCTTTGTATGTCGCAGTTACCAATCAAACCAATTTGATAGCTGCAGTCATGCCTCATTTCTAAGGAGTTTTCCAGGTCGTGGCATCATTTCCACTGGTCACGGCCAGAAGCCAATCATATTCAAGCACAAAAAGCAATCACAGTGCTTCCCACCCACACCTAGCAGCAGTGGGCACACCATTCTACCCTGTTGTCCCTGATACTACCACACATGCCTCATGCTGAGAGGCCGTAGTGTGCTTCAAGCCTCAGAACCCCTCGCCCTTCCCTGTCCACTTAACCATTATTGTCGGGCAGATTCAGGTAAGAACCGTACAATATTGTTCATTCCCATTACATACTGTACATGCATTGCACAGTGTTTTGAATGGGTGCTAATATTCGCTGGTGACTAGTCGGGTATAAGTACTGTATGTTGGTAGGGGGCAACTTTGCTGAGAGGTTAGACTCACAAGCAATTTTCCCCATAAATTATGTTATTTATAATCACAGAATTTCTGAGTCATGGCAAGTATTAAGATGAAAATAACCGTGAATTACCCATGTTGACTGTATATAGATATACTGTATAGATATGTAGATAGACAGATAGATACTGGTTTTATATGTGTGTATATATATATATATATATATATACACACAGTACACCCATACCCCGGTATCCAGCAGTTTTTTGTACCAGTGGGAGTGTCTGGTCAGTGAGTATGTCGGACATCAAAGTAATTTTCCCCATGAGATTCTGAAGAAAAGCCAGAGATGCATTCCAGATCCAATCCCAAACCCTCACATATCTTACTCAATCAGTAAATACTGGCACCAGAACACCATAGGTAATGTTACTATCCTCGTAAACAATGCTACTGCTAGAAAATGAGACAGCAAACATCATATGCAGGAATATAATGTGGGTGGGACATGCAGTGTGAGATGCTTCTGGGCAACTGAGACGCAGGCAACTGGCAGCGCGCCAAGCAGGGGTGGGAGTGGGCAGGGGGATGGTGGGGAGACAAGCAGGAGCGAGGGAGGGTGAGAGGACTGGAAGGAGACAAGTGGGGGTGGAAGAGGGCAGGGGGACGGGCAGGCAGCTAGCAGTGCGCCAAGCGGAGGTGGGGAGGGCAGAGGAATTGGGAGGGAGAAATGCAGGGGTGGGGGGAGGGAAACAAGTGGGGGTGGGGGAGGGTGGGGGGACAGGGAAGGAGACAAGAAAGCCAAACAGCCATACTACCCATCCCCCTAGTCTCACTCACTCACTCACCCACTCACACTCACACACACACACACACACACACACACACACACATGGGAGACAAGCAGGGGCAGGGGAGGGCAGGGGCATAGGGAGGATGACATGCCTGGCAGTGCTGAGTGTGGTGGGGGAGGGACAGGGGGGTAGAGGAGGGATGGGGGGTAGAAGAGATGAGGGGGGTAGAAGAGATGAGGGGGGTAGAAGAGAGGGGATAGGAGGGAGGACGGGAGGACCGGGAGAGGTGGGGTGTCGGACTGGAGAGGCAGGGTGTCAGACTAGTGAGGCAATGGACATTCAAATTGTTCAGATTGTAGAAATATTCCCCTATTTCTTGTGTTCAGTCTAGAGAAGCGCAGGTTATCAATGTGCCAGATAATATGTAATTCACCGGGTCGGTCATGATCACTTTATGGTCGTGATCGTCAGTTTTTTACCCTCCCGGAAGGGAGCTGAGAGCTCATATAGTCCGATCTAAGGGCAAGGCTGTGACCTTCACACATGCACACACCCGTCCCCTTGCTCAAGGGGGACAGTAACCACCCACTACGTCAGTGAAACTTTTCGCAACCTGAGCGAGGCGCGAACTCCCGTCCACAGGTATATATATATATATAACAAACCCTTTTATAGCGAACTTCGAATATAACAACCCACCATTTCCAGAGCGAACTTCTGGATATAACAACCAAAGGTTGCTATATCTGGTGGAAGTTCGCTCCTTGGCATGGTAAGTGTACAGGACTACATTACATTATAGGCATTGTATTTATATGTATAACTTCATACAGGATAGTGTTTACTGTACAAGTACTGTATATCAACATAAACCATTGAATTCTCCATGTGAAACTTCATAGAGTAAGTTGTGGTTCGGCATGCAGGACTGAACGACTCCACGGATATAGCAACCTTGGGTTGGCAATCCCTCGGTTAACAACGACCGTCGGATATAGCGAACTTTCAGATATCATGATTCCCCCCTCCCCCCCAATTAGTTCTTTATATCGAAGGTTTACTGTACTTATATATATATATATATATAAAATTCAGCTAGGATGGCTTCCTATTGCACTATGTTGTGTCTGAAAAGCAACTGTCATTTTGATATGCATAATCTTTTTTCTTGCATCACATATGAAGGAAAATAGTCTTACTATTAAAGTTGAAAATGATTCATCAATAGTAATCACTTAAATGTTTCACTATCAATTTTACAGAGTACCCACTTAGTGTAGTGGAACTCTGTTTTGGGGGTAGCTCTACTCTGAGTGGCAAGCTAAATTATTTCCTGTAAACCAGGAAACCACTTACAACACTGGGTGGTAATCTTATAACCAACCAACATGTGTTCCCTACGTGACAAAAAAGTGGGTTGGCAGAGGGTTTGTGCCCCTCCCCGGAAAACAACTAACTAAAAATATGAACGAGAAGAGTGTAGTAGACAAATGCAAGGATGAACCAAAGCTCTTCTAGAAATTTGTAAATGGAAAATTAAAAATCAAAGAAGGGACATACAGACTGAAAGTAGATGGAGTTTATTACGAGGATCCAGGGGCACAGACTGAAGTGAAGAACAAATGTTTTCAAACCATTTTTACAAAAGAGAGTGAGTTGAGTGTATATAAAAATAGACCTAAGGACTTAGTGCTGGACGAAATACAAGTAGATATACAAAAAATAATGAAACTGATGGAGAAACAAGATGTTAGGAAATGACTGGGATAAGATGGAGTGTCTAACAGGATCATAAAAGTGTAAAATGGAACTATCTATCTATCTATCTATTGCCAGACGCCTCAATCCCGTTTGGGGTGGCCACAAACAAATCGCCTCCAAGTCGCCCTGTCTCCCGCCATTTCACTGCCCTGCTCCCAGCACACACCCCCCTCTCTCATATACCTCTCCACCCCATCCCTCCATCTCATCCTCGGCCTCCCCCTCCCTCCACCTCACTCACATACACTCTTCGTCAGTCTTTCACCCTCCATCCTCTCCACATGGCCAAACCACCTCAGTGTGTTCCTCATAACGCTTCCTATCACATCCACATCCACACCACAACTAGCAGGAAGAATATATGCCATCAATAATTTATGAGCACACTGGCAAAGAGTGAAGTCCCTTGGGATTGGAAAAGAGCAAATGTGGTCCCCATATACAAGGAAGGAAACAAGGAAGAGCTGCTGAATTACAGGCTGGTATCACTAACTGGTGTTGTTGTAAAAATTTGTGAGATCATAGTGAAAGACCGATAGATCAAATACCTCGAAGGAACTAATACAATAACAGATTGTTAATTCAGCTCCAGAAATGAAAGGTCATGAACTACAAACCTAGTAAGCTTTTACTCGTGTGATAGTCAGTACAAAAGAGAGAGAGAGACGGATGGATGAACTGCGTCTTTTGGACCTAAAGAAAGCATTTGACAAGGTACCACACAGGAGATTGCTGTGGAAACTTGAACATACAGGAGGTGTAAATGGATCTTTACTTAAGTGGATGAAAGATTTTTTGGAGGATAGGGAAATGAAAACAGTCATAAAGGACCAGCAGTCGGAGTGGTGTAAAGTAATTAGTGGTGTACCTCAAGGGTCAGTTTTGGCACTAGTCATGTTCCCGGTTGATGTAAATGATATGGTGGAAGGAATAGACAGTTATATAAGTCTATTTTCAGATGATGCCCAGCTATTAAGGAAAGTGAAAAAAGAGGAAGACAATAAACAGCTGCAAATAGGCCTTGACAGGATATCCAACTGGAGTCAAAGGTGGGAAATGCAGTTTAATGTGAAGAAATGTAAAGTAATGGAATTTGAAGAGTACAAAGAGACAAAATGGGAAATGAATAGATTAGTAACACTAAAGCAGAGAAAGGCTTAGGGGTGCTGTTTTCAGACAATCTCTCACTGGAAAATCACTTAATCAACATCACCAGGGATATACATAACCTTTTGAGATACACAAGTGTTGCATTTACTTATGATATCTGGACAAAGAGATGATGAAAAAGTTGATTTTATCAATGATTCTCCCGAGGATGGAACATGCAGCAGTGGTAAGGTCACCACATAAAAGGATGGACATAAAAAGGATTGAAAGAATACAAAAATCAGCAACAAAGATGGTACAGTGCCTGGCTTAAGAGAATTACCACATGAGGAAAGACTGTTGAGACTAAATCTCCCAACCTTAGGAAAATGAAGAATAAGGGGAGATCTAATTAATGTGTACAGTGTATCCATGGGAATGGGGAAGCTTGATAGGGAGGACCTGTTTTTGTGGGAAGAAAGAGAAACGAGGAGTCGCAGAAAAAAGTTGAAGAGGACCAAATGCATGAGAGACATCAACAAATACAGCTTCCCTCACAGAACTATTGAAGCATGGAAGGATAAAAAGGTGATAAATGCCAAGGATGTTCACAATTTCAAAACCAGCTGGACGTTAGTAGTTATGGAGACGGGACAGTATGAGCATAGCTCCTTTCCCGTACATCCAGGAAGTAAAGAATAAGCACATATCCCAGTGTACATTTGTGATGGGAGACTTTAATGCAAAGTTAGGCAAGAAAAGAGTAAGTGAGACTGCAGTAGTCCACTTTGGAGTGGGTAATCTGAATGTGAGAGGTGACATGCTTGTAGAATATGTTGAAATGGACAGTCTAAGTGATGAACACATTCTTTCAAAAGAAATAAAATAGGAAGTAGACTTGGAAGTGACCAAATAATAAAACAAAAAATGAAATAGTTCTCATCCTCATTGCCAAATTACATGATGATAGAGAAAAGTGTAACTGCACTGAACAGAGTTGTTGTTGTTATTGTTCAACCCTGTCCATCTGACCAAGCACACCCATCAACCACAGGTAAATGACTGCCCCTATGGGGTTTTCCCACAGGATCCCCACACTGTTGATGTGTCTGCATCTGAGTGTGGCATGTGCTGTGCAGTGCTCTGTTATGTGTATTATGCTGTGTGATCCTTATCCAAAGATGGGCGTGTGTCATCTGTTATTCCTCTCAGATTTAAGCTGGTAGCTGAGGAGGACTGAGTGATATCCTGCTCTAAGCCTAGCTAGGTGAACATGATCATCTCTGCTCAAGGACACCTCTGATGGGTGGATGCCAGGAAGGGGGGGAGGGGCTTGTAGTATGGTGTAATGAACGAGGTGTTGTACTGCTCTGCACGTGAAATGAGTATGTAGGTGCTTCTGCATTGCTAGTGTTGGAATGTCTGGAGGTGGGATACTGTTGTAGAGGATTTGATAATGTTTGTGTGGTGACTGTTTTACGTGCTTACATGTGTCGTGCATGTCTGTCTTCTAGTGACAGGGATGTTGTGTACTGACAGAGGCTGCTGCATAGAACTGTGCCTCTCATATCGAGGTATTCTCTGAATGGGAGGACTTTAGTTTCAGAATGTAAGTAGGCTGTGGGAGTGGTATTGGTGCAGCCTGTGGTAATGCATCAGGTGTTGTTCTGTATGATTTGTAAGGTGTTGTAGTGGATATTAGACAGGATGGGAGCCCATGCCAGGGAGGCAAAGGACATCATTGATACAATATATTGTTTGTTGAGTAAGCCAAATAATTTTTTTCACCGCCCAGAGTCTGGCCCTGTAGTTCCCCTGAATGCACTGAATCCGGGAGTACACCACCTCCCGATGTCTTGTATAACTGAACTGTGTAAATATAGGAAATGATTGCAGAATGGTGGGAAGAAGAAGCAATATTACATCCCATAAGATAAAGAGAGACACTAATCTGAAGCAAATAGTCAGACCACACAGCAAGAAGAGAGAAGACTGCAAAATTTAGCTTGTTAATTCAGAATAAATACTCGCAGTTGATGGATAACTTAAATACTAACACAACAAATTAATGAGAACTTCACAAGAATTGTTAAAAAAACAGCCCTAGAAATAGGAGACAGGAAACCATGAGACTACAGCACCAAGCTTTCACAGGGTACAAAGGAACTTCTAAAGAAGAGAAGGAACATGACTGTAAGGACAAGAAGAGATCACAATGAAACTGCTGAACTAAAAGAAAACTACTAACAAGATGAGATATGAAGATATTCAAAAATTTAACATGAACAGAAATGAAGAATCTTTAACCACTGCTGGGCTGAATCTTTGTGAGGTAACTTTCCACCCTTGAGTCAGTTTTATAACCAATGTAAACTGTATTTCATATGAGGTTTGCAGCTTGGCCCAGGCAGACCATCACTGTGCCTCATGCGAGGTCCGCAGCTCGGCAAGGTTTAAGGAATGGAGGAAGCCTGAAGGAAACCAAACATAAGCTTGGTACAGGAGGAAACCAAAAGTTTTCTCTCAGGGACTCTCATGCAGAAATATTGAACAACAGAAATGATGTGGCTCAAATAGCAGACTTTTATACAAAACTTTACGTTAGCAGTACCTGGTCTACGAGTCAGTTTAAAATAGTGAAACATTAGACATAGTTATCCCTAGGGCTACATTGGATGAAGTAACGAATGCTTTGAGAGCAATGTTGATGTGTAAAGCAACAGGTGATAATGGTATCACTGCTGATATTAGGGATGTGGGCAGTTCTGCATTAAATGAACTAGCAAAGCTATTTACAAAATGCTTAGAGGTCAAAGCAGAGCCTAAATCTCAGAAAATGCATCAATTATTCTGCTTTACAAAAATGGTGACATCAAAAGACCTAAAGATCAACCATCTAAATAAACTTCTACGTGTTGCGTAGAAACTTAAAAAAGAAAAAACTAACAAATTTAATTAGTCCTGCCTTAGATGCAAACCAACCAAGAGAACAGGCAGGATTTCAAAGTGGTTCTCAACAATATATCATATTCAAGTTATTAATTAGGTGATTTAAAAAAAAAAAAAAAAAAACTATAAGAAATCTTTTGCATGACATTTGTTATGAGAAGGCATTTGATTCAGTTGAAACAGTTGCAGTGATGAAAGCAATTCCAGGACAAGGTGTTGAAGAAACTTATGTTAAAGTACTAGAAGATATTTATAGAGACAGCACTTGCACTGTAAGACTTGATTAGGACACCCAAAAAATACAAATAAAGAAAGGTCTTAGACAAGGAGACAATTCACCCAAATTATTCACTGCATGCCTAGAGGCAGTTTTAAGAAATTCAGATTAGGATACAGATTTGCGGATGACATAGTCCTTTCTGCGAATCTGGAGAGGAACTAAATGAAATGGTAGTTGACCTGAACAGGAAGAGTCTGAAGGTAGACTTGAAAATGAATATGAAGATGAAAGTTAGGTTTAACAGACACATTGCTACCCAGCAGTAAAAATAGGAGACAAAGAAGTACAATGTGTTGATCAATAAATATACCTTGGGCAGGCAGTTCAGGCAGATCCAGTCCATGACAATCTATCTATCTATATACCTAGGCTGCTTCCCCCAAGGAAAGGGAGGTAGCCGAGACAGGCAAACTAAGTATCTATATAAAGGCTAAGCAATTACCATTATGCCTAAAATGAAGGTTATATAATCAGTGTCCTTCCTGTTCTAACTTATGGATAAAAAACAAGGAGCCTAACAAAATCCCTGGAACTCAAACTTGGAGTGTTCAGAGAGGAATGGAAAGGATTATGTTATGGAGTGTGTAGAGAAAGGGAAAAAAAAAAAAAAAAGAGAGTGCTTCATGGATAAGAGAGCTACTGAAAGTAGAGGATATAATCACTACAAGAAAAAAGTGACAGGTCATGTCCTTCGTAAAACAGATAACAGATAGATAACCAGGGTAACTAAGTGGCAGCCCTGAGATGGCATAAGAGGAAGAGGCAGACAGAGGTCAAGATGGCAAGATGAGATTTGGAGATTCAGTAGGATTGGCTAGAACTGGCCAACAGCCAACCAGTCAGAGTGGTAGAAGATGGGGGAGGCCTTTGTCCTGCAGTGGACTAAGTCAGGCTGATGATGATGATGATGATGAACCAACCCCTAATTACAACTAAGGCAATGAATACCTTTGGGGAAAGTTCTAAATTACTTTACAAGCACAATGAAGTTACAGAACCCCTGTCATAAACTTATGACTGAGTTGGGATAAATGGCTCACGCTCACTGCATGTGTGGCGATGGATGTATAAATTGGCTTCCTTTTTCTGAAATGTCATGACAATATACAGGTAAAAAGTTATGTCTATAGGCGGATGCCTTAAATCTGGAAGGGTTGGCCATAATTTACCCCCATGATACCCTTCCTTCTGCCCTCACGCTGTCCTTCCTCCAACTCACGGTCCCCCCGCTCATATACCTCTTTAGCCCATCCCTCAGTTTCATTCTTGGTTTTCCCCCTTCCCCTCCACCTCAGTCATACATAAATCTCTCACCCTCCATATATTACATATGGCCAGAATGTCAAACATACCTGTAATTACAGAGAAGTGACATACTAAGTGTCAGCAGTCAACAAGCATGACAACTGATATCACTAGCATCACATCATAGATAACTATCTCCACGCACTACCACATAATTCATCCAGCCAACTCAACCCCTTCAACTTCCTAACTTCGTCAACTTCCATACCTTGTCTTCTTACACACTCATTTACCAAATATCTCAAAATGGTAAAACTTCAGCCCACAGCAGTACAAGTATACACCATCTTAACCAAACAGCTGAAAGTTTTAACAAAGAAATACTCTTAAATTATTCACAAAACCTATACTATGATGCTAGTTGCAATACAACAGATATAAAATTTCATTTTTCATACTAATTACAACACTGTCAGCATTAATGTTCCATGCTGAAGTTAGTTATGATTCTATTAGTATTGATTCTCTATTCTAACTTGTTCGATGTCAATTCCTATTTTCAGTCAAGAGGTAACAAATGTGAATTACTCATGCCACGAGCAAGACGGAGCGAAGAATTTTCCCTTATTATTTATCCTGCAAGGATAACTGTTGAGAAGAGAGAGAGAGAAAAGAGAGAGAAAGAGAGGGGGGGGGGATAGTAGTGTTTGTTATTATACTATAGCATTATAATACACAATTTTAGGAGTATAAGGAGGGGGGAAAGAGAAGCAAAAGAATGATAATACAACAAACACATCACTCTTCTTTCTTCTGTCATGCTGGTAATTTAGCAAAAGGCCAGAAATGAGTCATAACTCAGGAACCGGTGGCCTGATTGGACTGGGAATTTTAGTGTTCAAGCCATAGCATTTAAATGGTACCTTGCTCTAACAAAAATTGTGTTATGTCGCGCCATTATTGCTGTGTTACGATAACAAACAATCGTACAGAAATCAGATCATTATAACATGGATGCTAGCTACAATAATATCAATATAAACTCTCCATATTCTACAATCTCATGTTAGTTACAATACTATCAATATAAATTATCCATTTCATCACACAACATTAATGTCACAATAATCATAACCCAACTTTTCCTGTTATCATGGTTTGGGATATCTCTCTGGGGACACAGAACAGAAAGAAATGAAAACCCTAGGTATGAACTTCCGATCTCCAGTGGTGCTATGACACTGCACCTTTGTTGTTCTATCAGGCTACTCAGTCTACAAATTTAAGAAAGGAATCATCAGTGGCATTATATAAGCAATGAACCCCAAGCACACTTGGATTTCAACCCTTTATGGGCCACATCTCCAGAATCTGTTTGTTGGCTAAGTCCCAGTGTGGTCAGCTACTTCTTGTATTACAAGAAATCAATTAGCTTGTCAATGCCACGTTGCCTGAAAGTAGCACTGTCTCGAGTGAGTGGATGGTGTTGTACAACTATAATTCATAGCAACTTTCTTCAGTGGATGTACAGTCCTTCACAGTCTACTGCAGGACTGAACCCCTCCATTATGAAGGATTATAGACAGAAAACCTTCCTGTTAGGTGTATGTGAGATACTGTAATTGGTGCTGTATGTTTGTATGTGACAGATGTCTGTAGTTTCTCCCCTACAATATGGCCTGCCTGGTTAAAAACATCCTGGGCCAATTTCACTTTCAGGTATGAACAGACTTGGACTAAAGACATCCTGCCTAAAGGTCCTATGGTTGATCTGGAAATCAACCCCATTACCTCTTGCCTGAGAAGTGGGTATGCTTTCACCTACACCACTGCCAACCCCTCATCAGTGGATAGTGTTCTACTCATGCAACTCCTCATGCAAAGTAACTAATAATCCTCAGCTTCAGTGCTTTGATCCTTTTCCAAAGCCCTGAATGTTTATGATCTAGCAAGAAATATATCCAAGTCGGTCTTATGGCAATGCATTTTGTATGTGGTATTACCCTCAGAAAAGGATTTCGTTGCCCTCAAACAATTCCCATCTGCATTATATATGCCTGTTACACACTATATTCCCTCCTAATTCACCCTATCATTAGCCTTCTCCAAGCCCATTAATACAACATACTGTACTTCTCTTGCAATGTCCTCTGTATAAATAAAGGTATACAACACTCACCATCCACCCACTCAAAGTAGTGCTGCACTCAACTGCCCCTTCTTCTCTTCCTTCCTTCCTTCCTTCTTTCCTCTATGGGTGACTACACTAAGTGACAAGCAAAATGGTCTCCTGTAGACCAGGAAACCATTCACTATGCTGGGTGGTAACCATTTAACCAAATTTTGGCACCTGGTAGTTTAATGGGTAATTAAGGTGCTCTAATCAGATTTAACCTGTGCAGGTTTATATCTAAAGGGTGGTTGGGGTTTACTGCTCAAGTAATGCCACTTAAGGATGAGTGAGGATGGTCACTCTCATCTTAAATGTCAGGGCCAACTTGCCTAGCCCCAGGCTTCTGCACTCCTCATGGAGTAACACAGGATTGGATGATGATGATGATAATGATGATAATAATATGGTGTGTACATTTCCTACCCTTTCTAAATCCACCCTGTTCCTGTTCCTTCCCTATATTATCTACCATTACATTAAGCACCCTACCATACACTCCTTGGTTGCTGTTGTTGTTGTTGAACCCTAGTCTGTCTGGCCAGGCAGACCCATCAACTGCAGGCAAGCAACTGCCCTTGCAGGGCCTACCTGTGTGGTGAACCGATGTTCCCTTGAAGATGACAACATCTTGTATACTCAATATACTATTCCCTTTGTGATTCCAACACTCTTCCTTACTCGTTTTTCCATCATGCAGTGGAACTATGACTGCCTCTCTAGTTTTCTGGTCCATATCCTCTATCCCATGCCAATCTGCACACAATGTGCATTATGCTGACAGCCTTACCACCACCCTGCTTCAACATTATTCCACTATCATTATGAATCTGCTCCGATAAGATGTTTATATCTTATTCATCTTATACCCAGAAAAAAAAAATTGACTTGCTCAAGACTTTCTGAATCTGAAGGGTAAAAGTGCCTTCATTAAACCCTTCAGTACAAGAAGGACTTCCTCAGTTAAAATCATCCACGGACAGCAAGAATAAAGTAAAATGGAATCACGGTGATGAAGTTACAATATTACTCTACTGTACTTTTTTTTTTTTGTCTCAACTAAAGTTCTCTCAAAGCTTCCCATGACTTCATTTTAAAAACTCTATCATGGTCATGTCAAGTATTTTATATCAGCTAATGCCAGTGTTATCCAGTTGAGAGGAAGTCAGGAGCCTGACTGTTATATATCTAAAACACCCTTATGGGATACCTTCATGTAATTAATTTTTCTCATCTCAATTTCCAGCCCCTCACTCTAATATATATCTCAGTCTCTGATTTCTCTTCTTTTCCATTCCAGACCACTCAGATACATCTTCAGTAATTATCATCATCATCATCCAGACCTCCTTTCCCACCCTGGGGCAGGGTGAGGAATAGCAACATCCAAACAGCCCAAGTTTGCCCAATCCAATGGGCTACGCTTCCATTCACTCATCATTCGAGCCCCCTGGAATCTTGGTTTTATCTGATATGCCAAAAACTTTCACCACATTCTGTTGCTTCACATAAATGTATCCAACAGAGGCAATCCCGACACTGTCACGTTCAAAGGGGGTGCCAAATCTCTGATCATGCACTTCTTCTCACAACATTCATCCAGCCAGCTTGATCTCTTCTCAGTCCTCTAACCTCACCAACTTCCAAACCTCTCTTCCTCAAACACTCACTCATCATATCCCTCCACCTTCTCCTTGGCCTACCTCACCTCCTCCCTCCTTCAAATTCGCCCAGATATACTTTTTTCACCACTCTATTGGTATCCATTCTCTCCACATGACCATACCATCTCAGTACACTCTCTTCGATTCTGGTGTCCACAGACTTCCTCACTCCGCATCTCTCACGAACCACATTATTTCGTATCCTATTCACTCTCTGTACTCGACGTGCATTCTTCAGCAGTCCCATCTCCACTGCTCTCACTCTTGACTTTTGACATACCATAGTCTCACCTCCATATGTTAAAGTTGGCATAAACACTCCTTCATGTAAGCCTCAAGCAACTGCAACACTCCAAGCCTCTGTTTCTTATCAAGGCGTTCATAGCACCAGCTACTTTCCTTCCTTGTGTCACTCTACTTTTCACTTCTTTTGCACAATTTTTTCTTTTCTCTCACTGTATCCAGATATCTGAACTCTCTTACCGATTCCAGTCCCTCTCCATTCACTGTAACATCACACTGGACATCATCTTTTCTCACAATTACCATCACTTTACTCTCTCCTACGTTTACTCTCAAGGCACAACACTCACAGACATCAGCAAAACTCTGCACTAGTCTACCAAGCTCTTGTCTGGTATCTGCAAGTAGTACTGCATCATAAGCATTCAGCAAATTTGAGATATTCCAGCCACTGCCATTTATTACCAATGCCATCCCTCTCTCCACTACTTGTATTTTTACTTCTCACATCACCTCATCCATATATATCTTGAACAACCATAGGGCCACCGTACAACCATGTCGCATGCCCACACTGATCATGAACTATTCATTTAGGAGTCCATTTACAGTATTCTTACACATGCCTCACTACCATCATAAAAACTCTTGACAGCACCTAGCAGCTTACCATCTGTACCATACATACGCAAAACCTTCCACAATCCATTTCTGTCTACTTTGGAGTATGCTTTTTCCAGGTCCATAAATTCCATAAACACCTTATAGTCATTCTCACAGGCAGTGATAATGAAAACCACCGTAACCAAGTGCGTTACAATCAAGGGATCTCTGTACATAGAATTCAGTGGGAGAGGAATGATCGGAGAATTGAACAGCTTTCCAGATGGCTAAATTCAGCTTAGGTGTGGCCTGTGGCATTTACAGGAATAACATGCTTTCTTAACTTACTGGTCACCACTGACAAGTATGTCACAGTCAGATGGGCAACATTACATCTTTCATTTACTTCTGATTAATTATCTATTTTCTGAAAGCTGTTCAATCTCTGATCATTCCTTTCCCACTGAATTCTATGTACAGAGATCCCTTGATTATAATGCACTTGATTACAGAGGTTTTCATTATCAATGCAAGATAAAAATCTGCACTCCTATCATTATTATGCATTTATGGCTAAAAAACATCATTAATGTACATCTGAGCTAGTTTTGTCAACAATGATGGCATAATATCTGTGGTTTCTGATGGCTTTGAGGGATTCAAAGATGAGGCCCGACTACAGAAGGTATTCCCAGGTGGTGGAGACCATTCTCTCTCCATCACCTAGCCTCAGAACCCCCTTCGTCAGGCCCATCTTAGGTCTCTCCATATTATGTGTTTCTTCGTTATTGTGCCTTTTTCAACACTTTCTATTAACTTAACCATGCCTATGTGCATTTCTGATAATCATCAAGACAATATGTATGTATCTAGTGGGTACAGTATAAATTACTGTAAAAGGAAAACTTGGTTCAGGATGCACAATACCAATCAGGATAAATCCCACAGATTGTGTGCTTTCGTTATCATGCACTAGGCTCAGTACCATTTATGCTTGATAACCAAGAGAGCCATCCATTCATCCATCACCCAATCCTATGTCGCCCCTTGAGGAGAGTAGGAACCTGGGGCTAGGCAAGTTGGTCCTGATATTTAAGATGAGAGTGACCAGCCTCACTCATCCATGAGTGGTATTATGTGAGCAATAAACCCAATCATCCCTTGGGTATAACCTACACCGGCTCAATCCAATTGGAGCACCTTAATTACCCATTAAACCACGAGGTGCCATAATTTGGTTATATGGTTACCACCCAGTGTAGTAAATGGTTTCCTGGTGTGCAGGATCACTATATAAAAAAAAAATAATAAAGAATCTCAAGGATTTCTTTTATATTTTTAGTGTTCTTAAAATGAGAATACAAATTCTTGCTTCTCTCTTTCCAAACTAATTCCATATGTAACATTTGATAAATGATCTTTCTTCATGCATTATTAAATTTCTAAAGAAAATGCAAAACTAAATCAATGTCACAGGCTGGAATAAAATATGAAGTTCATTAATCTCAAACAGAATGTTAAATCCAATATAAATATATTTTTACTTTTTTACATTTTGACATTATGTAACTAAAACTGAGCAATGTAAATCATAATGAAGTTAACCAAAATAAAATGCAAAGTACTGGAAGGTATTTTGCACCCAAAGGGTTAACAGAGACAAATAAATATAGATGTGATTTATACAACACAAAGTCCTTAATCAATATAAACAACAGTTCTGTTATCCACACATCAGTTTCCATCTACAGTTCCAACTACAGTACATGTAAGTGTGTGTGTAATGAGGGACAATGAGTTAACATGCTAATTTTGACCAGAAATTTCAACCAAAATGACACTGCTTAATTTATTATTGCGCTAATATGCAGACACCACTATTCTGAAGTTCTCCTTTCAAATATTTTCAGCTACACAAATTAGATTTTACATTAATGGAATGTTTGATGAAATGTATTAATTTTTTAAATAATAATGCAAAATTCAATTTACATGTCCAGATACTATGAAGCTCAGTTATTGAAGGGATACAATTTCAGAGAAGCATTATGTGCATCTGGAACATCAACAAAGGTAATAATGTACACACCTCTTAAGCACAAACCATTAAAAAAAAATTATACTGCATCTGCGTTTAAAAAGTGGAAACACCCATTTCATAACATCCACTTCAAGGTAAAAGAGCCTGAAGGTAGGCAACCATAATCCAGCTCATTTAAAGGGACATCACCGTCCCAGCCTATTCCCATTAGTAGCAGTACGCAGTGCTTAGGGGGGAGGGGGGAGGGGGAATCAAGTAATAGCAGAGCTCTCATTCCAAATTGGGTGTTTTAATAATCAGAACAAGAGTATTCTCCCTAGATCACCTGGCATACAAGTTACAAGTGAGAATGAAGCTTGTACTGTACTAATTTCAAAACAACACAAGAAAGTGGATTAACTTGTAACAGTGTATGTGACTAAGTAATTTATTGCAAAATTCTGAACTTCAAAAAAAGGAGATGAATGTCTTGCAATGCTTTAGGGTGAGTATGGGCTGTCCAACAAGTATATGAAACAACCCCTCCCACTCAACCATACGATCCTAGAGGTATCTGGGATCTCCCAATTCTCACAGGATGTCATGCAAGGATTTATGGATCATAAATAATTTATTGCTCCTTCTTTAATTTAACAGTGACAAGATTAATCCCTTACCACTACCACTGTCATCAGCATCAGCATCATCCCAACCATTTTCTTCTCAAGGCGAGGAGAGAGAGAGAGAGAGAGGGAGAATAATCTGATTAACCCTTTTATTACTAAGGGTCTACTTAGGAACTTTATGTTGACTAACAATTTTATACAGTTCATGGAATTGCCTGGCATTAACAAACCACAAGGAATATAAATTAAAATTTTAATTACCAGGATTTGGTTATCCTCATCATCCTATTCCCTACTCTCATCATTTCCACATCCCTCATATAAGGATTCCACATAAACTATTTCACTGACACCAAGGCTCTTAACAATCAAATGTTCAGAGAGACAACCCCCCTAATTCCTCTTATAACTCGTCATTTCTTTCTTATTTGTACACACACACACACACAATGATTCCATGCAGTGTATGCACACACACACACACACAAAGACACAAACACAGACACACAAATTCATTCAATATAATGAACTTGCATTTCCCACTTATTATTTTGGAAATGTCTCTTAACACTACTTTAAGTGAAAAGCTAGTGGTGGAGATGCTTCTTACTCAATGTTTACGAATTAGTGAAAAAAAAAAAACTAATTTCTGACCTCAAAGGAACTTTACATTTAACCACGAGCGACTACTAGATTTTTTGTTTATTGTTGGTTTCACACTGTGTCCCCTTTTTTCGATATGGGCTACGGCGCTGCCCCTGGGTAGAGGACTTTCGTTTCGGAGCGTGTAGCACTTTATGACCGGATGCCCTTCCTGACGTCTACCAGTGACCCTTGGGTGGACTTGACCCTCCGACCTTTCGGTCAGTGTGCTCTAACCCACTAAGCCACGGCTGCTACATGGATGTGGATTAATTAATGACGAACTTAACGAAACAATTTCATGAAAAAAAAAAAGTCTGACAAAGCAAAACTGTTTGTTCTCTCGTCCACCTCTTCTCGTCCACCTCTTAACTACAGTATCTACAAATACTGCTGAAGCATGCACTGTAGTTACTGATTACTGAAATTTACACAGGTTTACGTAAGGTACCAAAAGTTCTCAACAACGTAGTACAGGTATAGTATCAATTATCTGGCATCATATGGTCCAGCATCTCATTCAATCTGGACAAAATTACGAGAGAGTGCATGATATTCCTGCGACCGCCAGAAAAGTTTACCATCAGCCACAGACAGTGTTGAGTGTGGACCATGATCACTTATTACTTATACTGCATGTAGTGTTGGTGGTCCCTGTCTTTGGTCTGAAGCTTATCTCATTTTATTTACATTTAGCCCTAGCTATGGATTCTGAGAAAGATGCAAGTGTTAGTGATGGGATCAAATGTAAACACCAGTCTGTTCCAATACATTCAAACCTCCTTGATCATGGTTAAATGGTCCACCAAATTACTGCAATGATGAAACCCCTCAATAATCAAATAAAGCAATAAATGGAAATAATGTTAACTTTCAGGGCCCAAAACTTTACACTCAATTTTTTGCATAACAACTCCTAAAAAGACTGGAGCGTCTGGATCAGCAACTTTTACACCACTTCTGCTACTCTCAATCATAAGCCAGATGACCCTTTAGTCTCATATTTCTCCTAACTAACTTTGCGAGCCAGCACTGTTATCAATGTACTGTAATTTCTCCAAGAATATGAAATTCTCACAATTAACCTTTCCTACAAATCAATATCCGTTCTTGTGAATATGATGCTTTTCATCAAATTTCCTGTTCTTTTAGTTAAGGTTACCCTTTAGTACTATATCACAACTTCTGTTTATTCTTAATTACTACCACAATTAAATCAAAAGGTTGTTTTTACCACCGGCATCTACTGAGACACATTACAAGTGGCTGTGGAGTACGTTACTAGGTCCAGGAGTACAGTAAACCCTCACTATTTCGAACCCAAATAAATCGGATATTGGTTAATTCGGATCTTTTTGACTGCCAGACAAATAATTTTAATTCAGACAGAAAGACAAATTAAGCGAGACAAGTCTGAACAAGGGTTCCAGTCGGGGAATTCCCGCCAAACATCCTCGCCACGCTGCTCAGTTCAGCCCGAGTCTCTCTCCGTAACAGACATGCTCTGAGTGATCTCCATCCTAAAATGTGACATATATTTACATGTAAAATAGGGGGTTAGGTTCTAGGAGCCCCATATTTTTCATTAAAAATATATTTAACCCACCCCATCCCGATGTTTTTGGACCTTTTTTTTTTTTGGCTCAAACATCCGCTTTTGGTGAGAAACATCGAAAACTCACAGAGAAATCGCTCACCTGAGGTTTAAAATACCCGATTTAGGTGACAGTACTTCCTTACCTGACTGGGTTTTCTAACAGGCTGGCACCAAAGAAAATGAGTTCTATGGGAGGGTAACTATTTTATCCACTCATAAACAGTATTTATTTATTTACTTGGTTCAAATTTATATGTAGTACAAGAGTATATTGGTTTTCAAACAGTAATATAGGCATTATAAGCATTGTTTCACTCACTAACTCATCACCATTCATGACCTTTTTTTTCCCACATTACCTGATCATCATTTCTAACTGTTTCTTCCTCTAATGCTGTGTAAACTTTGTCCTCCACATTATCGTCGATTGGGGAATCACTCTGGCCCTGAATGTCTTTATTGGCCAGGTCACTGGTAACAGGTGAATTGCCGAGACAATGGCGTGCAGGGGGGGGGGGGAGGTTATGCGGTGTAAGGCATTGTTCCTGCTTGGCATCTTGTAGAGGAATAGAGGAAGGTATCCCATGTATACGTGCCAAAAATCACTCGCGAAATCACTCGTGAAAATTTAAAATTCTGCAAATTAGGGACCTTGCAATGTTGCCGCGTAAATTCACGTCGCCGGGACGGCGCGGGTTAAAGAATATTTATTATAAATACGTCTGCCGTATGACACCCAAGAGAGTGTTTACATATGATGCTGCCAACTGGACACATCAGTGCATTCTAACCTAACCTAACCAAACTAGTTTTGCCCCCTAATACTCCCCATTAAAATTCTAGCCACCATGGATTGCCACTAAGCCTCTTGAAAGTCCTTTTACCAATCAAGAAAAAACCTCTGACCTAACCAACACGTCAGTGGCCGCCCAGCATCGTGGATATTTCGCCAGGAACCACTTTCAGCTCACTCATTTTAAAAAAAAAAAAAAAAAAAAAAAAAAAAAAAAAAAAAAAAAATGCAGTGTGAAACTAATTGCGTACTTCTCACTTCTCAGATACACACGAATGCAGTAATTGTGAATAATACACAAGTCAGCCAAGCAGTATAATTTGTTTGACAATATAATTCACAAGAACTGAACTCACATAATTATCTTACCCAACTACTTACGTAAACACATTGTGTCTTCACATACCATAAGAGCCGAATTTTCTCGACCAAAGACAATCATCTGATAACAAAGGTCAGGCACAAAGCCTTTTTTTTTTCTTCTTCTTCACACTGGTTGCACTAAAGGCAAAAACATGAATTTTACTGCTCCTTCATCATTAACTTTTTTGTTTTTTCCAACAAAGAAACTATCCACATTGTAAACACATCCGACTCATTTTATGTCTGATCGTTTGCATTTAAACTCCTACATAACAGGTCACTTCGTCTTACAATTTTACATTTTCTTTTGGAATAAATGCTTTTCTTGTGTTTATAGCACATCTTCTGTCTTTCTTTCCTTCATTCTTTCCTCGTCTTTCTGCCTGCAGGTGACTTTACGCTCCCTCTTCTGTCTTTCATTCCTTCATTCTTTCCTCTTCCTTTTGCCTGTGGGTGACTCTACTGTACACTGAGTGACAAGCCATATGGTTTCCTGTACACCAGGAAACCATTTACTATGCTGGGTGGTAACCATATAACCAAATTTTGGTGCCTGGTAGTTTAGTGGGTAATTATTGAGCTCCTGTCATTCTTTCCTTCATTCTTTCCTCATCTTTCTGCCTGCAGGTGACTTTACACTCCCTCTTCTGTCTTTCATTCCTTCATTCTTTCCTCTTCCTTCTGCCTGTGGGTGACTCTACACTGAATGACAAGCCAAATGGTTTCCTGTACACCAGGAAACCATTTACTACACTGGGTGGTAACCATATAACCAAATTTTGGCGCTTGGTGGTTTAATGGGTAATTATTGTGCTCCAATTGGATTGAGCCGGTGAAGGTTTATATCCAAGGGGTGACTGGGGTTTATTGCTCACATAATGCCACTCAGGGATGAGTGAGGTTGGTCACTCTCATCTTAAATGTCCGGACCAACTGCCTAGCCCTGGGCTCCTACGCTCCTCATGGAGCAACGTAGGATTGGATGATGAATGGATGGATATAGCACTTTCAGAGTGCTTTGGCCTAACTAAAGTTAGTTTGGAACCATATGCTCAGAGTTCTGAGGGGAAATAAGGAGCAAGGAAATAAGCAAATAAATGCTTCTCATCACAGTGACCATCCACACAACACAGGCAGGCAGTGGCAGGTGGTATGGGACATGGGTACAATACTGTACTGTACTGTTCAATGTTTCTGTGAATAAGCCATGTTTTAGTGAGCGTGGGTATGCTTTGGAGACAGGGGCAGGCATGTCCTCTGATAATTCGAATTTTTGGATATTTCAACATGGGGTTCCCCCCAATTAATCCGAATTAGAGAGGGTTTACTGTACGTTGTTTGCATGTGGAAGCCAGCCACCACAAAGCATGCCATTACCACAGTAACCAACAGCTAGCTACCTAGCGACCACCCGTATCCTCACATATATTTTCATCGTCTGTCTGGTCACAATGGTGTATTAACAGCCATTTGGGGGTATTTACTGTAGTAAGACATTTTTATTATGCTAAAAATAAAACAATAAATCAAGATAAGGTACAACTATTAAAAAAACTGGACCTTGGTGTTCTGTGAGGAGGTACACACATGGTATTGGTTTGTCAACTGTTTATGATATGAAGAAGCAACGGGAAAAATATACTGAAGTTCTATGCAGTTGATTTGCAGAAGCATATGAACATCAGAAAAATTATGAAAAATGGTCAGCGTACAAAGCATGATCGAGTGTGATGAAATAGTTTCAATAATGTCGAATGAAGTGAACTTCCCAGTTTGTCTGATAATGAACCAACTTCAGTTGTTCCAAAAAGAACTTAAACTGGAACATGAATGTGATTACACTGAAGGACAGTGGGTCAGAAGTGTATTGTAGAAATTATTACTCTATATGTGACCTACACCAGTCCCTCTTCACAAATTACACGTGACAAACATGGCCTCGGTTAGTCTGGCAAAACAGTTCATTCAGCAAGGCTCTGGAACCAAGGGTGCTGGAAAATTGGTGTTGTACCTGTAGTAGTAGCTTGTATAAGACAGAAGACTGGACTAGACCATGGCTTTATGAGAATATTGAGTGCAAAATAACAATCAGTTACAAAGAATCATTAAATTAACCCATCCCTTCCGAGTGTCATGTTTACATGTCCTCCCGGGGCCATCGGGTTGGCACGTGTACATGATCTAGTGTTTCACGGCATTGTCTGAATATTCCGTGGGTTATTTCCACCACACGCAGCCACTGGCAACCCTCCTGCACGCATCTGAGTCATGCTCCATTCACCTGCGTACCTCCGTAATGGACAGACTATGAAAAAGTTTTCCCTGTGTCCGGATCCTTGGCTGAGCGCCCGCAGCTGCTGACTTCAACACCAGTGGAATCCAAAGGCCAGAAAAGAAAAGGCCTTAATGATAGAGCAATAGGGAGAGAACACGAAGTGACATAATCGCCAGTTGTGAGTGAAGAAAGTGGCTCTTCCTCTCAGGAAAGCGACTGCCATAATGTGTCAATATTTATGCATCATGTGAGGAGGATGGAGGACGTGACTCCACTGTGCGCCCATCATTTCCCCCCGTACATTCACCTGCTATTTCCAATGATGGGAATGGTTCAGACGATATTGACGATCCTGGAGAGAGGGATATTGACAAGGGTAAGGAGAAGAAAGAGGAGGTAGGGAGTGGAGAAAGGGAGAAGGTGGCGAAGGGAGGGAGAGGGGAGGAGGAAACGAGAAGCGTGAAGCCTCACACCACCTCTCTTTAATTACGTGAAAAATGGAAGCAGAAAGTTTGTTTCATAATGAAATCACTGCCTTATTTTTTAATGAAAGTTTGTGTGTGTATATTTGTTATGATGGAGAAGTATAAACCCTAAGAAAAAAAAAATTTATTGTGGAAAATGTAGTGGTGTGGAGAGAGAGAGAGAGAGAGAGAGAGGAAACGTGGTGCCTCACGCCACCGCTCTGTCTATTTACAGTATGTGAATAATGGAAGCAGAAAGTTTTTCATGATGAAATCAATGCCTTATTTTTTATTGAAAATTTTCATCTGTGTATATTTATGATGGTGAAAAAGTCTAAATCACAGGGAAAAAATTCTGTTATAGTAGAAAATACAGTATTGTCGATTATGGACTACGTGTATCACTATTTTCTTCACAATATTTTAGGTTTTATGTAGTAGTAGTAGTAGTAGTAGTGGTTGTCGTAGTAATGGTATTATTAGTAGTAGTGGTAGGAATTGTAGTAGTGGTAGTTGTAGTAATAGTAGTAGCTGTAGTATTATAAGTAGTTATAGTAGTAGTAATAATAGTATTATTTTTAGTAGTTGTAATACCCAGACTTCTAGTCACACAGCAGTGCCAGAATCAAGCGACAACACAAGCCAAACGTAAATCTCCATGTGTGTGTGTGTGTGTGTGTGTGTGTGTGTGTGTGTGTGTGTGTGTGTGTGTGAAAGAGAGAGAGAGAGAGAGAGAGAGAGAGAGAGAGAGAGAGAGCATGGGTGTCTGTCTGTCTGTAAGGTGGGGTGGTGGTGAGACAAGCAGGACGCCTGCCTCACAGTCGTTGCTATGGTTACCGGCCTCCCATCTTGATGTGTTATCGAAGTGTTATTATTGTGAAGGGCTAGTTTAAGCCTTAGTTGTGTCACCGAACCTCTGCCACGCATATTGACACTGGCAAAAAAAAAAAAAAAAAAAAAAAAAAAAATTGCTCCCATTCCCCACTCACTCACTCTCCCTACATGCACTTCACAGACCATCTGATGCAATCAGCTTGAAGTCAAAGGATTGATGAGTATTATGACATTTGTTTTCTATATTTTGTTAAGTATGAACTGAGATATGAAGGTTTAAAAACAGATGATTTTCATGATTTCTCTCAGGAATGTCAGGCTGTGGGAAGGGTTCATGGGAACATCTGCTGGACAGGATGGGTTAATCCACTTAAATTACTGATTGATCACTGTCTTACAATTACAATAAAATAAAGACTATCATTGCACATAACCACAAAATGAACTCTTAAAATAAGAACTTTTGTAATGCAAGAAAATCATATGCTTAAGAATATCAATCTGAACTGCTTATCATCATCATCAACATCTGGACCTCCTTTCCCACCCTACAGCAGGGGGAGGTGTAGTTACGTCCATACAGCCCAAGTTGCCCAATCCAATGGGCCAAGCTTCCATTCACTCATCATTCAAGCCCCCAGAATCCTGGATCTATCTGATACGCCAAAAAACTTTCACCACATTCTGTAGCTTCACATAAATGTTTAAGACTGAAGCAATCCAAACTCTGTCACATTAAAAATGAGTACCAAATCCCTGATTATGCACTTCTCACAACATTCATCCAGCTAGCTTGATCTCGTCCGTCCCCTAGCCTCACCGACTTCCATACATCTCTTCCTCACACACTCATCCACCATATCCCTCCACCTTCTCCTTGGCCTACCTCACCTCCTCCCTCCTTCAAATTGGCTCAGACATACCTTTTCCACCACTATTGTTATCCATTCTTTCCACATGACCATGACCATACCATCTCAGTACACTCTCTTTGATTCTGGTGTCCACACACTTCCTAACTCCGCATCTTTCACGAATTGCATTATTTCGTCTCCTATCCACTCTATGTACTCCACATACATTCCTCAGCAGTCGCAACTCCACTGCTCTCACTCTTGACTCTCATTTTTGTGCCACACCATAGTCCCACCTTCATACATTAAAGCTGGCACTAACACTCCTTCATGTAAGCCTCGCACAGCTGCAACACTCAAGCCTCTATTTCTCATCAAGGCCTTCATAGCACCAGCTACTTTCCTTCCTTGTGTCACACTATGTTCCCCTGCATTTGCACATTTTCCTCTCTTATCTATTACTGTACCCAGATATTTGAACTCTCTCACCAATTCCAGTCCCTCTCCATTCACTGTAACAACACACTGAAAGTCACCTTCTCTCTAGATTACCATGACTTTACTCTTTTCTACAATTACTCTCAAGATACGACACTCACAGACATCAGCAAAACTCTGCACTGGCCTACGAAGTTCTTGTCCAGTATTTGCAAGTAGCACTGCATACAACAAATCAGTATCATCCATCACCATTCATTACCAATGCAATTACTCATGTTCTTACGTCTCTTATCACCACATCCATATATATATATATATATATATATATATCCATCATCTGATCCTACGTTGCCCCATGAGGAGCGTAGAAGCCCGGGGCTAGGCAGTTGGTCCTGACATTTAAGATGAGAGTGACCAGCCTCACTCATCCCTGAGTGGCATCGCATGAGCAATAAACCCCAATCACCCCTTGGATATTAACCTTCACCGGTTCAATCCGACTGGAGCACAATAATTACCCACTAAACCACCAAGCGCCAAAATTTGGTTATGTGGTTACCACCCAGCGTAGTAAATGGTTTCCTGGTGTTCAGGAAACCATTTGGCTTGTCACTCAGTGTAGAGTCACCCACAGGCAGAAGGAAGAGGAAAGAATGAAGGAAAGAAAGACAGAAGAGGGAGTGTAAAGTCACCCGTAGGCAGAAGGACAAGGAAAGAATGAAGGAAAGAAAGACAGAAGAGGATGGAGGGAAAGAAGGATGGAGGAGAGGAAAGGGCAGACACCCAACAGCAGCACTACATCGAGTGAGTGGATGGTGAGCGTCCCCACCCACCACTTCATATATATATATATATATATATATATATATATATATATATATAGTAATGGTGGGTGGGGGTGCTCACCATCCACTCACTCAATGTAATGATATATATATATATATTAGTGGTGGGTGGGGACGCTCACCATCCACTCACTCGATGTAGTGTTGCTGTTGGGTGTCTGCCCTTTCCTCTCCTCCATTCTTCTTTCCTTCCATCCTCTTCTGTCTTTCTTTCCTTCATTCTTTCCTTGTCCTTCTGCCTACGGGTGACTTTACACTCCCTCTTCTGTCTTTCTTTCCTTCATTCTTTCCTCTTCCTTCTGCCTGTGGGTGACTCTACACTGAGTGACAAGCCAAATGGTTTCCTGAACACCAGGAAACCATTTACTATGCTGGGTGGTAACCATATAACCAAATTTTGGCACCTGGTGGTTTAGTGGGTAATTATTGCACTCCAATCAGATTGAGCTGGTGAAGGTTTATATCCAAGGGGTGGTTGGGGTTGATTGCTCATGTAATGCCCCTCAGTGATGAGTGAGGCTGGCCACTCTCATCTTAAATGTCAGGACCAACTGCCTAGCCCCAGGCTCCTATGCTCCTCATGGGGCAATGTAGGATTGGATGATGGATGGATGGATGGATATATATATACAGTATACATATATATATGTATATTGAACAACTATGAGAACATAACACAACCTTGTTGCACGCCCACAGTGATCGTGAACCATTCACAAGCCTCATTACCATCATAAAAACTCTTGACGGGATCTAGCAGCTTACCATCTACAAAGTACATGCGCAAAACTGCATACTTCATATAATTTCAGTAACAAATTATCTTTAATTCAAAACACTAGTCACAGTATGAACCGTTCTTCTGTTACAGTAGCCACTCTGTCACAGCAACCATGCTAAACATATCACATTTCCTGAGCATAAACCATAAACAAAAACACTTCACACAATTATTGAGATACTCTTGTAACTTTCAATTTTCATAACGGTTAACTTTCAAAGAGATCCAGTATTTTCTGGAGATAACAGATATATAATATATAAATATTCAAACAGCATCATATGTAACATATAAATATATATAAAACAATGAATACAGAAAAAAATTGTGAGATAATTTATATGAAGTCAGTGCCAGACCTTCCACATCCCTTATTACTAGAGAAGGATGGTCAAGGCAACTGAAACATCATGTCTCAGTTATATAACCACCACTCACACATTAATTTATATTAGGTATATGGTATATATATATATATATATATATATATATATATATATATATATATATACACACACACACACACAGTATATGAACCTGATTTATGAATTTATATTCTCATACTCAACAGTCAACTTCATGCATTGTTAATGTGTGACTGTCATAATGTTTTTTTCTTACTGTAACACAAACAGAATGCCATTATCTACCTGACTGACAGGAACCTGAGAGTATAAAGGGCATGCTTAGGACATCATGTGATGTCCAACCCTGATGACAAGAGTAATCTTTCATGCACTCTGATAATGCTCTAGAAAAATATGGTAGTTGCAAGGTACTGGAAAATAAATAATGTAAAAATTTGTTATCTACAATGGTGACAATATACTGTTTGCACTTCACCTGCATATGCAGTCATTATTCACTTAAACATGAAAATGAAAGTAAAAGCAAAAAAAAAGTTATGATCAATATTAATTTTTCTTTTCTTTTAACTTACTACACTGACATGGAGGCAATGTGTGGCACAGAACAAGGCTAACAGCAAATAGCAAAGCGTTAGCTGTACTGCTAAATTCACTATCCACTACAGCTCCAGTCTGAACAAGTCATTTTGGAGATAGCTCTTGTTCTTTACATTTCTTTCAATAAACCAGCTTTAACAGGGATATAAAGTACATTGTAAAAGTTTTATGTTTCTGAATAATGAGACTTCACAGTGTAATAGGATATATTAATCACAACAGTAGATAATGCATATTACTGGGGAAATGCCTACCAATACCTGGTGGCACCAATAAAGAACAGCACTGATACCTTCAACCTAAAAAACTTTATGGAAAAAGAAGAAAACTTATCCACATTGGGTCTAGGCATTCTCAAAATATTAACTGTGTTATTACTAAATAGGTGTAATAAAGAAAACATTAATCACACCTACTTACAAAGGGATGGGGTTCAGTATAAACAGCAGACATTCCTGTGATACTTTTGTTTAATTCTGAAAGGCTTTGACCAATGCTACATGCGTTGGCCTTGTTCATCTGATGGCTGCTTTCTTTGCTGCATGACCTGCAGCAGCACCTCTGTTCCATCCCTTAACTTCGAGGTCATTCTATAGGATTCATCTCAAGTTTCCTTAGGTCTTCCTTGGCACTCTTTATGCAGTGCTGCTCTTGGGTGGCTGCCCTTTCCTCTTCCTTCCTACTTTCCTTCCTTCCTCTTATGTCCTACTTTCCTTCTTTCTTTACTCTTCCTTCTGTCAACAGGTGACAACACTGAGTGACAAGCCAAATGATTTCCTATACACCAGGAAACCATTTACTATGCTGGGTTGTAACCATATAACCAAACTATGGCACCAGGTGGTTTAATGGGTAATTAAGGTGCTCCAACTGGATTGAGCCTGTGTTGGTTTATATCCATGAGAGGTTGGGGTTAAAGCCCATGTAATGCCACTCAGGGTTGAGTGAGGCTGGTCACTCTCATCTTAAATGTCAGGCCCAACTTCCCTGGCCCCGGGCTCCTATGTTCCTCATGGAGCAACACACAATTTGATGATGATGATGATGAAGATGATGATGATGATCTTTCACCCAATATTCATACCCCATTTTCACCACCAGAGACAGTTATTCTATAAATCACTGATGTTTCCTGGTTCATGCTGAGGCAGCCATACAAACTGAGAACCTATTGTATTATCTCTAATACTGGCAATGACCATAAACTGTACTATATTGAAATGCCAGTAATAATGCATACCACCTAATACTAATATGATGTTCTCAGGGCATAATATGTCTGCTACATCTGCAGTAATAAATTCTTCGATCACATAACTGTAACAAAGTTCAATAACTGTAACAATTCATTTGTTCCCAGACATAGCTATTTCTTTCTGATAATTTACTGAAACACTGTATTACAATACCACAAAAATACTAGTGCTCTGTGTTCCTGGCACTAAATCATCCTCTGCTCTTACAGAATGCAATCAATACAATTCTGTCCAACACTGATCACAATCACGCGTTCATTGCAAATGGCTAAACATCATCTTTTTTAACCCGTACCTAGCTAGGGATGTAGATATACGTCCCCCTCTAAAACACCAGCAACATAGATCTACGTCCTGCAATACTGAGAAGCCTTTGCAAGCAACCAAAGTAAAATGGAAAGTAAAAACATATCTGGCTAACTTCAGGCATTTCTTGGATACGCTTATAACACTGATTTAGGAGCGCGTAAAGCAGCCGACAGTCTTCACAGGCTCACATCGCTCTGGTCTCTCAGTAACCTCGAAGATTTCAGAGGTCGAGTGGTTCCAACCCAACTCGATTCAACCAACTTTCTGGTTTTGGTGATTACTTTTATTAGTGCCAGGGATCTTACAATGATGTACTAAGCCCATTTAGCCAGGAAGAAAAAAAAAAAAAAATCGGCCGGTTTAGAAGGGTATCAATTTACTTTTTTGCCAAGTGTGGTATTGGTTAAACTCAATACTGACTGTGTACTTTACACAGTAGCCAAGATGATGTACTAAGACTCTTACTTAAAAAATGAGATAAAGTTTTTATAGCAAAACTAAACTCCCTCTGATCCATTTTCAGTTTTCATTACCATATATTGTGGGCCTTTTTTCATTATTCTTTCAAAAGAATCTGAGGCACAGCCATACCATACTGCACATTAGTTACAGTAAATGCTGAATATGAAATATCAACAAAGGGCCTAAATGAGTCACATCACAGATGGATCTTTATAACAGGCATCTCAAAAATTAGTTAGTATTTTGAACACATCTGCTGAGCTCGCCAGATGTACATAGGAAGAACTTTTAGGTAATATATTAACAGTGCATTATAGTCACAGAAATAACACTGCTAAGTAACTAACAAAGTACTGTAAGCTAAGAGCCTGGATATGTTTGGGTATAAAAGATTTTATGAAGGTGATTGCAACAGCAATCTACATTTATGGTCAAGTCCAGAGCTAAAGCTGGATTCTTGACAGGTAAAATAAGTGGTCAATGGAGACAGTAGTAGGTGGTGAGACACAGGTGTGTATTTACATTACAATAAACGAGGTAACTACAGTTTACCAGCTATGACTCACAATGGAATGAGAGGATCTCAGCTAATGGTTCATGGCTGAAGAATACCCCGGGCAATAAGTGAGTCCTGCAAGAGGTTGTATAGCTGCAGCTGCTGCTCTGGTTTCAGCATGTATACCTGCAACAAATCATCCTACTGTTAGTATATCCCCCAAAACAGTTCATGCAGTAATCCTCTCCATCTCTACTCTGACAAAAACAATGTGGGGTGGTTGCTGTGTGTGGGCTGTTATATTGTGAAATCTGTGTATGTTGGGTATATGTGCATGACCATATATATTTGTGAAATCATTGTGTTCTAAGTGTTGTGTACGACACTGTGTGCACATAAATTACTGTTCCAATCTCAGCTCTGGTTGCCAGAGATCTGGGCCCAGATGCACAAACGGCCTTCAGGCTACACCCGGCATTAAGCTGGGTAGCTTAAGGCTGCAGGTTGCTATGGCCAATGCATAAAGTACTTACAGAAGGGTACGTCTCGGTAAGGCCACCTCAGCTGCTGAGGCTGGGTCGGAGCAGCCTTACCATATTGTGACCCGTAAATAAAGTAACTCCGATTTTGTAAATGTGGTAGGTGGGAGCGTTCACCATCCACTCACTTGATGTAGCACTCCTCTCAGGTGGCTGCCCTTTCTTCTCTTCCTTCCTTCTTTCCTTTCTCCCTCTTATGTCATTCTTTCCTTCATTCTTTCCTCTTCCTTCTGTCTCTAAGTGACTCTACACTGAATGACAAGCCAAATGGTTTCCTGTATACCAAGAAACCATTTGCTATGCTGGGAGGTAACCACATAATCAAACTATGGTGCCTGGTGGTTTAGTGGGTAATCAGGCGCCCCAACCGGATTAAGCCTGTGTCGGTTCACATCCAAGAGGTGGTTGGGGTTTACTGCTCATGTAATGTAACTCGCGGGTGAGTGAGGCTGGTCACTCTCAATGTCAGGACCAACTAGCCTAGCCCCGGGCTCCTACACTCCTCATGGGGCAACACAGGTTTAGATGATGGATGGTTATATGTATTCACTACAGCACAAACTGGACCAAAATTGTTATTGCTTATCTCAGTACGGAGTTGGTGGTTGCCTGTGAACTAGATTGTGCTTCGTGAAGGGAGTGGAGGTTTCAGGGATCCACTGGACCCCCTTAACATAAATGATGAACATGCATTAGACAATGCCACCTCCCCAGGAGCAAATTCCTTCATGTAACAGAACCTGAGTCTCATGTTGGGAGTATCACATGACACTCCCATCCCACTGCTGCCCACACAAAATTTTTTGGCAACACGGAGGTTTAACGCTAGTGGAAATTTTCAGTGTTGTTGGAGATACCTGTGGTATTTATCAGTCAAGTGTATCCAGAGTGTTAGCACATGTGACAATGGTTTATACAGAAAAGGACTCAGAAAAATTAAGATGCCCAGTGGTTTGCTGAGGAGGACAGAGACTAGAGGGTTTCCACAGAATAAACAATTTTCCTGAAATGCTTGGGTCCCCTTGGAGAGGCAGGGAAAGAATACTTCCCCAATGTCTATGCCAGTAATAGGCAATGACAAGAGGCCTTTTTGTCTCCAGTCTTTCTCTCCTTATTGTCCTCTTCTGTCGTCTGTCCTATCCCTTTTCTTGATATTTACATGTTTCTTCTGGCCTTTATTTTCCCTCTAATCTTACATGACCATGCAGCCATATTATGGCTTGGTGATAAATCTTCATTATTCTTTCTTTCCTAAAGTGCTTGGAGCAGTGGACTGAACCCTCATACCAATTAAGGCCCCAGATCAGTAAAAACATATTTGTCAATCACAAAGGGTTCCATTCACTGAATGTGCAAGTTGTTTGTGACAGCAACAAAATGATAATGAGCTGTAATGACAGATATCCTGGCAGCACTCATACTGCCTATATCTGGGCTAATTCTAACCTCCACCAGAAATCTGAACCACGGTGTCTATGGTGACAGTTTTCTGTTTGGTAACTGTGGTGGCTAATTACTTTGTGTGAAGTTAGGCAATGGTTAAGTAAAACATGGAAAAAATACTGGTAACTTCCCATTCACATTGCTATTTTGTTTAATTTAAACCCTCTCATCTTACTAATGTTTTAAAGGATGTGCAGATGTAAAGCTCTTCATCACTAATACTGGGACATCTTTTCTTTGCGCTGACAATGTTTCAATTAATTATCGGTACTTCACATGCTTTTCCTTGACTGCTGTGTAAGTACTCACACTCACCCCAAGCTGATTCATGAAGCTCTGTGACTGGCCTAAAGTTACTGTGTTCTGATGTCTGACTGGTCAGCAGGGTCTCAGCTGACACAAAAGATTTCTTCCAGAACATTCCCTCCAATTGAGGCTAAGGCCAATACACTAAACTTAAGTCAGCCTTAAGACAAGGCAAGGGGTCATCATGCATGGGCCTTAGAGGCAGCCACAGGACTGCCTTTAATATTTTAAATAAGGTCAGCCTTAAGGCTGCCTTCTAACAGAGTTTTGTGCATAATGGTCCTGTATCTAAGACACGTCTTTAAGAGGGTTGGGCCAATAGGCAATTTTGATGATTACTGATTAATTTGATACTAATCATTTGATACCGATTTATCGGCCAATTATTAAGAAATATTAAATGTGATAAATCTTCGTGAAATTATTGGTGGCACAATGTGCGGGGGTGCTCACCATCCACTCACTCAATATACTGCTGCTTTGGGTGTCTGCCCTTTCCTCTCTTCCTTCCTTCCTCTTCTGTCTTTCTTTCCCTCATTCTTTCCTTGTCCTTCAGCCTATGGATGACTTTACATTCCCTCTTCTGTATTTCTTTGCTTCATTCTTTCCTCTTCCTTCTGCCTGTGGGTGACTCTACATTGAGTGAGTGATAAGCCAAATGGTTTCCTGTACACCAGGAAACCATTTACTCTGCTGCCTGGTAACCATATAGCCAAATTATGGCGCCTGGTGGTTTAGTGGGTTATTAAGGCACTCCAATTGGATTGGGCAGGTGCAGGTTTATATCCATGGGGTTATTGGGGTTTACTGCTCACGTAATGCCAGTCAAGGATGAGAGAGGCTAGTCACTCTCATCTTAAATGTCAGGACCAACTTGCCTAGACCCTGGCTCCTACACTCCTCATGGGGAAACACAGGATTGGATGATGGATGGATGGATGGACAAAGTTAAAGACATCACTCTAATGTTATTTTAGACTTTGTTTACTGCCCAACTGCCATCTCCTGTATGGAAAGGAAATAGTTTTAGTAATCTGCTACTCTTCTAGAGTCTAGTTTTGCTTTGTTGCAATATCTCATTCTGTGCATCCTGCTTGTAATTTGTTCGAACTTACCATTTTTCTTGTTCTTCTGGTGATCCTAGATGCTACTAGAAATTGTAGTGTACAGAAAATGTATCAATCTCTCATGCCCTCTACTAACTTCAAAGGCTGGGATATTAATATACTGTGTGTTTGCTTTAAATACCACTCTTGATATTTACTTCCAATAAAAAACACATATTGATTTTTTTACAGCACAAAAATAAACAAGTTTGCCTGAACATACATTTCCAAGAAAACATGACACACCAACAACATATATGACACACCAAGTCACCAACACTGCATCTACTATTTCTCTACCACGCATGCATCAGTAAAAGTTCTGAAAAGAAGAGTTTTCTTTCATTCTTTTTTGTTAATCTTAACCCCTTCTTTACCGAATTTCTGAAATGTGTACCCCTGTACTCAAAATGAAATGTCAGCAGTGGAACCGAATACGGTCGTGAGTACTAGGGTACTCACGATCATTATAGGGGCCTATTGGGCTTCCTCTTCCTCAGTTTGGGTGCTTTGTGATCCCATGTGTGATGACATATGGCAACTATGTCACTGATGCCACACTCCCCTGCCATATCCCTCTGCCATGGGGCATAATTTTATGAAAATCGACTCAGATATGTTGTGTAGGTCATTGTACCCTACATATTTTGAATTTGGTAAATATAATGCCCTATAATATGTGATATGATATAGCCAGATAATGCTTCTTGGTAAGGGGACTGTCGCTAGCTTGGCAACAGTGGTGGTACCGCGGGGAAGTGTGTGAGAGCACATCGTAGTGTTTTTCAAGTAGCCGCACGTGTCAGTGCTTTTGGATTTAAATCCGTGCCATGGCGTCCTACGGCAATGAATCTGACTTGGATAGTGCCTTAGAAGTGTCTGACGATAACGAAACACAATCTGACATAACTGTGAGCGACTCTGATGACGAGTACTTGCCCAAGAATGACGATGAAGTGAGCGACAGTAGTGGGGAAAGTGATACTGATTCTGGTATCAGTTTGGCCTTGAAGCGTATCACCCCACCCCCACCTACTTTTGACCTGCCTGCCTCCTACCTCATTCTTCATGGATCTTCTTCATACTTACAAGGTAAATAATACAATCATTATTCTCCTCCCTATTCATTGATTTATATCTCTATCTACTATATTTATCTGTATATTGTATGTTTAATAAATCAGTTGGTTAGACATGTAATATTGTCATGTACATTATTTTAACATATCAAAAACACATCTCGTGGTCAATATCTACTTACCAATACAAAAATAAATAATATAAAGCAAACAGGAACAATGTAATGATAAAATAGATACTACCCCACGAAAGAGCCACGCCTGGGGGAAATGCGGTTCGGCAGGGGGGGGGGTAGCTGAGCAGGAGAGGGGGGGGATGTGGTAACAAAGGGGTTAATGAAGAACTATAACAAAATGAAAAACTTGGTTCTTTTATTTTCATTATCTATCTGTTCTGTAATAAAGGAAATGGTAAAAATAAGCAGAAGGAGAGCATAAAACTAACATACATGATGTACGGTAACTAATATACATTTGTATAGGAACTTGCTTGAAATAAATGCTTTGGAGAGGGTATCAGACTTATGGTAACATCACCATACTCACAAGCTGACATTTATACGTTACACAGGTTAGTATAAAAGACAAAAATAAGCTTCTTCAACTAAATGACCTCAATTAATCGGTCAAAAGGCCAATTCCCGATTCATCGGCAAAGTGGCCGATTACCGATTACCTGCCAATTCATTGGCCCTACCCTAGTCTTTTATTTGGGGAACATGGATTTGCTTCTGCACCACAACTAGGTAAGAGTATATAACAATCTCTTTAACCAACTCATGGTTGTGTCATCCACTGTGTTTTGTTCCTGCTGACACCAGATAATTCTGTTCTACTGTACGAGCTCCACAGATCCTGATGGTGCTAATATTGTCATCAATGACCCTCTAAGAGTCAAGACAATTCTAGCATTCTGTTCCAGCCAATGTCAATACATTTTACTCAACTAAGTTAGTCACAGGAGCCTGAGTGTTAATTAGAAAAAAGAAAAGGGTTGGATACGTAGTGCTGATACCCCAGAATTCATTTCTGTCTGAAAGGTCAATCAATGCTCTGACTGCTGTTGTTGTTGTTGCTTATCCCCAGTCTGTCTGGCTGAGCAGACCTATCAATCACAAGAAAGTAAATCCTTCTTAGGGGCCATCCCTAATGTACAATAATAGTGTCAGGATCCAGAAACCCCTTGTAGTAGCCAGCATGACCCCAGGGTCAGACCAGGGTCCTTCCCATGACAAGCTGCAGGAAGCTATGTGGTGGTGTCTCCTGGGTGAATGTTGCAGCTGCCCAACCCAGGCTACACAGCACCACCGCATGTAGGCCCCTCACCAGAGCATGTTCTGAATGCAAAGTGCTAGTGCCCCCAAAGTTCTACCACCCCAAGCTGCTGCCACTGAAATGAGAGATGCGAGTGAAGCTTGGCCCCTTAAAAGAGGGTGCAACCACCAGCAATGATTTACCTTCTGAAGGAGCTTCTGAGGAGATGTCTCTGAGATGAAGGTCATGATGTACACATTGACAAAGGTAGCCATCAGGTATTGGCAATCAAAGCGATCCATCATTCCACCATGTCCAGGAATCACATCACCAAAGTCCTGTAACATTATACATTTTATTAATGGCATCAAACTCATCACCATACAGGGATTTCTTTGAAATCTGAAAACAGAAACTGCAGTACAAATAAACCCCCCAAATCTGGACTCTAATATTTCTTAATTCTAACTACTGTTTTTTCCTTCACCAGAATTAAAAACCTGCACGTATCTCATTATTATCATATTATATTATTGCTGTGGTGGATGGGGGTGCCCATCATCCATTCACTCAATGCAGAGATGCCATATGATCTCTACATTGAGTGACAGGCCAAATGGTTTCCTGTACCTAGGAAACCATTTACTACACTAGGTGGTAATCATATAACCAGGGTTTCTGGCAGGGTTAAGCATCCCCCATATTCCCCTATCCAAAATCAATTTATCACGGCAGTCGTTTCAGAGAGTCTCGGAGGGCCCAATACTTGCCAAGGGTCCCAACCAAATGGGCAGATTCGCATGGCCATGTGGAATGTGAGAGGCGAGAATGAGGAAAGCAAAAGCGTGAAAGTGGTGAATGTGTTCAAGAGTGAGAGATATGCCGTGATGGCACTGTGTGAAACGAAGATGAAAGGGTATGAGGTGGAGCGGGAAGGTGTGAAATGTGTAAGATCGGGAATGAATGGGCGAGGAAGATGCAAGGAAAGAGTTGCTTTGTTGATGAATGAGGTGTGGCAGAGTGGAATAAGAGGCTACAAATGTGTCAGCTCAATGTGTATGTATGTCAAGTTCAAGTCTGAGAAGGTGAAAGTGGCAGTGATTGTAGCATATGCACTGTATGAGGACAGAAGTGAGAGAGAGAGAAAGATAGGTTTTGGGATGAGACAGGTGAAGTAGTGGGAGAAATGCCCAGGAGCTATAAAGTGATCGTAATAGGGGATATGAATGGAAGAGTAGGCACTGGTCCTGAGGATAACATAATGGGTTGTTATGGAGTATCAGGAGAAAATGATAATGGGATGCGACTAAAGGGTATGTGTCAGGAGAGGAGGTTGTGCATTTGTAACCTGTATTTCAAACACAAAGATGCATACAAATATACTGTACATGGTATAGAGGGAACGGGGATTGTGTTGAAAGAAGCCTGATTAATTACGTGATCGTAGAGAGATCAATGCTGGGAATGGTTGCTGAAACGAGGGTCGTGAGAGGACGATGTGGTCTGTCAGATCATATAACTGTGGTATGCAAGATCAAGCTGAGAGGAGTGAGATGGATCAGGAGAGAAATGATCAGTCAGGGAGAACGACTGAAAGTTGAGAAGCTGAGGATCAAAGAAATGGCAGATGATTAAAGGACCAAAGTTGAGGAGGAGTTAGAATCAGTGAATTGGAATGAAATGGATCTGGACAGCCTGTGGAATGCATATAGGGACTGCTTAGTTAGGAATGTTAAAGCAGTGTGTGGTGTGGCAAGAGTAACAACAAAGCAGAAAGGTACGGCATTGTGGGATGAGGATGTTAAGAAAGTGGTGGAGGAAAAGAGGAAAAAGTGGCTAAAGTGGCTACAGGACAGGGGTCCAGTTGAAATAAGAGCTGAATATTGACAGCATGAAGCACATAAAGAGACTAGTGAAGAGGAAAAAGAAGGAGATAAAAGATGATCTAGGAAGAAACATGAATGCGAACTACTCTGAAAACAAGAAGGTATTCTGGAAAGAGGTGTGAAAATGTAGATGTGAAAACAGAAAGACATGTGATGGTGTTAAGGATGTAGGTGGTAGATTATTAACCAATGAGGATAAGGTAAGGACCAGATGGAAAGAATATTTTGAAAGCCTGATGAATGGGAATAGAGAGAGCAGAGTGGCTGCAAACATGATTGGTTTTGGGGGTGTGCAGAGAAGGAATGCTGTACCAGGAGATGTGACACTCACACAGGTGAAGAGTGTTGTGAAGCGGCTGAAAAATGGGGAAGCAGCTGGGGTTGATGACGTGTATGCAGAGATGCATTAGTGTAATGGAGAGAGTGGAATGGAGTGCTTGTTGGAGATATGTAAGAAGGCATGGATGAGTGAAACTGTGCCAGAGGAGTGGAATAATGCTGTGATTGTACCCCTGTACAAAAATACAGGTAAGCGGAGCGAGTGCAAGAAGAATCGTGGAAAAAGTTTATTGAGCGCGGTAGGGAAGGAATATGGAAGAATTACTAAAGAGAAAGTAAAAGAAACATCATCAGTCCTAGTGAGTGATGAACACAGTAGCTTTAAGAGTGGCAGAGGATGTACAGACCAAATATTTGCAGTGAGACAGATAGCAGAGATGACTTGTGAGAAGGGCCATAAGGTGCTTACAGTATTCGTAGATCTGGAAAAAGCATACAGCAAAGTAGACAGAGAAAGACTGTGGAAAATTTTGCGCATGTACGGTGTAGATGATAGGCTGCTAGGTGCCATCAAGAGTTTTTATGATGGTAGCAAAGCATGTGTAAGGGTTAATGGGCATCTAAGTGAATGGTTCACAATCAGTGTGGGCATGCGACAAGGCTGTGTGATGTCCCCATGGTTATTCAATACATATATGGATGGGGTGATGACAGAAATAAAAACACAAGTAATATATAGAGGGATGGTGTTGGTAATGAATGGTGATGGGTGGAATATCTCAAATTTGCTGTACACTGATTATGCAGTACAGGTAACTCGCACGGAACACGAGGGTTTCGTTCCTATCGTGCCGTGTTAGGTGCGAAATCGCGTATATTTAAACTACTCCGTATTTTGCTCCCTAGACCCCCCAAATGTGTTGTTTTGCTGTTATCTGTCACTAGAAAGCACTTTAAGTGGTTAGAAGGTTTATTTAATGTTATAACTCACAAATACAGTACTCCTAGCAAAACTTCCACACACAAATACTGTACGTAAACACAAGGAAACATTCCGACGCCGATCATAGGTAATAAATTAGGTTAACTGGTACCAGTGCTTTAACTTACAAGTACATACCAGAACAGTACATATTTAACTTAGAAATGCAGTACTGTGATATCGAATGATTTCAGTACATAATCTGTTAGGAATGGCTGGAAAAAAAAATGTTATGAATACATTTTCACCTTTTTGATATATGTTTATGGTAGTTTCGAGTTATTTTTTACGTTATCGTTGTGCCCATGCTTGGAAAAGGGAGCGAAAGAGTTGAATTTTCAGTCCTAAATGAGAAAACTGCACGTCCTCCAAGGCTAGACTCTGCCACGGGAGAATAAAGTGGAGGGTCAGTCCGATTAGCAATAAGGAAGTTGTGTCACAACTTCGAGCTCCCACACCACGAGAATGGCTAAAAATAGAATCGTAATGCAGTTTCAGAACGAACAATAAGTCTAATTATTACGAATACAGATGCAAAGCAGAAATAAATACGTTTACAGACAGGGAAAACGTATTTTTTCCGTCATAACATGTTCATCTTTCTCAATCATTTTACGTTCATCTTTATCATTTTACCTTGTTATTTTCGCAATATATATTGCTGTCTCGTAAACAGGGTGGTTGTTTGTGTTTTGCAAGGGAGGAAAAAGGTTGTATTTTCTGTCTGGGTCGAGATAATGGGTGTAACTATGTGTGGTTAGGCATGGCCACGAGCGAAAAAATCGTACATCCACTCATCACGATAGCCGGTGGTGAACTGACAGTCTAATGACAGATGATACTTGAGACGGTGAAGTCAAGGTCATGTCCCAGATTTTCGTTCACTTCCCGAAAGTTTTCACAGTTTTCTACAAGTTGCAAACCATTACAGCAAACCTGAGAAAATAGGTAAAGATACCAAGACAAAAATGTATTTTTCTCTTATTATAAGTCTTTAACGAACAAACAAAAAAAAGGCAATATTCCGACGCCGATCATGGGTAATCATATAAATCAGGTTAACTCCTTTATTTAATGCTTTAATTGCTTACAAGTACATACCAGAACAGTAAATATTTAACTTACAAATACAGTACTGTAGAAAAGCAGTACAGTAAGAGTTTAACGAACAAACAAAAACGGCAATATTCCGACGCCGATCATGGGTAATCATATAATTCGGGTTATCTGGTTACAAGGCTTTATTTAATGATTTAGCTTTATTTAAGTGCTTACAAGTACAGTACATACGAGAACAGTAAATATTTAACTTACAAATACTGAACAGCACTGTGGAAAAAACGAACAAATAAAAAAGGCAATATTCTGACGCCTATCAGGTAAACTGGTTATAAGACTTTATTTCTTGCTTTAACGTTATTTAATAGTACTTTAAGTTGCACATAAACTTACCAGAACAGTACGGTACTGTAAATATTTAACTTACAAATACTGTACTGTGCTACTGTACTCGGGAATGTCTCACTCACTGAATAATTTCCCGCCTAGATCGTCACGTAATCAAAACAAACCGCGCGCTGCGGTGACGTTCGAGGATTTGATATTTCAAAGGCCTCTCCTGCGTTAATTTGTAGTTTTCATAATGGTTTTTAAATCTTACGTTGTCTTATATGTATCCCAGCCCTTACCGTGTATAATTGCGAGCGCGTTCCGTGAGATCGTGTTCCGTGCGAGTTACCTGTACTGCTTGCAAGTACCGGACAAGAACTTGGTAGGCAAGTGCAGAGTTTTGCTGAGGTCTGTGAGCATTGTGCCTAGCGAGTAAATGTAGAAATGAGTAAAGTGATAGTTACTGAGAGAGAAGGTGAGCCCCAGTGCGATGTTACGGTGAATGGAGAGAGACTGAAATTGGTGAGAGAGTTCAAATGCCTGGGTACAGTGATAGAAAAATAAAGGAAAATGTGCAAAACGAAGTTGAAAGCAGAGTGACACAAGGAAGAAAAGTAGTTGGTGCAATGAAGGCCTTGATAAGAAACAGAGGCTTGAGTGTTGCAGCTGCATGAGGCTTACATGAAGGAGTGTTAGTGCCAACTTTAACATGTCTGGACCTTGGCCTTTGATTGATGCTGCTACTGTGAGTGAGGCAATAGGCAGGATGAAGGTGGGGAAGGCAGCAGGTGTGTCTGGGTTGACTGCCGAAATGTTGAAGGCCTCAGGCGATATAGGGGTGAGGTTAGTCACTGACCTGATAAATAGGATTATTTATGAGTGTGTTGTCCCAGATGATTGGCTGAAGAGTGTAATTGTAAATGTGTATAAAGGGAAGGGTGATGCCCTGGAAGGAGGAAATTATAGAGGTATAAAGCTTTTAGATCAGAATGGAGAGAGTTTTACAAGGTATGATTAGAGAAAGAGTGAATATTGATGAGAAGCAGTTTGGGTTTATGCCACGTAGGGGGACCAATTGTTCGACAGCTTCAGGAAAAATATATTGGTAGGAGAAGGGATCTTTATTTTGTTTTTGTTGATTTGGAAAAGGCCTTTGACAGAGTCCCTAGAGAGGTGGTGAAGTGGGCAATGAGAAAGTTTGGCTTGGAGGAGTGGCTGGTTAAGGTGGTTATGGCTATGTATGTGGGTGCTCACACCCAGGTAAGAGCGAGTGGAGATTTGAGTGATGAGTTTTCCGTGAATGTTGGTGTGCATCAGGGGTCAGTCTTGAGTCCCATGTTGTTTATCATGGTACTTGAAGCCCTTTCACGTTACTTTAGAAACAGACTCCCATGGGAGTTGTTGTATGCTGATGATTTGGTGTTGATTGCAGAGAACGAAAGGGAGGCGGAGGAAAGGTTTAGGAAGTGGAGAGATGGTATGGGGCACAAGGGCTTAAGGGTAATTGCAGATAAAACAAAAGTGATGATATCTAGGGTTGGTGGCGGTACTGTCAAAGACGAGGGAGAGTGGCCATGTGCAGTTTGCCACAAGGGCGTGGGAAGTAATTCCATCTTGTGCGGTGTTTGTGATAAATGGGTGCATAAGAGATGTAGTGGTATCAGAGGTAGACTGCGAGATAATGCTGATTTTATGTGTACGGTGTGTCGGGGTTAGCAGGTGGAGATTGTTAGACATGAAAGGATTGAACTTGCTGGTGAATCTCTTCAGTGTGTGGAAGAGTTTTGTTATTTGGGAGACATGTTGTGTGCTGGAGGTGGGGCTGGAGCTAGCTCTGTGGCTAGGGTGAGAAGTGGTTGGAAGAAGTTCAGGGAGCTCTTGCCTCTCCTGACATTGAGAGGACTCTCCCTACGTGCTAAGGGGTCTTTGTATGCAGCATGTGTTAGGAGTGTAATGCTGTATGGTAGTGAGACCTGGGCAGTGGAGGAGGAAGATATTCGCCGGCTCAGACGTACAGAAATGACAATGATTAGGTGGATGTGCAGTGCGTCCCTGCATCCAAGGCCTGGAGGGGCTGGGTTTACGATGGAAGAGTTGAGAGGTAGGATGGGACTGGAGTGTATTGGTGTTGTGATGAGGAGAGGTAGATTGAGATGGTTTGGACATGTGGAGAGGATGGGAGATGATAATTGGGTGAGGAAGGTGAGAAGTGTTAATATTGGGTGTAGGGTTATGAGGGGTAGACCGAGAAAGACATGGGACGAGGTCATTAAGTGTGACCTCAGGGTTAAGCGACTGAACAGGGAGGCTGCAATGGATCGTGCAGCGTGGAGAGCCGCCATTAGGTGACCAAGGCCGACACATGCAAGCATGTTGGAGCCTTTAAAAACGAAAATGATAAAAACGAAAACTATGGTGTGGAATGAAAATGAAAAGTCAGGAGTAACAGCAGTGGAAATGGGACTGCTGAGGAATGTATGTGGAGTGCAGAGGGCAGATAGGATATGAAATAATGTGATTTGTTAAAGATGTGGAGTGAGGAAGTTTGTGGACACCAGAATCGAACAAAGTGTACTGAGATGATATGGTCATGTGGAGAGAACAGATAACAACAAAGTGGTGAAAAAGATATATCAGTGAATTTGAAGGAGGGAGGAGGCAAGGTAGGCCAAGGAGAAGGTGGAGAGATATGGTGGATGTGTGTGTGAAGAAGTCAGTGAGGCTAGGGGACAGAGAAGAGATCGAGCTAGCTGGATGGATGTTGTAAGATGAAGTGCATGATCAGGGATTTGGTACCCCTTTTAACGTGGAAGCGTCCGGACTGACTCAATCGGATACGTTTATGTGAAGCTACAGAATGTGGTGAATGTTTTTGGCGTATCCAATTGAGGCATGATTCTGGGGACTTGAATGATGAGTGAATGGAAGTGTGGCCCATTGGACTAGGCAAATTTGGGCTGTCTGGACATTGCTACTCCTCACCTTGCCCTAGGGTGGGAAAGGAGGTCTGGATGATAATGATGATGATGATAAGTTTCAAAGCAAGCCTGAGGACAGTAAATCACCCAAGGGGATGAGGGTGGGTTCATGGAATGTGGGAAGTTTGAGGGGAAGAGTGGGGAAGTCGTTGAGGCATTCAGTAGGAGGTGGGTGGATGTGGTGTGTTTGCAGGAAGTCCGGTGCAGGGGTGGATCAGCCAGAAAGATTGTTGGGAAGGACTGTTGCTATAAGTTGTTTTGGCAGGGGGGGACAGATGGATATGGAGGTGTTGGTGTGATGGTTGTGGAGAAATGGGTGGAATATGTTATGAATGTTCTGAGAGTAAGAGATAGGATACTGGTAGTGAAAATTCTGTTGGGTAGAAAGATAGCTGCAATTATATCGGCATATGCTCCACAGGCAGGATTGGATGAAGCAGAGAAAGATAGCTTTTGGGATGACTTAATACATGTAGTGGGTGGTATGCAGGATAATAAGATAGTGATTTTGGGAGGGGACTTAAATGGTCATGTAGGTGAAGCAGCACAAGGTTATGAAGGAGTGCATGGGGGATGTGCATATGTTATAAGGAATGCAAAAGGGGAAAGGATACTCGAGTTTGGGGAAGCAACGGACATGATTGTGTGCAACACATATTTTAGGAAAAGAGACAGTAGGTTAATTACGTATGAGTCTGGGGGAAATAACAGTCAGATAAATTATTTTCGGGTTAGGAGGGCCGATAGGAGGTTAGTGAGGGATGTTAAAGTTATAGGAAGTGAGGAGTGTGTGCAGCAGCACAAACTATTGATTTGTGATATGGTGCTTAGAGAACAAGTGATGAAAAAGAGGACTTATGTACCTAGGAGGAAAATATGAAAGCTGAAAAACCAAGTAGTAAGGGATGCCTTCTATAGCGAGTTGAGGAGAGTGGTGGCTGAACAGGGAGCTGAAGACAGAGGCGTTAATGAACAGTACAGAGCCCTCAAGAACAATTTCTTGAGAGTTACTGATGTAACATGCAGTTGGACAAGAGGATCACCAAGACATAAAGTAACCTGGTGGTGAGATGAGGATGTAGAAGCTGCAGTTAAGGAGAAAAGAAGACTTTTCCGGGAATGGAAGAAGGGTGGTAGCAAAGAGGAATATTTGGCTGCCAAGCGGAGGGCTACAAGAGAGGTATACAGGGCAAAGTCTGAGTCACAGAGACTATTACTTGATAACCTAAATCATGGGGAAAGGAAAAATATGATATTTAGGGTGGCAGGTCAGGTGAAGAGGGATAATCGGGATATTATAGGTGAGCAGTGTGTGAAGAATGATGAAGGAAGGGTAGTGGTGAACAGTGAGGATAATAAAGATGCATGGAGACAGCATTAAAACCGGTTGTTGAATGAGGAGTTTGACTGGGACAGGGAAGGTTTGGAGCCAGCAGATCCAGTGTCTGGCCCTTGGCCTTTGATTGATGCTGCTACTGTGAGTGAGGCAATAGGCAGGATGAAGGTGAGGAAGGCAGCAGGTGTGCCTGGGTTGACTGCCGAAATGTTGAAGGCCTCAGGCAATATAGGGGTGAGGTTAGTCACTGACCTGATAAATAGGATTATTTATGAGTGTGTTGTCCCAGATGATTGGCTGAAGAGTGTAACTGTAAATGTGTATAAAGGGAAGGGTGATGCCCTGGAAAGAGGAAATTATAGAGGTATAAAGCTTTTAGATCAGAATGGAGAGAGTTTTACAAGGTATGATTAGAGAAAGAGTGAATATTGATGAGATGCAGTTTGGGTTTATGCCACGTAGGGGGACCAATTGTTCGACAGCTTCAGGAAAAATATATTGGTAGGAGAAGGGATCTTTATTTTGTTTTTGTTGATTTGGAAAAGGCCTTTGACAGAGTCCCTAGAGAGGTGGTGAAGTGGGCAATGAGAAAGTTTGGCTTGGAGGAGTGGCTGGTTAGGGTGGTTATGGCTATGTATGTGGGTGCTCACACCCAGGTAAGAGTGAATGGATATTTGAGTGATGAGTTTTCCGTGAATGTTGGTGTGCATCAGGGGTCAGTCTTGAGTCCCATGTTGTTTATCATGGTACTTGAAGCCCTTTCACGTTACTTTAGAAACAGACTCCCATGGGAGTTGTTGTATGCTGATGATTTGGTGTTGATTGCAGAGAATGAAAGGGAGGCAGAGGAAAGGTTTAGAAAGTGGAGAGATGGTATGGGGCACAAGGGCTTAAAGGTAAATGCAGATAAAACAAAAGTGATGATATCTAGGGTTGGTGGCAGTACTGTCAAAGACGAGGGAGAGTGGCCATGTGCAGTTTGCCACAAGGGCGTGGGAAGTAATTCCATCTTGTGTGGTGTTTGTGATAAATGGGTGCATAAGAGATGTAGTGGTATCAGAGGTAGACTGCGAGATAATGCTGATTTTATGTGTACGGTGTGTCAGGGCGAGCAGGTGGAGATTGTCAGCCGTGAAAGGATTGAACTTGCTGGTGAATCTCTTCAGTGTGTGGAAGAGTTTTGTTATTTGGGAGACATGTTGTGTGCTGGAGGTGGGGCTGGAGCTCTGTGTCTAGGGTGAGAAGTGGTTGGAAGAAGTTCAGGGAGCTCTTGCCTCTCCTGACATTGAGAGGACTCTCCCTACGTGCTAAGGGGTCTTTGTATGCAGCATGTGTTAGGAGTGTAATGCTGTATGGTAGTGAGACCTGGGCAGTGAAGGAGGAAGATATTCGCCGGCTCAGACGTACAGAAATGACAATGATTAGGTGGATGTGCAGTGCGTCCCTGCGTCCAAGGCCTGGAGGGGCTGGGTTTACGATGGAAGAGTTGAGAGGTAGGATGGGACTGGCGTGTATTGGTGTTGTGATGAGGAGAGGTAGATTGAGATGGTTTGGACATGTGGAGAGGATGGGAGATGATAATTGGGTGAGGAAGGTAAGAAGTGTTAATATTGGGGGGGTAGACCGAGAAAGACATGGGACAAGGTCATTAAGTGTGACCTCAGGGTTAAGGGACTGAACAGGGAGGCTACAATGGATCGTGCAGCGTGGAGAGCTGCCATTGGGTGACCAAGGTCGACACATGCAAGCATGTTGGAGCTTTTAAAAACGAAAACGAAAAAACGATGATGATATATTATTGCCAATCAATACTGTTTGCTTACTAGAAAACTCAAGTCTGCATGTTTTACAACCTGTCTCAATAAATCCCATTCAGACTAGTTATCTTACTGTTTATTCTGACAACCACAAGATGATTTTATTCATGTACATGAAAATCCACAATTCTGACTGGGAGAGATAATATTTCATATATTATAATATATGGACAACAAAGCTAAACTGGATTCAATACATCATCACATCTTCACTCCCCCATACTAATGTCTGACTGGATTTCACTAACCTTGATTTTGAAGGCACGTTTGAAGCCGCTGGCAAAGAAACCTCCAAATGGACCGATGACGCTGCTGAAGAGGGAAAGCGCCACTGAATGAAGCACGAATGGGTAGATGGTCATCGTTTTCTTCCATCCCAACTGAAAACAAAATATCAAAATGACTGTTGTGGCTATATACTGTACAGTATACTGCTGTAATTCTAAAGTGAAGTACAATATGGGTGAAGGGAATGTAAATCAGAGGGAACAACATTCAATCATTCATAGATTCACCATCTAATCCTCTGTTGCCCCACGGGGAGCGTAGGAGCCCAGGGCTAGGCATTTTGGTCCTGACATGCAAGATGAGAGCAACCAGCCTCACTCATCCCTGTGTGGCATTACATGAGCAATAAACACCAAACTCCCCTTGGATATAAACCTGTGCTGGCTCCATCCGACTGGGGTGCCTTAATTACCCACTAAACCATCAGGTACCATAACTTGGTTATATGGTTACCACCCAGCACAGTAAATAGTTTCCTGGTGTACAGGAAATGATTTGGCTTGTCACTCAGTGTAAAGTCACCCACAGACAGAAGAAAGAGGAAAGAATGAAGGAAAGAAAGACAGAAGAGGAAGAAAGGAAAGAAGGTAGGAAGACAGGAAAGGGCAGTCACTTGAGGGCAACACCAGGCGAGTGAGTGAATGGTGAGTGCCTCCATCTATCAATACAAAATGTCTACTTATCTATCTATCTATTGATAGATGCCTTAATCCCATAAGGGGTGACATCTATTGCCAGACGCCTAAATCCCGTAAGGGGTGGCCACAAATAAATTACCTCCATGTCGCCCAGTCCCCCGCCATATGACTGCCCTGCTCCCAGCTCACACCCTCCTCTCTCATGTACCTCTCCACTCCATCCCTCCATCTCATCCTCTGCCTCCACCCCTCCCTCTCTCCCTCCAACTCACTCACATACACTCTCCTCATCTGTCTCTCACTCTTCATCCTCTCCACATGGCCAAATCACCTCAGTGTGTTTCTCCTAAAGCTTCCTATTACATCCACATCCACATCACAATGCTCCTTCACTTTCTAATCTGTCAGTCTGTCTCTCCACGTGACTCTGTATGCGCCTCTCGAATGACTAATTTCCACTGTTCTCACTCTTGACTTCTGTCCCTCCAACAAGGTCCAAGCTTTACCTCCATATGTTAGAGCTGGTATCACAATACTGTCAAGTAGTAACATTTTCCCTTCCAAGCTCACTTCCCTGTTTCTTATTACCGCTTTCAAGGAACCAGCAGCCTTTCTTCCTTGTTATACCCTTTCAAGCACTTCACAATCTAAACTTCCATCCTTACTCATCACACCATCCAAGTACTTAAATGCACTCACATTTTCCATTTCCTCATCATCCAACCTCACTGTACATTCACTGACTTCACTTCTCTCAAAGACCATACCTTTACTCTTCCCTACATTCACCGTTAGATTCCATTTCTTGCACACTCTCCCAAACTCATCCACCAAGTCTTGTAGCTCCTCTTCGTCTTCACTCATCAACACAGTATCATCTGCAAACAACAGTACAGAGAGTTTCCAAACACTGCCCTTTCTCACTAGGGCTGCTCCAACATCCACTGTCATATCTTGTATCTCTTTTATAACCCCATCCATGTACAGATTGAACAACCATGGAGACATGACACATCCCTGTTTCAACCCAACTTTCAAACAGAAAAATTCGCTCAGTTCACCATCCACACGCACTGCTGCCTTAGCACTTCATACATACTCGTCACGTCGTCATTCAACAACTTCCCAACTACTCAATATATTCTAAATACTTTCCACAATCCTTGTCTATCCACCCCGTCATATGCATTCTCCAAATCCAAGAAGGCCACATACAACTTCTTTCCTTTCTCTAGAAACTTTTCCACTAAAGATCTGAGAATGAATATCTGATCTACACAACCTCTTCCCTTCCTAAAACCTCCCTGTTCTTCTCAAACTAACTCCTCTGTTATCTCCCTAACTCTGTCAGTAAGAATCTTACCACAAACGTTTCCTATTACACTTAGAAGACAAATGTCCCTATGATTACCACATACTTCTTTTTCCCCTCATCTTTTGTACAGGAGAACAGGAGAATAATTATACCTGACTTCCAATCCTCCGAGACTCTACCTTCCTCCCAGGCCAATCTGCAAGTCTTCCACATCCATTCTACTACTATCTCTCCCCCATGGTTCAGCATTTCACCACATACTGTATTCCATCAATTCCTGGGGCTTTTCCCATTTTAACTTTCTTCATTGCTTCCACAATTTCCATCTTACTGATTTCTTCCTCTCTTGTCACATCCCTCTGTCTCCCAGCCATTTCAAAGCCACGTACACTCACATTACTTTCATTCTCTATGTTCAACAATTCCTTAAAGTGTTCTCTCCATCTGCTCACTTTTTCTCCTTTCTCCACTAGTAATCTACCATTCTTATCTTTCACTTCCCTACTAACGTCTTTGGCATCCTGTCTAACTCTCTTTACCTCTTTCCAGAACATTTTCTTACATTCCCTCCCCTTTACAATCAAATGTCTTCCAAATTCCTCATCCACTCTCCTCTTATTCTCTCTTACTAATCTTGTCACCTCTTTCTTCCTCTTTACATATGACTCTCTCTTCCGTCTCTCAACTTCTTCCACCCCCGTTTCTCATCCACTCACTATATGCTTTCTTCTTTAGTGCTACATAATGTTCATTAATTAAATACTGCAGAATGGTTCTGATGCCTCCAGACCAAGTTTTTTTTTTTTTTTTTTTTTTTGCAACATCAATACATTAGGTTCCCACTCTAGAAAACCCTATTACAATGTACTCTTTTTAAAAACAGCACTGTCCCTTCTGACACACAATAAAATAAGTTTAACCTCTATTTTCTTTGAAAAATATGGAGGACTGCTGAAAATCTGTAATGAATTTATAAAGCATAATTATCATCATCATCCGGACCTCCTTTCCCACCCTAAGGCAGGGTGAGGAGTAACAACATCCATACAGCCCAAGTCTCCCCAATCCAAAGGGCCACACTTCCATTCACTCATCATTCAAGCCCCCCAGAATCCTGGCTATACCTGATATGCCAAAAACTTTCACCACATTCTGTAGCTTCACATAAACGTATCCGATAAAGTCAATCTGAGCACTGTCAAGTTAAAAGGGGGGCCAAATCCCCGATCATGCACTTCTTCTCACAACATTCATCTAGCTAGCTCGATCTCTTGTCAGTCCCCTAGCCTCAAAGACTTCCATACCTCTCTTCCTCACACATTTATCCATCATATCCCTCCACCTTCTCCTTGGCCTACCTTGCCTCCTCCCTCCTTCAAATTCACTCAGATATACTCTGTTGTTATCCATTCTCTCCACATGACCATACCATCTCAGTACACTCTCTTCGATTCTGGTGTCCACAAACTTCTTTACTCCGCATCTTTCACAAATCATATTATTTCGTATCCTATCCACTCTCTGTACTCCATATACATTCCACAGCAGTCCCATCTCCACTGCTCTCACTCTTGACTTTTTATTTTCATGCCACACCATAGTCTCACATCCATATGTTAAAGATGGCACTAACACTTCTTCATGTAAGCCTCATGCAGCTGCAACACTCAAGCTTCTGTTTCTTATCAAGGCCTTCATGGCATCAGCTACATTCCTTCCTTGTGTCACTCTACTTTCCACTTCTTTTGCACATTATTCTCTCTTTTCTATCATGGTACCCAGGTAAATGAACTCTCACCAATTCCAATCTCTCTCCATTCACTGTAACATCACACTAGGAGTCACTTTCTCGATTACCATCACTTTACATAAATCATATTAAAAAAACTACTTAAACCTGTACTCTCTGCATTACAAGATCTTACTTCATTCTTAATTGTTAGCCATTAGGGTAAAATACCTACAGAATGCATTTCAGCTGCTATCCATTACTACACCAGCAATGTTACTGGTGGGAGTACCACCTCCTTACAGCCATTGTGCTTCAAAGTAAAACTGATTCTGTCCGAAAGTTTGCATCATCTGGAGTACAAGAGTCCATTATGACATGCTGGTTGGCACTGTGAAAGATTAGTTAAAACTGCTTTAACATTACCGAAAGTCTCATAATATTTCATTACTAATGGAAACTGAGCTTTTGATTCTATGACCAGCTGTCCACTCATCTACCACTTGACCACCACCTTACTCAAACTTGAAATCACACATCACTCTAAGCCCTCTCAAACCAATGACAATTTTTTTCACTTTATCAAGCCGCAACTGGTCTATTTTATCCAACATTAAAATGGATATCTAGGAATGACATGGCTGATGAATGCTATATCTAATCCCTCCAAAAGTCTCACCTAGGCTGAATAGATCATGTGGTAATAGCACGAATAAACTAAAAAATACAACGCTGGAAAGAAGGGTTTAACTGTTGTTTACATCTTATGTACAAGTGCCACTGGTATTTATTTACCATTTACCATGCTTTGTAAAACACAATGAGCAGAAGGAAGCAAGCACTCTACAAGGCCTAACAGCTCTCCATTCTGTAACATGTTTACACTCTTTTCTCTAACTAGACCCAAAAGTGTCATCTCTCCATCCTGAATACTGAGTTATAACATTACATTAACAACAGAGTATGAAGCTAGTCAAAGGGAAAAGCTACAAAAAAAGATGCATAGCCACAGGACTGTCTACTTCTGCCACCCAAGCTATGGGAAATAAGCTGAAAACAGGGTTGTTATGATTTAAATCAAATTATTTAAATCATGTGATTTAAATTTAATCAGAGTGAAAAAAAATCATGATTTAAATCAAAATGTATTTTTTTTTACATAAATACAGTAAAAAAGAAGAAAACTGAGAATGTAATGCATGTGTATTGTACAGATGCATCAAGTCTACCTGGCCTGTACTCATCCTGTACTAATCTCCATCAAGTCAGGCACCAGTGATTGCCTTTTGTTACATGGCAAACATTAAAAAACAGAGGAAAGAAGGCTCTTTGATAATAACAATATATATGATTACTCAGTGTTAACATACGAACTAAACTCTTCTTTGAATACGCAGTAACATGATTCAATCTAATTATCATGATCTTAATTTGACAAAATATAAAGAGAAGTTGGCAACTTCCTTCAGTATCTGACAATGTAAGCAACCTCCTCCATACCAAGAAGTGCTGGCCTGTGGTGCATTGCCTTACCCCCACTTCCCATTCACATTATTATTTTCAATTTTGTAAGTCTGTTTATTTGAAGAAACCCTCTTCTGTCTTTCTTTCCTTCATTCTTTCCTCTTCCTTCTACCTGTGGGTGACTTTACACTAAGTGACGAGCCAAATGGTTTCCTGTACACCAGGAAACCATTTACTACGCTGGGTGGTAACCATATAACCAAATTTTGGCGCCTGGTGGTTTAGTGGGTAATTATTGCGCTCCAATCGGATTGAGCCGGTGAAGGTTTATATCCAAGGGGTGGTTGGGGTTGACTGCTCATGTAATGCCATTCAGGGATGAGTGAGGCTGGTCACTCTCGTATTAAATGTCGGGACCAACTGCCTAGCCCCGGGCTCCTCCGCTCCTCATGGGGCAATGTAGGATTGGATGATGGATGGATGGATGATATATAATCATGCCTAATGGACGCACTGCAGCAAGTGGGGGGGAAAAAAGACCCAGTATGGTACTCTTTGGACAGAATTCCCAAAGGCAGAAACAGGGTTGAAAAAAACACAGACTTTTAACAATCTGATTTAAATAAAAAAAAATCTCATTTAAATAGAAAATTCAATTTTTTTATTTAAAAAAAATAATCTGTGATTTTCTCCAACCCTGGCTGAAAATAATGAAAATCTGAGCCAAAAGATATATTTTTCTATATACAGCATTCTTAGAATAATTTTGGCATTCAACAACCTACTGTGATCCATTTTTTTTTTTTTTTTTAACTTCTTACAGCAGTAAAATTATAAAGCTTAATGAGGTGGTTTGGCCATGTGGAGAGGATGGAGGGTGAAAGACTGACGAAGAGAGTGTATGTGAGTGAGGTGGAGGGGGGAAGAGGGAGGGGGAGGCCGAGGATGAGATGGAGGGATGGGGTGGAGAGGTATATGAGAGAGGGGGGTGTGAGTTGGGAGCAGGGCAGTGAAATGGCGGGGGACAAGGCGACTTGGAGGCGATTTGTTTGTGGCCACCCCAAACGGGATTGAGGCGTCTGGCAATAGATAGATAGAATAGATGATTTCTCTGATGCTATCTTTGGGATATTTCATCACTATGGCATGTTACTTTTCTTAATTCTAACTCTGGCATTGTACAACCAAAGATGCACTATTTTTTTTTTTTTGTTAGACTGTAAATGTGAAGGTACAGGCTTTTTTTATCCATCCACTCACTCGATGTAGTGCTGCTCTCGGGTGTCTGCCCTTTCCTTTCCTCCTTCCGTCTTTCTTTTCTTCCTCTTCTGTCTTTCTGTACCATACTACATTCTTTCCTCTTCCATCTGCCTACAGGTGACTTTACACTCCCTCTTGTGTCTTTCTTTCCTTCATTCTTTCCTCTTTCTTCTGCTTATGGATTACTCTACACTGAGTGACAAGCCAAATGGTTTCCTGGTGTGAGTGGTAACCATGTAATCATATTAAGGGGCCTGGTGGTTAGTGGGTAATTACGGCACTACACTCGGACTGAGCCTGTGCAGCTTTATATCCAAGGGGTGGCTGGGGTTTATTGCTCATATAATGCCACTCAGGCATGAGTGAGGCTGGTCACTCGCATCTTAAATGTCAGGACCAACTTGCCATGCCCCTGGCTCCTACACCCATCAAGGGGCAACACAGGATTGGATGATGGATTTTTTTTTCTTTAACCTATCAGATGGAGCTAAATACCCCACAGGCTTGAATGGTGGGTGAATGGAAATGTGGTTCATTCAATTAGGCAAACTTTGGTTAACACTTTAATCTATCAATTTTTTTTTTCTGGCTCTCTGGACCCTACCTCACCCCACCTTGGAGTGGGATCTGGATGATGAAGAATACTGTGACTTGTTACCATAGCAGCAATGGAGTAATATAGATTTCTTTCATCTCTGTGTCGCGCATCCGTGCATGCGTGCATGTGTATGTGTAGAACTGAGTTGGCATTATCTAACCTAGAGATGTAATTATTTTTCCAAATCACAGCTACTCAATTTGGGGTTTCTAGTTTTTGGTGGGTATACCAGACATACTGTTAGTTCTGGATATCAGTGTATCAGATTTGCTACAGATTTTGAAAACAACATATGACAGGGTGATGATCTTAGTCCCCTGCCTAGAGGGATAGGATTAATGTAGTATTTCCCAAGTCAGTAGTGGGGGGCGCGGTAGCACAGTGGTAGCGAGCTGGACTTGTGATCGGGGGATTGCAGGTTCGAGCCTTGCCCGGGCTGCCGTGCCGGGAGGGGTAGCTCCCTCCTGTAACCCTAGCGGGGCTATATAGTCCAATACAGGGCTTAGCTCGGGGGAACTCCATTTCTCCCATTTTCTCTCAAGTCAGTGGTATTAAATCATCACCTGGCTGAGTGAAAAGTCCAGAAACAGCAGAATTCCCATTTTGTGTGTATTCCTTCTAAATTGCTTCAAGCTTACTATCTGAAGGTCTGGTGGTGCCCTCCTCTCCACACATTAGTTAAATACTATCATTTCATACAGAGTCAAAAATGAAAAAATGAATCACTCAGAAAACAATTAATAATAATAAACATCATCATCATTAACATGTAGCCTCATTTTTCCCACCCACAGGTTGGGTTAGGTTGGGTCCAAAGAGCAATGAAAAAGAAAAAAACATGATGATGGGGGAATTAATCAACAGTGTGCCCTATGAAACAGACCACTCATTCTCTCACCACTGAAGCTCCCGCAATCCTGACTCCAGCTCCATAAAAAGTATGAGAGATTCATAGTGCTACCAACAAGGACATTACACTAACTGTCATGCCAAATGGTTTCTTGGTAACCATAAAACCTATCCCTGGAATAAGGGAAAGATGACTAATCCCCCACAGTCCGTGCAAGCCTGACAGTTAAGAGGGAGAGGATGGCCAGGAGTAGTGTCACCCCACCCTCTACTCTTACCCACTGGCAGTTTTGCAGATACAGATGATGATGATGATGGTTTTACAGATACAGATGATGATGATGATGACGATGACAATGACGATGTTGACGATGATGATGATGTGATGATGATGATGATGATGACGATGACAATGATGATGATGATCTATCAATCTATCTATATACCTAGGCTGCTTCCCGCAAAGAAAGGGAGGTAACCGAGACAGGACAACACAATCCCAATTTACTCATCCACACACACACATTGGTAATAAATAATAACAACAACAGTAATAATAATAATAATAATAATAATAATAATAATAATACTGTAATAATAATGAAATTATAATAATAATAATAATTTTCATTCATTCATTCATCATCCAATCCTACGATGCCCCATGAGGAGCGCAGGAGCCCAGGGCTAGGCAAGTTGGTCTTGGCATTTAAGATGAGAGTGACCAGCCTCACTTATCCCTGAGTGGCATTACATGAGCAATAAACCCCAACCACCCATTGGATATAAACCTACATGGGCTCAATCCGACTGGAGTGCCGTAATTACCCACTAAACCACCAGGCACCATAATTTGGTTATATGGTTACCACCCAGCATAGTAAACAATTTCCTGGTATACAGGAAACCATTTGGCTTGTCACTCAGGGTAGAGTCACCCACAGGCAGAAGGAAGAGGAAAGAATGAAGGAAAGAATAACAGAAGTGGAAGTGTAAAGTCACCTGTAGGCAGAAGGATGAGGAAAGAATGAAGGAAAGAAAGACAGAAGAGGATGGAAGGAAAGAAGGATGGAGGAGAGGAAAGGGCAGACACCCAGGAGCTGCACTTCATTGAGTGAGTGGATGGTGAGTGCTCCCACCTAATAATAATAATAATAATAATAATAATAATAATAATAATAATAATAATAGTAATAATAATGATAATAATAATAATAATCTGGCCTTTTGTTTCTCAAAAGCGCCAGTTCTTCCTTTTGGGAATTCACTAGCGCTCAACACACATACTTGTATATTATTTTTACAGTTACAAGAAATGTAACAATTCTTGTATATAATACAAGCTATATCATATACACATGAAAGTGGCAATAATTACACCCTATAATCATCCGTCATAGTACCTCTCTCCAGGTCATAGCATTTTGAAAAAAGAAAGGCTTTCGACTGTCTCTTAAAAGATTCAACAGAAGAGAGTTGTCTTATGACAATGGCAATCTGTTGACAATGGCAATCTGTTATATAATCTAGGGGCTCTATATGCAAAAGAACGATCAGAGAAAGATGACTGGTGAATGGCTCCTGGCTCATCAAGATGCAAGGAATCATCTTCACTGCGTAACATCACACCCGGGCGTGCCGATGGAAGTTTTAACAATTCAGCAAGATACTTCGGTTCACCAAACTTAGGAACCTTGAATGTAATAAGACACAGTTTAAATTCAATTCTAGCCTTTACTGGTAACCAATGCAACTCAATCAGAAACGGGGTAGTTGAGGTTCTCGGGGGGAGACCAAAGATAAGCCTTGCCGCCCTGTTCAACACAGACTAAACTTTTGTTAGTATATTATTTGGAAGACCAACCCACAGTGAATTACAATAATCAACACGAGACAAGACCACTGCATGGACCAATGTTAAGACACACCGTCTATTCAGGAATTTTCTCACAGAGTACAGATTTCTGATATGCAAGTTACACCCTCTTACAACCTGATTAATATGTTCTTTGTAATTTAACTTAGAATTAATATAAACACCCAGATTTCGAACAGAACTGACTGGATGCAGCTGTGACAAGCCAATGTTCAAAGCCAGGGCATTGTCAGTGTCATCACCCCTTCTGTTTCCTCTGATGATGATGATCTCAGTTTTACCATCATTCAGCTTAAGTTTCCTTTTAGCCATCCAAATCTTAATATCAGACATTAGAGATTCAAACTTTGTCTTAGTATCGTTGATATCTGACATCTTAACCTAGAGCTGGGTGTCATCAGCATAAAAATGATAGGACACATCATGAGCATCAAGTAGAGACGATAAACTACTTGTGTAGATAGTAAATAGATTTGGACCCAAAACTGATCCTTGAGGGACTACAAATAGAAGGGGAGCAGAATCAGAGCTAGTGTAATCAACAACCACTCTCTGAGATCTGTCCGACAGATACGACTTAAGGAGCAAAAGGGCACTATCACGAACGCCATAAAAATACAGATCATCCAACAATAGTTTATGATCTACTGTATCAAAAGCTGCAGACAGATCCAACAGAACTAGGAGAGAGGACATTCCACTACAAGTGTTTGCCACCAAGTCACTCTGAATCCTTGTCAGTGCAGTTTCAGTTGAATGGTATTTTCTGTATGCCAACAGCCATACCACGTTGAGTACACTGCTTCCCGTCCGATCAGCGAAGTCAAGCAACGTTGGGTCTGGTTAGTACTTGGATGGGTGACCGCCTGGGAACACCAGATGCTGTTGGCATCCCTACGTGTCAAGTGGGGTTGGTGGAGGATTAGTGCCCCTCCCTGTAAAACAATTAACTCTAAGCCCTTGGCCACCCCGGTTGGGATACATGGCGTCTGGCAATGAATGAATAAATGAAAATGATTGAACAACAGGAACAACTCTGTTGTGTTCCAGTCGTGGTAAGAGTTGATCGAGTATGGCCCACTCAATAATCTTGGATAAAAAAGACAGGTTAGAGATGGGACGATAATTTGTCATGCTCTCGACAACAAGGCCAGGTTTCTTAATTAGGGGCCTAAGCAAAGCACGTTTCTCAGACTGCACAAAATTACTTTCTAAGAAGCATCTATTTATTATGTTGCAGATAAAGTCTGCAGCGTGCTCATACACGTCAGGCAGTTGTGACATGCTACACGGATCGAGTGAGAAAAATGTTTTATTAAGTTCTCTGATGTAACATTTGACTTTGTTTACATCCAGAGGATGAAATATTGAAAGCAAATGATCCCCGGTGCACCGTGGCTGGAAGTCAACTGAGTACGCTTCACTAGGAGAACTGCTGTCTAAATCACTTCTTATGCGAGATATCTTACTTGTAAAAAATGAAGCAAAATCAGAAGCCAACTGGGCATCAGATACAGAAGTTGGTTTAACAATTACATTCCTCCGACCAACCAAATTGTTCACAACTGCAGACAGTTTTTTTTTTATCACCACCACATGAATCAACTTTATTTTGATAATATCTAGCCTTTTGGGCTTTTACAGTGTGAACGACTGCTCTTCTCGCAAAAACATAACGCAAACAAGTTACTTCGCTCCATTACAAGCGCCACTCACGTTCTGCCCTTCTACGCTGTCTACGCAAAGAATTGATGGATGGACCATACCACGGAGAATTATCACGTACAGTGATTGTTTTTACTACTTCAGGACAATAATGGTCAAAAATTGACCTGAGCTCGTTGTTGTAAATATCAACCAATTCACCAGAAGAAAGACTTGAAGAATCGATGGAGTTTAAACGTTGATCAATTTCAAAACACATCAACTAGCGGTCAACATTGTTGTAATTTCTGAACCTGATGACCTTTACATATGAAGGGGATTTCGGGACATCAAAACTAAGAGTGATCAGAGCATGATCAGAGATGAGGGGGTCAAATGAGTCAACCTCCACATCTGATATGCACCTGCAACCAACAGGGGACAAGATCAAGTCAAGGACATGTCCTGAGACACGAGTTGGGTTCTCAACTCAAGGAATTCTGAAGAAAATGGTTTTGACTCTGGACTGTCAACCCAATAATTGAAATCACCACAAACAAGAAGTCCTCCAGGTTTAAGAGAAAATCTTTCAAGAAACTGCCCAAACTCCTCCATAAAACCTCGATCTCTGCCCGGATGACCTGGTCGATAGACAATTGCAATTCTAATGGTATTCTGATGGAAATTTATTAATACTTCCATAAATTCAAATGAAGATGGGGTCAGGTCTGAGTCAATGAGAGAAACATTTGCAAGTGCTGCCAAGTAGTTGAGTGCTACGCCTCCTTCCGGATAGTCAGCAGCAGGCCTGGGAATACTAATAACAGAATGTGCCTTAGGCAATGCATTACGAATAATATCGATATCAGACTCATACAACCAGGTTTCAGTCAAGCACAAAATGTCAAGCTCGTGCTGATTTAGAGTTTCATTAATATAGTCTTCATTAATATAGTCTATCTTATTACGGATAGAACGAATATTTAAAAGACCCATCCTTAACTGGTTCAAGAGGGACGTAGTCAGTTTTTTGAATGGTCAAAATTGGTGTTTTCATTCAATCTATTCCTATGAGAAATCATAATTGGACATTCTCTACTTGATGCAAAATGGGCAACTGACTGTGACTTTGAATTAGCATCTTGATGTCGTAAAGAGGAGCAGTTGATGCATTTGGGAGAATTTCTGTTACTACAGTCCTTAGATTTACAGGCTCCAGCACAAAAGACGCACTTAGGTCCATCACTTTTCCTAGAACATCTCTCAAATGTATGACCAAAGCCTTGACAGTGATGACACTGTGTAACCCAGAATCTATCGAAAGCGCAGCATCTTGTAAGATCCACATAGATGTAATTGCCCTGTTCTACAATGGAGGATCTCACCTCTGGCGACATCCTCAAGACAGCAGTTTTGGTGTCATTCCTTGTCCTTGTGAAGAGAAGGTTTAGGGTACAACCTTGATCAATGAGCATCTTAATTTTATTGTTTTTTCTCAGAATATTTGGGATGATGTCAGAGTCATCCAAGGAAGAGGAAAGGCCTGTCACAGTAATTTTAGGCAACATTTTCTTTGGCTCTGATATGCAAAAAGTGCCCTCACAGCCAAAATGATCAGTCAGCACCTCTGTTGCTTCACCCTTGGCCTAAGCTGATGGAAACTTCATTACTAGCTCACCAGCCTTGGTCTTAAGGCAGCTATCAACCGGTACCGAGTTAAGTATGCCTCTGATGTCTTCTGGTCCTATCTGATTTGTCAGGGCACCAGCGCCACTCTCTGGTTTCACAATCAGTACATGCTGACTATGAATGGCTTTTTTCTGGCCACGAGCACTGATCTCAATCACGTCCCCAGGCAGATCCTTCCCTCCCCCCACGAGAGACCCGCGAACAGCATCCGCAAATGACTTGGCCTGATCTTGCGTGACCGCCATGGGTGATGAGACCTTGGTCTCTAGTGCCTCCAGTCTATTTGGAACCTCTCTAATTGCCTGAAAGATTGGCCCAATAACTTTATCTTCAAACTCCTTCTTGGAACTACTTCCTCAACCAGCCAAGACCTCGCCTGCTGGTGCAACACACTGGCTACACAGCCAGCGAAAGCCCAGCTGGTGGCTCTTCTTCATGAATGGATAGTCGCCTGCATCCAGATTTTCACAAGCTATATGAATCCACTCACTGCAGTAGGCGCACTTCAGTGCTTGTGCACTTTTTGCTACAGACCTACTGCAGCGAGGGCACTGGTGGTGTTTACTCATGGTAAGGGAGAACAAAAAAACAAAACAAAATGACAACAACAGCAAAATGTATATACAATACTACCCGGGATAAACCCAGGTAGCGCCGCCTCCGTTTGTGTCACCCTAATTTAGGAGAAAAAAAGAAAACCGAAAGAAAAACAAAAACAAAAAACAGAAATGGAAAAAAAAAACAAAAAAAAAACAGGGTGTCTGCGAGGTCACCACGAGCAGGTGAGGTACGACTTGACTACCCTTCAAGGAAAGGTAACCCAAACCGAGGTGCCGCAAAAGTGCCGAGATGGCATTGAAACTTTTCCCAATTCGAGCTTTATAGCAGCGGCAAATACGTCACTTAGGCAAGACCTCATTGGTTACGATACTGCCACTGCGCAAATAATAATAATACAGTAATCCCTCCACTATCCGATGTAATAGAGCCAAAGGTATGTCCAGAAAGTGGTCCCATCCGGAAAATGGGCCTCTGACTGCTGGACTGGTACTTAGGATCCTAACCCAGCCTAACTTTGAAAGCCACCTAAATAACGCCCTGCTGGACATGCATAGCACTTATTTAAACCTATTAAAGACCCTATTAACACCAATAATGGTCATAAGGCATGAAATAAATGAAAAGACACCAGAGAATGAGGAATTAGAAGTATGGAAAATACTTAAGCCTAGCAGTGTATAGGGTACTGTACTTACAGCACGTCTGTGGCCGCCTCCTTGAACTCTCTAAGGCTCTGGTAGTTGTGAAAATGCTCTTGAAGCACGTACAGTAATCCAGTGTTCTCCTACACTTAATTCTTTGCACTGTGAGTTATAATTGTTTAACACTGCACATTCTTCTTAACTGAACCAAGCCAGTTTCAACCGCAACTTTGCACTCCACACTCACTCCACACTTAATCCTTTGCACTCTAAATTCTAATTTCTTAACACTGCACAACACTGTAAATTCCCATGTGGTCTAGTGGCGAGGTATTGCAGTTTATTCACTGTTCATTCATTAAAAATGAGCACGTGCAACATCCATTACGATGGATGTCTTCCCTGAACGAAGGTTAGACAGTAACTGGGGACAGGGTTGCCAGATCTGAACTCGGCCATATTACCAAACTCCTCAATTTTCATTACCAAACTTAACTTTTCATTACCACATTCTTAAAGGAAGCATTTATTCTTCACTAATTATATGTACACTGGAAATAATCGCTCTCCTTATTATCAGCAGCATGTTTATTTTTGCACTATGTATGCTAGCAGATTAATCAAAGAAAGCAGACAGTCCACCACCTCCATTCTCTATATCTTTATACTGTACATGTGAAAAATATGTTTGGAAAGGGATCATGCTGATTCACTAAAAAACAAACTTTTCAGTATCAAACTGGCCCACATTTGGTAATGAAAAATACCAAATGGCAACTGTGACTGGGGAGGGGGGAAGGGGAAGGAAGGAAGGGATGAAGGGGCCCTGGTGTAAACAGCTGTTTGGCATGGCGTGGTGCCTTGCAGCAATTTCAAATTACAGGTGGGAAAAAAATTCGGATTTTGGGAGGGATTTTTTTTTTTTTTTTTTTTTTTTTTTTGGGGGGGTGTCTGAAGGACCAGGCCCACAATGTCCGGTAAGTGGGGAGTCCAGAAAGTGGGCGTCCGGAAACTACAGGGATTACTGTAATAATAATAATCATCATCATCATCATCATCATCATCATCATCATCATCATCATCATCATCATTTGGATCTCCTTTCCCACCCTAGGGCAGGATGAGGAGTCACAATAATAACAATAATAGTATTAATATTAATAATAAAGTGATAATTATAGATTAATATTAACAAATTGTATTCACCTACACTGGTAAAACTAACCAGAGCAAAGAAACTGGCCAGGGTTTCTGGAAGATTGTACTCTTGTGGTCGGAAGATTGGGGATGGGTCACACTCATAGCGGAAGCTGTCCTCATGTTCGCTGTACTCAACTGGGCAAACGAAGAATGGGTACTGGCACATCACATATGATAGCTGAAATAAAAACAATCATTAGCCAAGTGAATCAAATGACCAATTACTGAAAAACACAATCAATAACCCCTCTAATCAGACATATGTAACACCAGAAAAACAATCATTATCCACATGAATCAAATGACCAATTACTGAAAAACACAATCAGTACCCCTCTGAATCACAAAAGATTTGGTTAACTGTGTCTGACTGCTAAAAATACAGCCATTAAACCCTTGAATCAAATGACAAATTTTACTGGTTAATTACATCAGTCGAAAAACAGTTGTTAACTCCATGATGCAGGCAACAAAGTTAACTGCTTAATTATGAGAGCTGAAAATGACTATTATCAAGCAGTTGAGCCAAATGACAAATTTTACTTGTTAATATTATGACAGCTGAAAATGACAAGCATCATGCAGTTGAACCAGATGGCAAATTTTACTTGTGAACATTAACCATCATCATCATCCAGACCTCCTTTCCCACCCTTGGGCAAGGTGAGGAGTAGCAATGTCCAGAGAGCCCAAATCTGCCCAGTCCAATGGGCCATGATTCCATTTGCTCACCATTCAAGCCCCCGGAATCCTGGCTCAATCTAATATGCCAAAAACATTCACAATGTTCTGTAGCTTTACATAAACATATCCAACAGAGTCAATCCGGACACTGTCACGTTAAAAAGGGGTGCTATATCCCTGATCATGCACTTCTCCTCACAATATTCATCAAGCCAGCTCGATCTCTTGTCAGTTCCCTAGCCTCACCGACTTCCAAACCTCTCTTCCTCACACACTCATCCACCATATCCCTCCACCTTCTCCTACCTCGCCTCCTCCCTCCTTCACATTCGCTCAGATATATTTTTATCACCATACTGTTGTTATGCATTCTCTCCATATGACCATACCATCTCAGTACACTCTCTTTGATTCTGATGTCCACAGACTTCCTCACTCCATATTTTTCACAAATCACATTATTTTGTATCCTATCCACACTCTGTACTCCACATACATTCCTCAGCAGTCCCATCTCCAATGCCCTCACTCTTGACTTTTCATTTTCATGTTACACCATAGTCTCACATCCATATGTTAAAGTTGGCACTAACACTCCTTCATGTAAGCTTCATGCAGCTGCAACACTCAAGCCTCTGTTTTTTATCAAGGCCTTCACTACACCAGCTTTTTTCCCTCCTTGTGTCACTCTACTTTCCACTTCTTTTGCACATTTTCCTCTCTTTTCTATCATGTCACTCTACTTTTCCACTTCTTTTGCACATTTTCCTCTCTTTTCTATCACTGTACCCAGGTATTTGAACTCTCTCACCAATTCCAGTCTCTCTCCATTCACTGTAACATTGCACTGGGACTCACCTTCTCTCTCAATAACCATCACTTTACTCTTTTCTACATTTACTCTCAAGGCATGACGCTCACAGACATCAACAAAACTCTGCACTAGTCTACCAAGTTTCTGTCCGGTAGTAGTAGTAGTAGTAGTAGTTGTTCCCAAGGAAGTCCGGCCGAACAGCCCCGAGTCCCTATGGAAAGCCAAGACCGAGACCGAGCTTGACTTTCCCACAGAGCTCTCAAGGAGTGTATGTTGTGTTGTTGGCACAGGTGATTGTATGCAATGTAGTCTTCCATAATGTGCTTAATATTGTGAGGTGCTGTGTTGCATCCTGGACAGGCATCGGCGACAGAGTCATCCAGCCTCTTTTGATAACTCAGAGGGCTGGATGATGTCCACATCTCAGACTGGCCAGGTGGACCCTGTCCTCCCGAGGGAGATAGGATTCAGAAGGGTGGATATCAGGAGGTCGTGCATGCAGCTGTGTGTCGTCTTTAAGTGATTGAATGGAACAGCGAGTGATTTGAGTATGGATATGCTTCTGGACACTTGTCTGAGGCGGGCGAGGGGAAAGAGATGGCAGTACAGTACTGTATTTGTGTATGATATTGTGTGCTGGGTGTTCTTTTGATGTTCCTTGGTGTGTGTGGATGTGCTGTCATGTAGTGTAGTGGATGGTGTGGGTTTGTGGAGACTGTGGCAAGAATTTGGGTGCCTCTCATGTCTAGATGATCCTTGACTTTGAGGACTTTGGTTTCTTGGTGTTGGTGGTCTGTGATGTAGTAGCTATGGAGCCTGTGATTACTTTTAAGGCCTTGTTCTGTATGGTCTGTAGAGTGTTGTAGTGTTTTAGTGAGGTCTGTAGAGTGTTGTAGTGTTTAGTGAGGACAGAAGTCCAAGCAAGGCTTGCAAAAATTCATCACAGAAAGTATATATTGTTTGCATACTGTGGTGGTGGTTTCTTTGTTGTGTCCAAATGTTGTATGGGCAAGTGACCTCAAGGCACTGAGTCTTGGTGTTCTATCTATCTATCTATTGCCAGACGCCTCAATCCCGTTTGGGGTGGCCACAAACAAATTGCCTCCAAGTCGCCCTGTCCCCCACCATTTCACTGCCCTGCTCCCAACTCACACCCCCCTCTTTCATATACCTCTCCACCCCATCCCTCCATCTCATCCTCGGCCTCCCCCTCCCTCTTCCCCCCTCCACCTCACTCACATACACTCTCTTCGTCAATCTTTCACCCTCCACCCTCTCCATATGGCCAAACCACCTCAGTGCGTTCCTCATAACACTTCCTATCACATCCACATCCACACCACAACGCTCCTTTATATCCTCATTCGTCAGCCTGTCTCTCCATGTGACTCCACAGGCTCCTCTTAAATAATTCATTTCCACTGCTCTCACTCTTGACTTGTGTCCTTCCAACAACGTCCAAGCTTCACTTCCGTACGTTAGAGTTGGTATCACAATATCGTCATGTAGTAACTTTTTCCCTTCCACGCTCACTTCCCTGTTTCTTATCACTGCTTTCAAAGAACCAGCAACCTTTCTTCCCTGCTGTACCCATTCAAGCACTTCACCCTCCAAACTTCCATCCTTACTCATCACACTACCCAAGTACTTAAACGTACTCACATTTTCCAATTTCTCACCATCCAACCTCACTGTACATTCACTGACTTCACCTCTCTCAGAGACCATCACTTTACTCTTCCCTACATTCACCTTTAGATTCCGTTTCTTACACACTCTCCCAAACTCATCCACCAAGCCTTGCAGCTCCCCTTCGTCTTCACTCAACAACACAGTATCATCTGCAAACAACAGTACAGGGAGTTTCCAAACACTATCCTCTCTCACCAGGGCCACTCCAACATCCACTACCCTACCTTGTACCTCTTTTATTACCCCATCCATGTACAGATTGAACAACCATGGAGACATGGCACATCTCTGTTTCAACCCAACTTTCAAAGAGAAAAATTCACTTAGTTCACCATTCACACGCACTGCAGCCTTCGCACCATCGTACATACTCTTCACAGCATTCAACAACTTCCCATCTACTCCATATATTCTTAACACTTTCCACAATCCTTGTCTTTCCACCCTGTCATATGCTTTCTCCAAATCCATGAAAGCTGCATACAACTTCTTTCCCTTCTCTAGAAACTTTTCCACTAAAGATCTAAGAATAAATGTCTGATCGACACAACCTCTTCTCTTCCTAAAGCCTCCCTGTTCTTCTCCAACTAATTTCTCTGTTCTTTCTCTAACTCTGTCAGTAAGTTTTGGTGTTAATTTATCTTTAATGTTTGTGATGTGTTGTTTAAATGACATCGATGTATTGCATGTTTCACCAAGGATTTGTGTGTGTGTGTGTGTGTGTGTGTGTGTGTGTGTGTGTGTGTGTGTGTGTGTGTGTGTGTGTGTGTGTGTGTGTGTGTTGTTTATGGTGAGGTGTGGAATGTGACTGAGTTTTGCTGTCCAGTTTGCGGAAATGGTCACTGTAGATTTGGTTGGGGCTATTTTGAGCCTATTTGTGGTCAACCATTCACGTAGTGTGTTGAGGTATGGTTGGAGGATGTGTGCGGCTGTGTTTGCATTTTGGTGTGTATATGCAAGTGTTGTGTCGTCTGCATAGGGAGCTATGTGTATTTGTGGTGTGTGGGGTGTGGGTTAGTCATGCATGTAAAGCATAGAGAAGGGGACAAAACAGATCCTTGAGGGATGCCATTTGTGAAGTTTCTGATGTTCGAAGACTGACCGACAAATGTTACATGAGCACATCTGCCTGCAACACAGTTTGCCAGCCATATTTTTTGTGTTATTGTGCATGTTTGTGCTGAATATTTTGTTTGTGAGGCTGTGGTGGAGGATGGCATCAAAAGCTTTGCTAATGTGTAATGTTACTAGGAGTGTTCTGTGTGGTGGCCTGGCTAAATTCATGCCATCAAAAACTCCCTGTGTAAGGTCTGTAAGGAGAGTGTTTGTGGAGTGTAGTGGCCTAAAACCATGCTGTGATGGGCTAGGGGGGTGTGAGGTGTAACTAGTTGTAATACCAGTCATTCAATGACTTTGGAGGGGGTGCAGAGAAGTGTGATGGTGCAGTGTGAGGAAGGTAACATGGGGTCTTTGTTGGGTTTGGGGATAGTGATGATAGTGCCATGCTTCCAGATGTTGGGTATTATGTTGTATGAGTAGCTGTAGTGTGATATGTTGGTGAGTGCTTGCATGCCTTGTGGTCCATGGTTTAAGGCGTATGTTGCTTATGTTGTACGGCCCACAGGCAGATGAGTGCATGTGGTTGCTAACGATGTGCTTTGTCTGGTGGTAAGCGAGAGGCGCGAAGTCTGGGTCTGTGGGGAACTGTCTCTTGCATCGGATGACACATTGGTCATCGCAATGGGGGTTTAGGTGGCTGACATGGAAAAGTGACTGATAAGAGCATTTGCTTGTTGTTTGTTTGAAGGTATGGTGTCTGTTATTGTGATGGCAATGTGTGATTGTGCAGTGCTGCTATTGGAGAGAGTGATGCTGTTCAGTGTTTTGTGGAGTTTGCTGGTGTTTGTTTTGTGATCAAGTGTTTGGAGATAATTATTCCAATATAGTGTTTGCTGTTCTGATATTATAGTGTTTATTTGAGTGTTGAATTCTTGTATTTGTTGTATGGTATGACTTGGGTGTTGGGGAGTGTCATAGTGTGTTTCGTTGACTGATGAGGCCTTGAATTTCTGGTGTGAAGTTGGGGTTGTGTCTCTTTCTGGTGTGAAGTTGGGGTTGTGTCTCTTTCTGTTGCCTCTAGGGATATGTGTTTTGTCTGCATTTTGAATAACTGTACTGAAAGTGTGCAGAGCGGTGTTGATGTTTGTGATGGATGTACTGTTTAATGTTTCAAAGTGTTGTTCTGTTTCAGTTGTGAAGGCCTCCCAATTGGTTCTCTTATAATTTGTGTATGTGTGTCTGTGGCCAGCTGGGGTGATTCTGGTTTGGGTAGTGATGATAACTGGGATGTAGTCAGACTCAAGGGTTTTGACCACTCTCCAGGATGTTGTGGGGGAGAGGTTCGAGGAGCAAAAATTGATGTCTGGGGATGATGTGAAAAAGAGAGCTTGGTGTGGGATATGGGCATCTTGATGGAGATTAATAAGTATGAAAAGACTATCTCTGTGTCAGGGTTGTTGACATGCCAGGCCGATGCCTCGGCGTTGAAATCACCACCCAGGATAATGCTGGGTATGTTACTGATGTGGTGTATTTCTGGAGAGTAACTGTGTGGTGCTGTGGGGGACGACTAGGGGGGAATGTATATATTGGTGATTGTTATGTGTGATTTGTTACCAGTGTGTATTTCAATTGATTGTATTTCTGTTGAGGTGTCATGTGGGGGGAGAAGTGACTTTGTGTGTGCACTAGTGCCTGAAAAGTTGATGGATTTGTGTACCAGAGTGATGAGTCCATCATCAATGCCGTCGACCAAGTCTTGTCTCATGGTGATGAAATTATGAAATGCAGGTGTTTTTTGTGTTCTGCGTAGGTCTTGTTCTTCTAAGATGGCAATGTGTATGTTCTGCTGTTTGATGTATTGTGTGAGTTCTTGTTTTTTGGTGTTTATGCCATCTATTCCTGTTCAGTACTTGCAAGTAGTACTGCATCATTACATCAGCATACAACAAATTTGAGATATTCCATCCATCACTATTCATTACCAACAACCATCCCCCTCTCCATTACTTGTGTTTTTACAAGTTAATATTATGCAAGCTAAAAGTACAATCACTAAATCCTTGAATAAAAATGACAAAATTTAATGGCTAATTACATCAGCTGAAGAATACAATCATTAACCACTTGAATTCAAACAATTTTACATGGTTCTTTATGATACATGACAATCATCAAATCCTTAAATGAAATGATAAAATCTATTGGCTCTTGCTCTCTCCAGATGATTTGTAATCACATTAGGATAAACTTCTCAAACTATGAAAGTCAAATAAACTCATTCATTAAAAATCAGAGATGTGTTTCAAAGTATCAACTTCTTACATAATACGAAAATATTAACTGAAGAAACTAGCAAACTAGCTTACATGTATCAAAAGAGCTTCATTATCTTTCTATCCTTTCATGAAATATCAAAAAGGCAACTAGAAATAAGAACTTACTGCATTTTACTGGTTATTTCTTGCAATATCCAGATGACTTTAACCTGGCAGGACAGACTTCAAACTGGAGAGATCACATACCTGGTACTGTATGACTTTCATTTCCCCCTGAACTTTAAGGGATGTTCCCCAATCTGAAGAAAATCATCTGGAGACAACTTTAAAAATGCAGGGGGGGGGGGAGTAAATGTAAAAGTTTTCTACTTCAACATCCACTGTTCTGCCAACCATCATTTACAAATCTCATCCCTAATTTTGCTTGAAAATATGACTTTAAAAACTAGCACCCTCACCATCATGCCCATGAAGACTGTAGAGATGCCGCCACCAATAAATCCTTCCCAGGTCTTCTTTGGGCTGAGTTGGATGAGGGGAGTTTTGCCAAAGAAGAAGCCAAACATATAGGCCATAACATCATTGATGACGATCATGGAGACTGGTACAATGAACCAGATCATGCCATGGAAGATGTTAATAATGATGAGGTAGCTCTGTGTCACCACAATCAACAGTGCCACATGAGTCCAGGCAAACAGTGAGAATTGACGCATGTAGTAGCGCTTCTTGAGGGAGAGTACAAACCATACAAACCCAACAATATACATGAAGAATGAAGTGAAGCGATGGTATGCAATCAGCCACCGCATAAAGTCCTGCAAATATAAAACACTGCTGTAAAAACTAATAATGAGTGGTTCGTTTGCACTTCTTCGTATCTAACTACTACTGTGAATCAGTGCAAAAGTATTAGCACAGAGGAAAATCTGCAGGTATATTCAGCATCTTTCGAAATGTATGCACAGATTAAATGAAAAAAAATAAAGCTTGTACACAACAGGAGCAAATATAAGAAAAGCATTCAAAAATACATTACTAGACGGTGATTTAAGTACCAAATTGCAGTAGTTACAGCTTGCCCCTCCCTGTAAAACAATTAACTCTAAGCCTTGGCCACCCCGATTGGGATACATGGCGTCTGGCAATGAATGAATGAATGATATATACGCACACAGCAAAACCTCAATATAGTGAACTTCAATAAACCAGAATTCACTTTTATTGGAATCAAGGAGCTACAAGACTAAATTCTTATTCATCATCATCATCCGGACCTTCTTTCCCACCCTAGGACAGGGTGAGGAGTAGCAATGTCCAGGCAGCCCAAATTTGCCCAATCCAATGGGCTACGCTTCCATTCACTCATCATTCAAGCCACCGGAATCCTGGATCTATCTGATACCCCCAACACATTCACCATATTCTGTAGCTTCACTTAAACGTATCTGATAGAGTCAATCCAGATGCTGTCCCATTAAAAAGGGGTGCCAAATTCCCAATCATACACTTCTCCCAACAACATTCATCAAGCAAGCTCGATCTCTTGTCAGTACCCTCACCTCACCGATTTCCATACCTCTCTTCCTCATGCTCTCATCCATCATATCCCTCCACTTTCTCCTTGGCCTATCTTGCCTCGTTCCTCCTTCAAATTTGCTCAGATATACCTTTTTCACCGCTCTGTTGTTATCCATTCTCTTCACATGACCATGCTATCTCAGTACACTCTCTTCGATTCTGGTGTCCACAGACTTCCTCACTCATCTTTCACGAATCACATTATTTTGTATCCTATCCACTCTCTGCACTCCACATACATTCATCAGCAGTCCCATCTCCTCTGTTCTCACTCTTGAGTTTTCATTTTCATGCTACACCATAGTCTCACATCCATATGTTAAAGTTGGCACTAACACTCCCATCATGTATGCCTCATGCAGCTGCAACATTCAAGCCTGTTTCTTATCAAGGATTCATAGCACCAGCTACTTTCCTTCCTTGTGTTACTCTACTTTCCACTTCTTTTGCACGTTTTCCTCTCTTTTGTATCACTGTGCCCAGGTATCTGAACTCTCTCACCAATTCCAGTCTCTCTCCATTCACTGTAACATCACGCTGGGAGTCACCTTCCCTCTGAATAACCGTCACTTTACCCTTTTCTACATTTACTCTCAAGGCACGATGCTCACAGACATCAGCAAAATACTGCACTAGCCTACCAAGTTCTTGTCTGGTATTTGCAAGTAGTACTGCATCATCAGTATACAACAAATTTGAGATATTCCATCCATCACCACCCATTACCAACACCATCCCTCCCTCCATTACTCGTGTTTTTACTTCTCTCATCACCCCATTCATATATATATATATATATATATATATACATATATATATATATATCGAATAACCACGGGGGACATCACACAACCTTGTCGCATGCCCATACCGATCGTGAATCATTCATTTAGATGCCCATTTACTCTCACATGCTTCACTACAATCATAAAAACTCTTGATGGCACCTAGCAACCTATCATGTACACCGTAAATGTACAAAACCTTCCACAATCTTTCTCTGTCTACTTTGTCGTATGCTTTTTTCCAGATCCATGAATCCCAAAAACACCTAATAGTCCTTCTCACGCACCTTTTCCACTATGTGTCTTACTGCAAATATTTGATCCACATATCCTCTGCCACTTCTAAAGCCACCCTGTTCATCATTGACTAAGAATTCTGATATCTCTTACTTTCTCTATAATAATTCTTCCATATACTGTACCTTCCATTTCACACTCCATAAATTTAATAAATTTTATAAACTTATATAAGTGAAGCTACAAAACATGATGAATGTTCTTGTCGTATCCAACAGAGCCAGGATTCCAGGGGCTTGAATGAGGAGTGACTGGAAGCATGGCCCATTGGATTGGGCAAATTTAGGCTGTCTGGACATTACTACACCTCATCCTGCCCTAGGGTGGGAAAGGAGGTCCGGATAATGATGATATATATTATACATATATACAGTATACAGTATATATATATATATATATATATACAGTAATCACTCCAATATCCGGATCAATAGAGCCATCGGTAGGTTCGGATATTGGTTTTGTCCGGATATTGGGCCCCAGCTTATGGACTTGTACTTACGGACCCTAACACAGAGAAACACCTATACAACTCCCTCCGGACATGCATAGCACCTATTTAACACCCAAATCACACCAATAAGGCACATAAATGACTGAAATAAATGCAATAGACACATAAAATGTGGGTTTAGAAGTATGTTCATACATTAATAAACATTCTGGTACTTATGGACTCTAACCGAACCTAACCTAACCGAACCTAACCGAACTCTGAAAAACACATTCCTACTGCACATGCATGAGGTAAGTTTAGTATGGAAAGAAGTACAGTATGACACTTTCTGGTAAGTATAGTATGGGAAAAATACAATATGAAACATTCTGGTAAATATAGTATGGAAAATAGTACAACATGAAACATTTTGGCTACTTACAGCAAGTCCCTGGCCACCTCGATGAATAACCGCCTCCTCTCGGACTCTGACAGTAAGAACGATTTCCTGAAGCACTTGCACTACACTCTTCCTGAAGTCTTGCACTGAACTTAGTCACTAACACACAGAAGTCCGTTCTTTTCACAGTGTTCACTTTAGTCCAAATAATGTTCCATTAAATTTAAGTGTTGCACATTAACTTTTCCCACGTTTTTTAAGTTTCAAAGCCAAAACAAGAAGGTTAGTTACGTTAAATTTCTTTTCTACTTAGTCTTTTCTCCCAACTTGAAAACCTTAACACAACACACCGTTTTTCACTGCACAACACTCAAAATTCCCGTGTGGTCTAGTGGAGAAGTTCTTGCTGTTTATTCACTGTCAGAGCCCGAGAGTATCACTGGCAGGCGTCCAAGGGGTGCATCGGTGGGTAGTGGTGATGGCGTACCGACTACAGAAGACTCTGAAGACAGCCGCAAACTCACGTCGAGCGGTGACTCCACTGTAGCTGATGTGCTGGGCTGTGGCTCGGAGCATGAGGGCCTGTCTTGGGAGGCAACGGAGTGGAACCAGGGCTTGGCACAGCGGGGGTCACGGGCCTGAAAAAACTGTCAATCGTTGACTGACGCAAGGACCGACGATTCTGGCGATTGATGATGCGCTGCCGGAAAGCACGCACTTCCTCCACGAGTCCCAAGGGCCCCATCTCCCTGTCGCAGTCCGGGTGTTCCAGGTAGTCTAGGACGAACTCTAGATGTTCCCGGAGTGCGCTCAGCTTGGGGATGGCTGGAGTAGTGTCCTGCTGGGCGGAGTCTGCATCATCATCGCCTTCGTCGTCGAATCTTCAAGTTCGGGACTGACACCAGCAACCGAAGACGCGATCTCGATATCAGACAACGTCTGATACCCAGGATCGCCCTCGTCGTCGTCCAACCACTCACGAACATCGTCCACATCAACATCGTCGCCGTGCGTACGTAGCCGTGCATGGAAGTCATCCACGTCAAACCCTAGGAAATCGTACTCCACATCTGTTCCGAGAAGCAGACGAGACCAACCATTTTCAAGAGTTTTCACAGGGACTTCCTTCCATGCACTAGCCCAGTTGTACAGCGCAGACTTGATGTTGTAGCGGCGAAGGTTTTCCAAAGTCCGCTTGCCTCGAGTGTCACGTCCTTCCCCTGCGCTCGTCCTCGTCCTCGAGAACCACCATCACCTCGTCCAGGAACTTCCGACGGTACAGGCGCTTTGTTGCCACAATCACTCCTTGGTCCATTGGTTGAATGAGAGCAGTCGTATTAGGTGGCAGAAACATGCACCTAATACGGCCATTCTCAGCAACCAAGTCCTTGTCGCACGGGTGGGCAGGTGCATTGTCGAGGAGAAGGAGAGCCTTTACCTGGTCGCGAGGAATTCCCAGTGTCTTCGTCTGGTAATGTATGACCTCCTTGACGAAGTGATGGTGAAACCAGTCTTTGAAAATCACAGCTGTGAACCATGCTTTCAAAGAATGGTACCATACGACAGGAAGGACATCCATCACCCCACGAAGGCACCGAGGCTGCTTTGCACGGCCAACAATAACGGGCTTAAGCCGGTGCATGCCGTTAGCATTGGCACAACACAAAGCAGATATCCGTTCCTTAGAAAGCTTGCGGCCAGGTACACGCTTCTCCGTCTCATCGGCGAGAGTGTTCGTTGGCACCGAGCGATAGAATAGGCCAGTTTCGTCAGCGTTATAGACTTGACCGAGTGAGGCCCTCCCTGTCGATCAAGCCTTTCACCTTGTGCCGAAACTCGTCCACTCCATCCTCGTTAGCGTCCAATGCTTCGCCATGTGCTTTACGGTTAGTAAGGCCATGTCGCAACTTGAACGCGAAGAGCCAACCCTCGGATGCCTTGAAGTCTAGGGCGTCGTGAAGCCTTGCAAACTTCTCAGCAGCAGCCTTCAGCTCCGTTCCACGTACCATCACACCAGCTGCACGTTGCTGTCGATACCAAATCAACGTGGAGCGGTCGATCTCTGCATACTTGGGAGTAAACATAACCTTCCTCTCCACGTTGCGTTTGCTTCTCGACGAGAAGTCAGCCGTGTACTGCATGAGCTTGTCTCGGGAACGCTTGATATCAAACAAAGTCGACCGGGCCAGGTTGAACTCGCGGAGAATGCGAGAGGAAGACCAACCCGCATCAACCTTCTCCAATATCTCCCGTTTCTTCTCCAGAGTCAACACCACTCTCTTCCTTTTCTCAGGAGGCGGGGCCATCATCACACACACTAAGAGTAGGGTAGAGAGCAGCAGGAGGCCTTGCAGCAAGTACGGCACCACCACAAAAGCGAGCACGTGGGCAGCCATTACGAAGAGCGCAGGTCCAGTCGCGGTGAGAGACAGGCGGGAAGTGGGAGGATGCAGCGGCGCTCTATCGGACGTCGGAGGAATGACGAACCAAAACAATGCTCTCACGCGGCGCGCGCGGCAAGTTCAAATTACGGACGGCAAAAAATCTATTTTTTTTTTCCAATTTTTTTGGATTTTCGGACCATTTTGGGAATGTTTGATCCCAGGACGATAAGGTTCTGTTAGTGGGGATGTTCGGTTATTGGGCGTCCGGATATTAGAGTGATTACTGTATATATATATATATATATATATATATATATATATATATATATATATATATATATATATATATATATATATATATATATATATTGCCAGACACCGTAATCCCATAAGGGGTGGCCATTTGACTTTGAGTTATTTGTTTTATGGAGAGGGGCACTAACCCTCCACCAACCCATCTGTTGACACGTAGTGAGCACGTATGGTTTGGTTATATGGTTACCACCCAATGTTGTAAATGGTTTCTTGGCTTACAGGAAATCATTTGGCTTGTCACTCAATGTAAAGCCACCTGTAATGGAAAGAAATGCAATAAGAAGTGACAGGAAAGATGGGAGAAATAGGAAGAGAGGAGGGCAGGCACAGAAAAAGAATGATAAAGGCTTAGCAAGAAGTAAGCAGCACTACATCAAATGAGTGGATGATGGTCACCACCACCTACCACATATATTTATATACGGTATATATACATAGAGAGAGAGAGAGAGAGAGAGAGATGGATAGATAGATATATAGATAGATAGATTGATGCATATATTTGTACATATATATATATTTACATATATATATATATTTATATATATATATATATATATATATATATATATATAAATATATATATATACACAGTGGGCTCGCACAGTATGCAAGTTCTGAGTACACGAATCGCATAGTACGCGAGTGACCAAAAAAATAATAAAAAAACTTGATTGCGCGAGTTTAGCCCACAATACCCGAGGCAGAGGCAAGGAGTGGTCCAAAACCGCTATTTTCCCTGACTACGCAACCCCCCCTCCCTGCACGACGAGATCATCGTGACTTAGAGGCTCTTGGGGAAGGTGCTCAAGAGGAGTCTACAGAAAGATGTCGCCAATAACGACCGACAATAACGGTAAGTTAGAATAGATATCCAGTTTCTATAATAATGTTTGGATTCTCTTGAATGATGGCTATTTCACAAATGCCAAGTTGTTATACTGCAACTATGTCCATAACAAGACGAGGAATGAAACAAACAAGAAAAGATGAAGGAAATTGCCGAAACTGCGAGCAATAGCGAGGAGGAGATAGAGGATCCTCCCCTCACCACCTCCCATGACTCACCCGCCGCTGTCCTCTCCACCTCCAATGCCCCACCTGACACACCAGCTGCCTCCTCCTCCACCTCCACAGCCCCACCTGATTCACCAGCTTTACCTGGCATATCTGCAACCCCCACCATAATGACTGTTGCTACATTCTGGAAGAAATATAACATTTGACAGGCCATAAATTTTTTCATCAAAGCCTAGAATAATACAATACTGGGAACCATTAAAAAAGCATGGTGCAGCCGGGGTGCCTGGGGCACTCTAAGTATGTTGCCACGCCTCGAAACCCATGTTATTTAAGTCCACCAGGCCTGTTGTCAACTGTTGTTAAGGTGACTGACCATATTTTTGTTACTGCAGCTGTATCTGTAGTATATGTCTGAAAAATTTTCCCTTTATTATGTCTCTAAAGGTAAAAAAAAAAAATGTCAAGGTATGAGGGGGTACTGCCCATATGTAATTTTTCCCAAAAGATTACGTATTCACAATGCGCGATTTCACAGTGCGCGAGGACCAGACTGCCCATCCACTCGTGTACTGTGCGAGCCCACTGTACATACAGTAAGACCTCACTATAATGGACTAATTGGGGCCCAGACCATTCCGAAAAATGCAAAATTCTGATAAAAGCAACATCCTGACTTCCCCCCTGCTAATCCTGACTTTTTCCAATATATCAGACATTAGTCTGGATTGCATGAATAGTTTTTAAACTATTTTGACTACCATTGTGGTACTGTACCGTGTTATAACTTCACTACTTTAATCAAGTGGTGTAATAATGTATATATAATAATACCACACTGTACACTGATAAACATGTCTTTTATTTACCTTATTGTGGTGAACATAGCTGAAGTGGTCAGGCAGTCCGGACTGCATCTGGCTTTATCAGACTTTTTCTGATATATAGGAATTTAGTCTGGTAGCTCCTCGAGTCCGATAAAAGCGAATTCCAGTCTACTGAAGTCTGTTATATCGAGGTTTTACTGTACAAGCAAACCCCAGTTTAACGATGCAATTGCTTAAGTAAAAACCCATCACTGAGCAGGGTATCATATCTCAGGGTAGATTTAGCATGTAAAGTATAGGGATGCATTTTTGAGCCTTGAGTTTCACATCCCCCCCAACCAAGTTCTGAACCCAACCAAATCGGTAAAAAATAAAATAAAAATAAAAAATGAAAAATCAGTCTGATCTTAATGGCCTAACAGCTGTAAAAGAAGCTAACCTAAGCCTAAAACCAGTGCCCATCTCGCCTGTACCCAGTCAAGGTCACTGGGGAATGCAATCTCCGACTCCTATTCAAACTCGGTAGAGAAGGAGAGGCAACACTGTATACAATCTCACCATCAGATGGTCACAGGACAATTAAATAAACATCTGTTATGCATAATAATAATGTATGAATGATGCAGAATCATCCACGGTAAAAATTGTTGTGACTTAGAATCGCTGATGTTTTGACAGGGAATTCTCTTGACGGGGTATGCGATTAATGATGCGAACAGGACAGCATTTTCAGTGGCCCTTCTTTTATGTCGTTTTAGTTGCTGGTCTGGTTGCTGAGCTCCTTTATTTTCTTCTCTCTTATTTTCCAGCATTTATTTAGAAATTCCTTTGTATTTTCAAAGCGTTTTCCCTTGAACGGCTCAAATGTAAACACGATTCATCTATGCCACAGTTTTCACACGTACATGAAATATTTGCTCTTTAAGGCTTTCATAATTATTATTTAAAATTATTCCATGACAGCTTAGAAGTTCAATGGTCAAACACAAAATATTCTTTGCTAAACACAAAATATTCTTTGCTGAGTCACCTAGTTGTCCACACTGTTTTGTACCCTATCTGATGGGCAAGAAGCCATTCCCCAAATGACAGTGTTTACTCCACCTGCGACTAAAACACATTAATCTAAGTCTAAAAACAGTTTCTAAATCAATCGAAACAAAATTTAAGTCTAAAATATCATCAAAATCGGTAAAAAAATACTGTAATCAAAACCCATCGCAAACCCGGGGGTAGGCCCACAACAGGTGGGGTAGGGTAGTATATCCACCCCAATCACTGTTCCACGGTATTGCATCTAGGGGTTTCATAAATCGGGATTTGCCTTATACACATAGAGAGAGAGACAGACAGACAGACAGAGACAGAGACAGAGACAGAGAAAGAGAGAGAGAGAGAGAGAGTAAAACCTCGATATAAGTGACTTTAATAGACCGGAATCTTATCGGAATCAAGGAGCTACCGGACAAAATTTCTGTTTATCGGAAAAAATCCAATAAAGCCAGAAGCACTCCGGCCTGCCTGACCACTTCAGCTATGTTCATTAAAATAAGGTAAATAAAAGACATGTTTATCAGTGTACAGGACAGTATTAATATATATATTAAACCACTTGATTATTGTAGTGAATGTATAATACAGTACTGTACAATATTGCAATGGTAGTGAAAACAGTTTAAAAACCACTGGTGTGATCCAGGCTAATATCTGATATGTCAGAAAAAGTCCAGGTTAGCAGGGGGAAGTCTGGATGTAACTTTTAACGGAATTTTTCTTTTTTCGGAATGGTTTGGGCCCCAATTAATTCATTATAATGAGGTCATACAGTATATATATATATATATATATATATATTTTTGCTCTTTATGTCTGACTGAAAATAGGCTTCACAGCCCATTGCTGAGACCCAGTGTCCTCTTACATATCATTAAACTCCACATTACCACTTTGGTGCAAGCATCCACCATCTATACAGTAATCTCTTGATTATCCGGACGGCCACTGCCCAGACAATCAGTTACCTAGACGCTGTGATGCAGCTGTTCCAACCCATTATTTGTACATTTTTCCATAATATCCAGACAAATGCTTGCATCCAGGTGGAAATTATGCCCGCGAGAACATTTTTGCTCCCAGCCGGACGGAAATAGCCCTTTGGCACTGCTGTGTCTGGCTGGGTAGTTTACCCAGCATCCACTAGAGACCCCTCTCACTCAGTCTCAGTTCCCACACAGTGACTGTGTAGTAAACAGCTCCTCCCAGACAGCTGTTATGGCAGTGCACGTGGTGGTTTTTGTGGTTGTTCCCTACCTACTTCAGACCTTGCTATTCCTCGCATGTCTCATTCTAGGGTGTGATGATGATGGCCCCTTCACCAGGGAAAAGGAAGAGGGTAGTGCTGACTCTCTGGAAGTGGATGATCCTGGGTATGATTGATGCAGATGATCAAATCATGAGTGCTGATGTTGATTTTATTCTAGCTTACTGTACTGTACCATGATTTTATTCTATTTTACCACGATGCTTTGTGTGCCCACTGCATTTTTAGGTCTGCCTGATCAGATAAAGTAGAATTGAATAACAGAAACAAGTGTTGTATGATGTACTGTAGTGGCCTAACACTGACTTCCCAAGTTGGGTTATGTACGAAGGGGGGCCAGGGGAGAAGTCCATTATCCGGACAGAACCATTACTTGGGCATGCCTTTGGCTCTATTACATCAGATAATCAAGGATTTACTGTACTGAATACATGTTGGGGGCTATCTCATACAAGATTGGTGCACTGGTATTAGCAAGGGTATTTTTACAACATGCTGGCGAGTCTTCTAGTCGATCAGTAAAGTCTGCTTTTAATGAAATTCAAATCCTTAAACTGTTCCCTGGCTCTGCTGGGATTCAAGTCTAGATCCATTGGGACTGCAGGCTGCCTCTCTACCAATTCAGCCACTGCCTCCCCCTTACTGTAGCTGTACTGTATTATTTACTACAGTAGTATTAATTAACCCCTACACCGCGGGCTTGTTTACCAATTACTTGCGTGTGCCGCGGGGTTATTTGGGCTCCGACAGACTCTCAAAAAATATTTGCCAAAAATCAGTTATTAGTCCTAGAATAATAAAATTACATATGCTTATGGCACATACCTTCAGCTTTCTCCTGGAATGATTGTTGAGCCTTCGTCGGTTACCGTAGGACTTGTGGAGACCTCTGAAGTAGGGTAACGAAGTCTCCACTTTACACTTCCCGACAACCCGTAATATGATTACCACAGCCAGATACAAACACTATAAACACTATTCTACAATTTTCAAGTAGTTTGGGATCCATACTCAAAAAAAAAAAAACACTGTGAAAGCAATGGAAATTACGAGCGCGTCTGATCGTCGCACTGGCACTAGTTCGCTCATGGTAGTCTGTCATTTATTATTCATAAAACCCCTCACACTTTATATTTCTATTACTATATAACACTTATATATATCTACAGTCTTTATCCATAAGTTTCCTTCAGTAGTATTAGTTTATTGTCACTGTAGGGATTCAATTTCTTTCAGTAAAATACGTAGCATTCACTTTCTCGTCCTGTATACTGGCATTGAGAGTGAATGTCACTTTCATCTTCACTCTCATAACTCATAGCATTCAGACATGCTAGAGTGAAACTTTCACTTTCATTACTCCTAGGGTATATACTCGTACTCTTATAATACTACTCATTTACATTTCTATTTACGTTCTCTATTTTATTTACATTATTTACATTTCTATTTTATTTACACTGTGTTGTGCACTGTCACTTTAAATAACTTATAAAACTATTTTCCATTGTTCACGTATATTTACATTCATTACTTTCACTTGCTGTTTACACATTATTTACACATTATTTACAATTCCACTTGCACTGTTTTACTCAATAGAAAGATCGTAGTCACTCTTTTATCAATTGTCAGCCCTTTACCTCTTTCCACACGAGGTTTAGTAGGGGGTAAAGGTCACAGAGCCATTTGCATGGGGGTGAAAAAAGGCCTTGAAGTCAGCAAGATGAAACATACGTCCTCTCACTTCGGAAGATGAGAGTACACTGCTAACGCAGAGGCCAGGCCAGCTAGCCTAGAGGCCTGCTTTAGGGGTTATTCAGAGTTACCAATATTACTTCTTGAAACAGCTAAGTCTAGCACTGATATGATTGGCAGGAAATCTAGACAATACATTATAAATTTGGTAGTTCCATGTGAATGTAAATATCATTTAGGGTTCTCCCTTCCCTCCTTACATGTATATTTATTACGAAAATAGATTAGAGGCCTACTTAGGAGATATATAATCAGAGCTACCAATGTTAAATCTTGAAACAGCTTTGTGTAGCACTGATATGATTGGCAGGAAATCTAGACAATACATTATAAATTAGGTAGTTCCAGGTGAATGCAAATATCACTTAGGCTTCTCCCTTCTCTCCTTACATGTATATTTATTACGAAAATAGATTATACGGCATATTTCAAGGGGAAAAAAACAGCAAAAATTAGCGAACGAGTGCACGTGAGGTGTTGTCAGGTGATAATTAGCCAATTCCAGGTGTATGGCACTCTCACTTACCTGATTTCTTTCTTGTATATATTATTTGGTATAAGAATACGACATAGGGCTTATCTCAATGGATGAAATCAGTGAAAAATTCCAGGGAAGATTTACTTAGCGTAGCATGGCCGGGCAGGCGAGAGGATAGGGTAATGGAGGGGGGGTAGGGAGGGGAGTCAAGAACGCGGAGAAATGGATAAATTGTCAACAATGGATGGGAGTACAGATGAGATTAGGAGTGCTGACTAGTGTTGGACATTGTCAGTACTGATAGATGATACAAGCCCCCACTTGAAAGCCCGGGTGAATTCAAAATAACACAGAATCACAAAAGCGACGCCCCGCGGTATGATCCCTTGCTCCCAAGCGTCACAAAAGTGACGCCCCGCGGTTAAGGGGTTAAAGCATTACTTACAGTACTGTAACTGCTTGGAAAAATTGGGTACAGGCAGGCAGCAAAGGACAACAAAATTAAACCAGCATTTTTTTTTTTTTTTTTTTTTAAGGTACAAATGAAAGATTAGGAGAAATACACTGAGGTGGTTTGGACATGTGGAGAGAATGGAGAGTGAAAGACTGACTAAGAGGGTGTATGTAGGTGAGGTGGTGGGAGGGAGAGGGAGGGGTAGACCGAGGATGAGGTGGAGGGATGGAGTTGAGAGGTATATGAGGGAGGGGGGGGTGAGTTGGGGGGAGGGGAGTCAAATGGTAGGTGACAGAGTGACTTGGAGGCGTTTTGTCTGCGGCCACCCTTTGCGGGATTAGGGCGTCGGGCTATAGATAGGTAGATAGATAGACAAATGAACCTCTTCTTAATTAATCACTACAGCCACAGAGTTGTGAGCGGCTGGATGTTAATTAAAGGGTGGTGACCCATCAGTTCCTCACCAGAAGGAGGAGGAATAATTACAATAGTACAGTAATTTATAGTTCAAAATTACTGTCATATCCTTCTCATCATCATCATCATCATCTAAAGTTCTTTTCTCACCTGGGGGGGGGGGGTAAGTGGGAAGTCTGCCTAATTTCGGTATATGAGGTACACAATCATACTGCATACTTACCATTCAAGTTCCCAGAATCCTGACTCCTTCTCACAGACAATCTGATAATTACTGTATCACATTCCCAGGAAAAAATGGGTTCCAAAGTCTCTGTCATAAACTCTTCCAAATAAAGTTCTTCCAATCAGCTCAATCAACTGTCAGTTGCCTAGCCTCACTGACTTTCATAACTCGTCTTCTCACACACTCAAACATCATACCTATCCCTGTACATGATGGCCTACCATGCCTCCTCCCACCTTCAAGCTCACTTGGATATTCCCTCTTCAACATCCTAGTCATATTCTTTTTTGCTACATGTACATCTACCACTGTAATGACACAAAACTTGAATATAAATATATATATATATATATATATATATTTTTTTGTTCTTCTTCCTCTTCTCGGGAGAAATGCACGGCATGTACTGGTATTGTGTACCTCAAAGGTTAAATAGTTGACTCAAGAATTTTATTATAGACATCCAGAATCAATCATTTAAGCTGACTGTAAATTTTCAAGCAACTATAAGTGTACATAATTGAAAATCCAGTTCTGGATAAAAATATGTAAATCTATCATAGCCAACTAGCAACATACTGTACATACTGGTACTACATAATAGGACATGAGATAATACAGATTTAACAATGCCTCTGCATTCTCATGTAACATCCTGTACATGTAGGCTGTAGTCTATTCAATTTTCACAGTCCACTCATTTCATTTCATTTATAAAGGCTTAACATTCTTGCATGAACTGGCCTTAGTCAACTAATGAAGGTTTCCGTGCTGCTCAATCTCAGGAAGCCTTGGAGGATGTCCTCGTGGCTGTCCTGGTGGGCTGTGGGTCCCAGGTCCCATGCAAGGACTTGGGTGGACTGGGCCTGTGGTCTGTCTCCTCCTTCATTTACCCAACTTATGACAGCACTGGGTGCAAAATTTTTAATGTTTTTAATATAACTATCTATCAAAGTTGGTGAAGCTAAGGGATTGACAAGAGACTGAGCTGGATGGATGATTTTGTGTGGAGAAGTGCATAACCAGGGATTTGGCACCCTTTTTAACATGACAGCTTTCAGATTGGCTCTATCAGATAGGTATTTGTGATGCTACAGAACGTGGTGAAACTTTTTTGGTCTATCTGATGGAGCCAGGATTTCAAGGGCTTGAATGCTGAGGGAATGGAGGAGCGGGCCATTGAACTGAGCAAACTTTGGCTGTCTGGACATTGCTACTCCTCACCCTGCCCCAGGGTGGGAAAGGAGACCTAGATGATGATCATCATGACCTATCTAAGGCACTGTAATTTATTAGGCACTGAAGGGGAGCCTGCACATGGTAGCACTGTGGATCCCAAGTAGCATGGCAGAAGCGTCCACCCAGGACCCAAACCTCCCAATAGTTCCCTGTACCTCAGAGTATGAGGGATTTTGGAGAGGTACTGTCTACCTCAAAAGGGAACAGATCCTTATACAATGTATGTACTACACGATACATCTCGGACAGCCCAACAGATACAGTTGTATACCTGTGGTCGACAGGTCTGTTCAGCCAGACAGACCAGGATAGAGAAACAACAAAAATAATTGGTGTAATTTATAAGTATTGCACTGTACATATCACTTTCCTATGCAGTAGTGTAGTACAAACAAGTATGGTACTCACACTCTTAGAGAAGATGACACTAAAGTAGTCTGCCACAAGGGATTCTCCATAAAAGAAGTAGTTGCTTGTGATGAGGAACCACCAGGAGAGTGAACGGAACCAGGGCAAGCCATGCATCCGGTAGACTGAGTATCCAATGTTGATAATCTCCTTAAAGCACCACACTTGTACCAGCAGTGTCTAAACCATCCAAACCCAACACATTAATAATGTTATGCTAATGCACACTCGCAATCCCAAGAAAATATCCAGGCCTTGTCAATGCCATGGCCAGGAAACCATGACTGGTCTGGTGTTCAGACACAGCTTTAAACCCCCTTCCCTCCTCCTCCCTCCATCCATTCCCAACTCCAACCACCTTCCTTGATCTCTTGATCGAGAAATAGCCCATTCCTTTGCTTCACAGCATGAAGTGCGCACACACACACACACACACACACACACACACACACAGAAATGTGTAATAAAATAAGGAAAGAAGGCAGGTCACCACGAGCTTGACTGTATCCTGTTAAAAAAAACACCCTATGTATCTTTGAGAGTGTAGGTGTAAGTAATGTAATTTAGTAAATAAAAATATCTTTGTAATGGGTGAGGAGTGTTCAGCCCTAAGCTTAATTAAACTATCAGCCAGTATCATGAATAAAATAGCAGTTTACTTCATGAATGAACTATTTAGAGAGTATTGGTCTGCTAGTCAGTATGTCTTCATATACTTTATGTCTTCCTGTCTGGGAGAGTCGTATTTTCACCTCAACTGAATAACATCAACTGGCAGTAACAATATTGCAATACTAATTATTGTGAACTGATAATTCCAGATAATGTGAAGTGATAATTTGAAAACTCTGCCTCACTTTCATTCTGTCTATTTTACCTGCTTCTTTATCTTTCACATCATCATTTACAGAAAGTATTCTCACTTAACCTAAATAAAATTGCCTGTGTTTAGCAGGAGTGAAATAGCAACCAATGTGAAATAATGACTGAGGGACTGTCCATCTGTCTTTCCACTTGTCCGTCTGTCCAACTGCCTATCACGTTTTCCTCTACAAGACGGCTCTGTTATCACTTAATCTGACTAATGCCACCTGGTGAGATAAAGAATATAATAAGTCAATGTGAATCAATAATCCAGAATCTGTGTCTGTCTGTTTGTCTGCCTGTCTGTCTTATTTAGGACGTGATTTCTTTCCAAAGATGTTTGAAAACATTTGTCTTTAGCAAGAATAACAATTATGCTTAATCTCAAATGACATATGTGTCTGTGTTTCCTTTTCCTTGCAGGAATAGTTTATACTCAACCTGGCTTTCTAAATGTGTTTGTTGATACTAAGAGTAAAATAACAACACTGAGAAATCTCTCTATGGCACATGCCCATCTTTCCATCAGTTTTTATGTCTGTTTCTCTGAGGATGGCTTTTATTCAACATGATCCTCTGTCAGACAAAATCCAAGCAAGCTTGAATGTCAAGAAAAATATTACAGTATTTCATTTAATGCCAATACATGTATAATGCTCGTCCAGTTTTGCACCAAGCTCTAATATTATGTTACTGTGCAGTCAGAATTTTTTTGTACATACAGTATTTACGTTATACAGATGATACAACACATTCGGATCATCGTTAGCTGCTTCAAACCACGAAGTAAAGGAGTCAGCTACCCTTCGATCAAGCAGTGGTAGTAGTTTGGGATGGGGGGAGGAAGGGAGGGAGCATCTACAGTATACAGTATAATGTAAATACAGTACGTATGAAAAACATGGGCAATTGGGCAGATGGACAAGGAGAAAGACAAACAGACAGTTTCTCAATCATTACTTCACACTGACTGCTACTATACTCCCGCTAAAAACAAGCAAGTTTATTAAACATAAGTGAGAATAAATTCTTTCTGTAGATGAAGCTGTGAAAGACAAAGAAGCAGGTAAAACCGACAAAACGAAAGTGAGGCAGTTTCCATATTTTCAGTTCACATTAATTGGAATTATTAGTTCACATTAATTGGTATAGCAATAATGTTATTGTCAAGTGATTTTATTCAGCTGAAGTGCAAATATGACACTCCCGGACAGAAAGACGTAAAGTATATGAAGACATGCTGATTAACAGACAAACACTATCTAAATAATTCATTCAAGAAGTAAACTGCTAATCTATTCGTGCTACTGGCTGACAGTTTTATTAAGCTTGGGGCAGAACACGCCTCACCCGTTACACAGATATTTTTACTTACTGAATTACATTAATTACACCTACGCTCTTGACAATACAGAGGGTGTTACGTTTCAACAGGATTCACTCAAGCTTAAAATGGCCTGCCTTCTTTTCTCATGCTATCACATATTTGTGTGTGTGTGTGTGTGTGTGTGTGTGTGTGTGTGTGTGTGTGTGTGTGTGTGTGTGTGTGTGTGTGTGTGTGTGTGTGTGTGTGTGTGTGCTTCATACCACAAAGCAAAGGAGTGAGCTACCTCTCAATCATGAAGTCAAGGAAGGTGGTTGGAGTTGGGAATGGATGGAGGGAGGAGGAGGGGAGGGGGTTTAAAGCTGTGTCCGAACACCGGACCATTCTTGGTTTCCTAGCCATGACGTTGACAAGGCCTGGATACTTTCTTTGGATTAAGAATGTACATGAAATGGAATTCTCAAAACTTAACTATGCTGTTTATGGGCGTATAAATGCATACTGAAATGAAAAAAAAAAAAAAATGCTTCATCAGTATCATCATAATTTTCTCTACTGCCTTCCTCATTCTTGGGAACCCAAAACAGTGCCTCCACTCATCTTGGGATACCCAAGGAAGGAATATAACAATGAAGGAATGAATACAGCAAGAACACTGTGGTGGGAAACTTACAGTAAACATGAGGGCGAGTGGTCCAACATAAATGATGAGGCAAAAGAGGCCAATCATGAGCCAGGTGAAGATACCACGGATCACCCAATTCCTCCATCTGGGCAACAACAGGCCAGGACAGGACATGGTATCAGTCTCACATGGTATCAAGTCTCAAAATAACCAACCACAAAACAGTAAGTGATATTAACCCCTTCATCCCAAGGGCATAAGTTATTTTATATTGGTACCATGGGTGATAAAGAAGTTTATCATCTAACTTATCCAGGTTGAAAACTGTTCCCTATGATGAAAGTGTGTGAAATTAATAAAATAAAAAATTACAAGGTGTCCTCAAATTTAGAGGATAAAACACAAAGCACACCAATAAAACTTGAAACTGAATGTATGTGTGCCCTATACTTCTGTGCCCTATACTTCTGTGCCCATATTAATAAAAACTCCTAGGAGTAAAAGTTCCTCTCAAAGTGAAATTTGGCTCCTAACTTCTAGAAGTACTCCTAAAAGTTACTTTCAACTCCTAAGTTTACTCGTAAAATCGCTAAAAAATTAAAGTCCTCCACAAGGACTTTTAAGGAGTTAGGAGGGCTTTTAGTGACAGTAAATACAGTAGCTGCGTCCCTCAAACACCAAGAGACAAGACAACATAGACCATGGCTGACTGACACCACCCACCACGAAGAAATTTTCGAGCTCGGAAGGATGCATTCATGGAATATGATGATCAAGAACTTGTAAGAAGGTACCGTTTCGATCGTGAGGGCATTCTGTTTATTACTGATTTAGTAAGAGATGTACTGGAAAGGCCCACACATCGAAACCATCCTCTCACATCCGAGATGAAAGTGTTGATACTATTTAGGTACCTTGGAACTGGAAAAATGCAGCAGTGTAATTGTGATGACTTTGGACCATCACAGTCATTGTGAACAATGTGATAACGGAAACACTCTATGCTCTAACTGCTCCACACATTGTTAAGAGGTTTGTGAAGGTCCCTCGTACACTCCCTCAGTCCAGTTTCTCTTTCTCCTGAATTTATCTGCAGCCGTGGAATCTTGAAATTGTGCCACTGTTGACGGTCACTGTACCATGTACACACGATGCCCCAATGGTAGCAGGAATGATCAGCTGACCACATGATGTGTTTACATTTTATCCATTTTATCGACATTCGTAAAGAATCATAATATATGTTCAAATAGATGTTGTTTCTATATATGAAAACTAGTTTTTCATTTTTAAACTACATACTGATACTCTAAGGCTTTGTAATGGTAATTTTTAAAATATATTAAGCAGAGATTCTTTGTGTTGGTAACACTTCATGGTAGGAGCGAAATTACTACTACGAGTCCTCCTAGGAGGATCTTTTAGAAGCAACTCTCAGCTACAACCACTTTTAGTAGAAATTTTAGGAGTACTCCTACAAGTTTTTATTAATACCGGCCCTGGTTTGTACAGTAACGATGCAAACTTACTCAAGTCCGGTGCTGTACATCCTCCTAGTAAATGGCAATATCAGCAACAAGAACCACAGTGAACTATGAGCTGTAGGTTGCACATGTATTAATGCTCTTACAGGTGGCACCACTTCCAAGAAATCACCCATGAAGTGCATAACCTAGCACTGCCAGTTCCATTATCTTGTACATTTCTACTCACATGTCTATTCAAAATGGTGTATTAACAGTTACTTTGAGGGTTTTAGTGCAGTCAGAGATTTGCACTATGTTAAAACCTACAGGAAAACAGTTAATTTGTCTTTTGTGAATCTAACCACCTCTGAAAATTTTGTCTGCAAATAATTGAAATAATCAGTTGATTCAAATAATGAACCAAATTATAGCTTGAAGCTGAGTGAGAAGTTAGCACCTACTCTTTACTTTCAGGACTTGGGTATTTTATGAACAAGATACATTTTTACTGGCACTTCAGTACTTCAACCTCACAATACTTTTGCTTCTAAATTAGTAATGTTTGGAAATGAAGTACAGTAATACTGTATTTAATATAAAATAACAAAGCTGGGTAGTTTTTATAACTCTGTCATTTTTTACATACAAACAAAACACCCGTAAATGAGCAGTTACTGATCTGAAATCAGATGGAAGTTACATACTCAACCCAGCAAAATACTGTACACTGTATCTACTGGGCAGTATAACTGCAGGGGAATGAATGAGAGTGGGTGAAATAGAAGTTTAAAGAGTGTGCAACATGAAATCTCTCCTAAAGAAAACTGGCTGGAAGGGGTAAGAATCAACTAATAAATTACATTAACGCAGTAAAGCACTGGCATAGTTAGGCCTGGGCATTGGGGGCTATAGCCCCAAATGTTTTATGAATAGCCCCAGACCTCAAATAGCTCTTTTTTTTTCTTTTTTTTTTCATTTGGTGGGGGCACTCACCATCCTCTCACTCAATGTAGTGCTGCTCTCGGGTGTCTGCCCTTTCCTCTCCTCCCTCCTTTCCTTCCTTTCTCTTCTGTCTTTCTTTACTTCATTCTTTCCTCACCCTTCTGCCTATGGGTGACTTTACACTCCCTCTTTTGTCTTTCTTCCCTTCATTCTCTCCTGTTCCTTCTGCCTATGGGTGACTACACTGAGTGGCAGGCCGAATGGTTTCCTGTACACCAGGAAACCATTTACTACATTGGGTGGTAACCATATAATCAAATTATGGCGCCTGGTGGTGTAGTGGGTAATTGCGGCACTCCAGTCGGATTGAGCCGGTAAAGGTTTATATCCAAGGTGTGGTTGGAGTTTACTGCTCACGTAATGCCACTCAGGGATAAGTGAGGCTGGTCACTCTCATCTTAAATGTCAGGACCAACTTGCCTAGCCCTGGGCTCCTACGCTCCTCATGGGGCAATGTAGGATTGGATGATGGATGGATGGATGGACCAGTACAAAATAAATTGAAAAATAACATGTGTCTATGATCTAATTATCACATCAAAAAATGAGAAATTTGATTAGATGCTGCTTGGCATATGCTGACTGCATCCATTTTATAAGCAGGACAGGAGAAAGGAAAAGAGAACAGGAAGAGAAAACAGAGGAGATGAGGAGTGCGACAGACAGATGAGTCACCAAAAGAGCTTCTAGAGAGGTGAAGAGGAGAGTATCAGTTGAACAGGACACAGAGTTAACACAGTTTTGTCACAACTCAGACTGTGCTCATTTATTTTTATTTCATGTTGTGAATGTTAGCCTAAGCACCTGACCAGAACCATTTGGCAGAGCACAGTACTGTCTCACATCTTATCTTAATTTTACTCTAAAATAACTTGAAAATTATCTGGTGAAAATCTACAGATTTCTGGGCCGGGCCAAGCCCTATGTTTCAAGATCCTAAATACACCCCTGAGTAAAGGTTCATGTTCACAAAATCCTTTCACTAACACCTGTATATTATGTGTACATAAATAGACAGATACAGTAAGTATATATGTATATATATATATATTCATTCATTCATTGCCAGGCGCCATGTATCCCAGACAGGGTGGCCAAGGGCTTAGAGTTAATTGTTTTACAGGGAGGGGCACTAATCCTCCACCAACCCCACTTGACGTAGGGATGCCAACAGCATCTGGTGTTCCCAGGCAGTCACCCATCCAAGTACTAACCAGACCCAACGTTGCTTAACTTCGCTGATCGAACGGGAAGCGGTGTACTCAACGTGGTATATATATATATATATATATATATATATATATATATATATATATATATATATATATATACAGTATAAACAGTATATATATATATATATATATATATATATATATAAATATATGTATATATATATTGCCAGATGCCATAATACCATAAGAGGTGGGCATTTGACTTTGAGTTACTAGTTTTACAGGAAGGGGCACTAACCCTCCACCAACCCACTTGCTAACACATAAGGAGCAAGTATGGTTTTGCTATATGGTTACCACCCAGTGTTGTAAATGGTTTCTTGGCTTATAGGAAACCATTTGGCTTGTCACTCAATGTAAAGCCACCTGTAAAGGAAAGAAATGCAATAAGAAGTGACAGGAAAGATGGGAGAAATAGGAAGAGAGGAGGGCAGGCACAGAAAAAGAATGTTAAAGGCTAAGGAAGAAGTTGGCAGCACTACATCAAGCGAGTGGATGATGGTCGCCACCACTTATTATTAACATATATATATACAGTCAGCGCAATGGAAGTCTGGACCCTCCAATTCACACCATATATTTGATAGGGTCCAAGAAATATTGTAGGAAAATTCCTGTAGTCGGTGGATTTTTTTCTGGTGGCTTCTAGCAACTTTACAGGCCTGCCACTACATGCTGTGAATTTATGAGCTCAGTGCCTGCCTGACTTTGGATGGGAGAGCACGTCAGATTTTCTTGTCCTGCCTGGCCCTTGTTAATTTCAAAGCTCTCATTTTCACACCCTCCTTTGCCTTAGTGAATCATTGGAGATGGGTCCCAAGCCACTAACTGATGTAGAAAAAGGCCGAATTTTAACTAAGAGAGAGGAAAATGTAAAAAATTAAGGAGAGGCTTCAGTGCAGCAGTACGGCTGGGGATCTTGAAGTCTTTCTGAAGTCGATGCTGTATGGTACATTCAGACACATCTTTCAGCAATTCTGGGTACATATCTTTCAGTTGTCTAGCAGTCAAATGTGGGTCTTTTATCACAGCTTGCTTCAGTAACATGTCTGTAGTTGGTGATGTCTTCTTTTAGGTCCCATCCTGTCTATATGTTGGGGAATTGTGTTTTTTGGCAGGTGGCGGGGAGCAGCGAGGAGTGCCATAACGGTAGATTTTCCTCACCCAGTTCGAATACTAATATTATTAATTTTTACATTTTCCTCTCTCATAGTTAAAATTTGGGCTTTTTCTACATCAGTTCGTGGCTTGGGACTCATCTCCATTGATTCACTACGGCAAAGGAGGGTGTGAAAACGAGAGGTTGAAATTAACAAAGGCCAGGGAGGACAAGAAAATCTGACGTGCTCTCCCATCCAAAGTCAAGCAGGCACTGAGCTCATAAATTCACAGCATGTACTGGTAAGCCTGTAAAGTTGATAGAAGCCACCAGAAAAAAATCCACCGACTACAGGAATTTTCCTACAATATTTCTTGGACTCTACCAAATATATGGTGCGAATTAGAGGGTCCAGACTTCCATTGCGCCGACTGTATATATATATATATATATATATATATCCATCCATCATCCAATCCTATGTTGCCCCATGAGGAGCGTAGGAGCCCGGGGCTAGGCAGTTGGTCCTGACATTTAAGAAGACAGTGACCAACCTCACTCATCCCTGAGTGGCATAACGTGAGCAATATACCCCAACCACCCCTTGGATATAAACCTTCACCGGCTCAATCCGATTAGAGCACAATAATTACCCACTAAACCACCAGGCGCCAAAATTTGGTTATATGGTTACCACCAAGCGTAGTAAATGGTTTCCTGGTGTACAGGAAACCATTTAGCTTGTCACTCAGTGTAGAGTCACCCATAGGCAGAAGGAAGAGGAAACAATGGAGGAATGAAAGACAGAAGAGGAAGTGTAAAGTCACCCGTAGGCAGAAGGACGGGGAAAGAATGAAGGAAAGAAAGATAGATGAAGATGGAAGGAATGAAGGATGGAGGAGAGGACAGGGCAGACACCCAAGAGCAGCACTACATTGAGTGAGTGGATGGTGAGCGCCCCCACTTACCACAATATATATATATATACATAATATATATATATATATATATATATATATATATATATATACTGGATAGTATATGTATATATATATATATATATATATATATATATATATATATATACTGGATAGTATATGTATATATATAAATATATATATATATATACGTATACATTACACTTGCTCCCCCTAGTACGAGCCTATATGGGTGGCAGAGGACGTCTCGTACTAGGAATTTGCGTACTCTGAATACATACTGATGGGAAAAATTACATATGGGTGGCACCCCCCCCCCCATGGGCAACGCTTGAGACTCTTTTCAGACCTAAGTATTGTGCTATACAGGGAAACTATCTAAGACATATTACCTAAGATAAACCAACAAGATTATGGCTTTACTAAGTTAACAGGGATATGGCTTAACTAAACCAACAAGAATATGGCTGCTCACCTTAACCCATGAGGACAACAGGCAAATTGTCTCCTGCACCACTCGGTTTCGGGACAATTCAGCATCAAGTCAATTCGCCGTCACAACAATAACAAGACAATTCGCCGTCATTAATGAAGACAGCTATGGGTGACACGAAACAATTCAAAGGTGACTACAGCGAGGAAGAAACAAGTTAATTAACCTCCCCATCCCGACCACTTCCACCACTGACTCCCCCCAATCCCGACCATTTTAGGAAAAATTTTTTTTTGGCTCAAACCTTCGCTTTTGGTGAGAAACATCGAAAATTCATAGAGAAATCGCTCACCTGAGGTTTAAAATACTCATTACAGGTAGGAGTGCCTCCTTACCTTACTGGGTTTTCTATCAGGCTGGCACCAAAGAAAACGAGTTCTATGGGAGGATAACTATTTCACACCACTCATAAACGGTATTTATTTATTTACTGTTAAGAATTTATATGTAGTACAAGAGTATATTGGTTTTCAAGCAGTAATATTGGCATTATAAGCATTGTTTCACTCACTAATACCTGACCTTTTTTTGCCATATTACCTGATCATCATTTCTAACTGTTTCTTCTTCTAAAGCTATGTAAAGTTTGTCCTCCACATTGTCATTGATTGGGGAATCACTCTGGCCCTGAATTTCGTACCGTGGCATGACATGGCTATACTGGCCAGGTCACTGATAACAGGTGAATTGCTGAGACAATGGCATGCAGGGGGGGGGGGAGGAGGTCATGCTGGGTAAGGCATTGTCCCTGCCTGGCATCTTGTTGAGGAAGGTGTCACGTGTATACGTACCAAAAATGACTCGCGAAAATTGAAAATTGTGCAAATTAGGGACCTTGCAATTTTTTCGCGTTTATGTACGTCGATGGGATTGGCAGTGACAAAACGTGTGGACGTAAAAGAACGTCGACGGGACGCCGCGGGTTAAACCACCAGTGAGGAGACTTGTCTATGAGCCATTTCCTGGGGAGGATCAAGAGGATGATACAATGTCTGAGGTGTCAGAAACAGACTTTGAAGGGTTTATGAACAAAGTGAGTGCATTAGCTAGTGAGTGTCGAAAGTGCTGGTGACGAGAGTGGTGAGGACAGTGCTGTGTCGAGTGGTGCAGGAGTTGCAGGCTAGGGTTCCAAGACAATTCGCCATCAATTCACCGCTATATATAGATATATATATATATATTGTATATATATATATATATATATATATATATATATATATATACTGTATATATATATATATATATACAGTATACATACAGTGTGTATATATATATATATATATATATATATATGTTTATATATATATATATATATATATATATATATATGTATATATATATATATATGTTTATATATATATATATATATATATATATATATATATATATATATACAGTACAATCCCAGTTAACCGGGTGGCTTGGGGAATTTACCTTCCCGGTTACAGATTTTTCCCGTATTTCTGATTTTCAAGTCAAATCTATACAAAGGCTATCACAGCAGTAAATACAGTTCAGGTACTCACCAGTCACATTAGGGGTTACACTAAGAGATTCCGCCTGAAAAACTGCCTTGTAAACACACACCATGGTCATAACGCACGTGTGCAATGTCTAGCAATTTGCAGTACTGCAAATTACACCAGTCCATTGTTTACCGAATTACTGTATTCATTATATGTACTGTACTCATAAAAATTGAAAAATAAAATAAAGAAATAAAAGCTTGAACATTTATTAGTGAACTGATGATGTGTTAAGACTGCACTGTAGAATTATCACAACACCTGTGCCCTCACGTGAGTTTGTTTACGTTTCCGACTTCTTCTTCTTCCCTACCTGACCTCCATCACTCCACCCCTCACCCGCCACTCAGCTGTTTTGCAGAAAATAAAATAAATGATGTACGTATGAAATGGAGGCATATTATTTATTTATTTTTCTTCCAACAAAGTAAACTTTCATTCCTATTAACATTTATATTCAGCCATTAGTGTTTTATAATGTTCGCCTTTTTCAAGTCTGTTGCATATGTCCAGCTTCTGTTTCAAGGTAAGCACGATACGCTTACGTTTAGTTTGCACTTCAGGCATTTTGGAGTGTACAAATTACCATCTATCAGAGGAACACAACAGCAAGAGAGCTTGTTTACTGTCTGGTGGCAAAACGCAGACTGGTGATTTTTGGAGGGTGTGGAGGATGACTGAATTCAAGTAGGGGAAAGAGGGGGAGAGGAGGGGTGATTAAGAGGATTTGCTAGGGATTTACATCAGCCGGAAATGCCTTCACCTCGCTTTGTCTGACTTCCCCCAGCCTCGCATGACAAGATCAAACGGCGGTTTGGCGGTCCATTCAAATTGGCGCACAGTTAAAACTTACTGACATTTTTACCAGCCCTTGAATTTTCCCGTTGTTCTGAGTATTCCGATTGTCTGGATACCGGATAGCTGGGATTGTACTGTATATATATATATATATATATATATATATATATATATATATATATATACACAGTCAAGTCGCCTATGGCACAGAGTCCTATGCCACAGTTTTCTATGACACAGTAAGGTGCCAGAACCCCTAAAAACAAACTACGTGCATAAACTACCTATGGAGCGGGCGCAGCAAGGTTTGAAACTTGGGGGGCAAATTCCCCTAGCAGCGGGCTTCCCTGTTTGTAAACAAAGAAGATGGAGACCACTTCAGCTCCATACTACAGGTGCTCCAACTGTGGACTTTTTCTCTCTTATAAGGAGGTTAAATTTCACCAAATTCATTGTGTTAAGTAATGAAACATTAAAGATTCTTTCGGTATTGTTACTAGTTTATAGGTTTGTTCGTAAAACCGCTATGAATGGGTTAGTGACAAAGCACCTATCTCTGAGCTAAGACGAAGTATAATGCCTCCCATCATCATCATCACATATATAAGAATGATTATTAATGTGTTAAATGTGAGTTTTGTTGACACCTGAGCATACAAACTTTATCAAATAAACTTCTTCAATCAGTGCTTGACCAGGCAGCCTCCGCCATTTTTAATGTTTTAGTCAGTCAGCTGATCTGTGTCTACTTGGCCGAGCCTTTTTCACTCGATCTGCAGCAAGTGGCATTGCCCAAACAGACAAGAGGCTGATCACCCTCCAATTTTTTTTTGTGCCTATTGTTACATATAATACATGCACTGACTGACAGCTTGATTCTGTGCATGTGTAAAGTGGGGAAAAATGGGGAAAAGTAGGATGAAAGGGGGGACTTTGGGTGATCATCCAGAACCAAATTCCATTTCTCCCATAGGTCTGAACGTTTATATGGCACGGTTTTCTATGGCACGAGCGAAGTCCAGAACCAACTGGCCGCGCCTTAGGCAACTTATATATATATGTATATAAGTAATTCCTCAACCATCCGATGTAATAGAACCAAAGGCATGTCCGGAATATACATATATATATATATATATATATATATATATATATATATATATATATATATATATACAGTAATCCCTCTAATATCCGGACGCCCAATAACCGAACATCCCCACTAACCGAACCTTATCGTCCTGGGATCAAACATTCCCAAAATGGTCCGAAAATCCAAAAAATTGGAAAAAAAATCGATTTTTTGCCGTCCGTAATTTGAACTTGCCGCGCGCGCCGCGTGAGAGCATTGTTTTGGTTCGTCATTCCTCCGACGTCCGATAGAGCGCCGCTGCATCACTCCCCACTTCCCGCCTGTCTCTCACCGCGACAAGACCTACGCTCTTCGTCATGGCTGCCCACGTGCTCGCTTTTGTGGTGGTGCCGTACTTGCTGCAAGGCCTCCTGCTGCTCTCTGCCCTACTCTTAGTGTGTGTGATGATGGCCCCGCCTCCTGAGAAAAGGAAGAGAGTGGTGTTGACTCTGGAGAAGAAACGGGAGATATTGGAGAAGGTTGATGCGGGTTGGTCTTCCTCTCGCATTCTCTGCGAGTTCAACCTGGCCCGGTCGACTTTGTTTGATATCAAGCGTTCCCGAGACAAGCTCATGCAGTACACGGCTGACTTCTCGTCGAGAAGCAAACGCAACGTGGAGAGGAAGGTTATGTTTACTCCCAAGTATGCAGAGATCGACCGCTCCACGTTGATTTGGTATCGACAGCAACGTGCAGCTGGTGTGATGGTACGTGGAACGGAGCTGAAGGCTGCTGCTGAGAAGTTTGCAAGGCTTCACGACGCCCTAGACTTCAAGGCATCCGAGGGTTGGCTCTTCGCGTTCAAGTTGCGACATGGCCTTACTAACCGTAAAGTACTTGGCGAAGCATTGGACGCTAACGAGGATGGAGTGGACGAGTTTCGGCACAAGGTGAAAGGCTTGATCGACAGGGAGGGCCTCACTCTCGGTCAAGTCTATAACGCTGACGAAACTGGCCTATTCTATCGCTCGGTGCCAACGAACACTCTCGCCGATGAGACGGAGAAGCGTGTACCTGGCCGCAAGCTTTCTAAGGAACGGATATCTGCTTTGTGTTGTGCCAATGCTAACGGCATGCACCGGCTTAAGCCCGTTATTGTTGGCCGTGCAAAGCAGCCTCGGTGCCTTCGTGGGGTGATGGATGTCCTTCCTGTCGTATGGTACCATTCTTTGAAAGCATGGTTCACAGCTGTGATTTTCAAAGACTGGTTTCACCATCACTTCGTCAAGGAGGTCATACATTACCAGACGAAGACACTGGGAATTCCTCGCGACCAGGTAAAGGCTCTCCTTCTCCTCGACAATGCACCTGCCCACCCGTGCGACAAGGACTTGGTTGCTGAGAATGGCCGTATTAGGTGCATGTTTCTGCCACCTAATACGACTGCTCTCATTCAACCAATGGACCAAGGAGTGATCGTGGCAACAAAGCGCCTGTACCGTCGGAAGTTCCTGGACGAGGTGATGGTGGTTCTCGAGGACGAGGACGAGCGCAGGGAAGGACGTGACACTCGAGGCAAGCGGACTTTGGAAAACCTTCGCCGCTACAACATCAAGTCTGCGCTGTACAACTGGGCTAGTGCATGGAAGGAAGTCCCTGTGAAAACTCTTGAAAATGGTTGGTCTCGTCTGCTTCTCGGAACAGATGTGGAGTACGATTTCCTAGGGTTTGACGTGGATGACTTCCATGCACGGCTACGTACGCACGGCGACGATGTTGATGTGGACGATGTTCGTGAGTGGTTGGACGACGACGAGGGCGATCCTGGGTATCAGACGTTGTCTGATATCGAGATCGCGTCTTCGGTTGCTGGTGTCAGTCCCGAACTTGAAGATTCCGACGACGAAGGCGATGATGATGCAGACTTCGCCCAGCAGGACACTACTCCAGCCATCCCCAAGCTGAGCGCACTCCGGGAACATCTAGAGTTCGTCCTAGACTACCTGGAACACCCGGACTGCGACAGGGAGATGGGGCCCTTGGGACTCGTGGAGGAAGTGCGTGCTTTCCGGCAGCGCATCATCAATCGCCAGAATCGTCGGTCCTTGCGTCAGTCAACGATTGACAGTTTTTTCAGGCCCGTGACCCCCGCTGTGCCAAGCCCTGGTTCCACTCCGTTGCCTCCCCAAGACAGGCCCTCATGCTCCGAGCCACAGCCCAGCACATCAGCTACAGTGGAGTCACCGCTCGACGTGAGTTTGCGGCTGTCTTCAGAGTCTTCTGTAGTCGGTACGCCATCACCACTACCCACCGATGCACCCCTTGGACGCCTGCCAGTGATACTCTCGGGCTCTGACAGTGAATAAACAGCAAGAACTTCTCCACTAGACCACACGGGAATTTTGAGTGTTGTGCAGTGAAAAAACGGTGTGTTGTGTTAAGGTTTTCAAGTTGGGAGAAAAGACTAAGTAGAAAAGAAATTTAACGTAACTAACCTTCTTTGTTTTGGCTTTGGAAACTTAAAAAACTTGGGAAAAGTTAATGTGCAACACTTAAATTTAATGGAACATTATTTGGACTAAAGTGAACACTGTGAAAAGAACGGACTTCTGTGTGTTAGTGACTAAGTTCAGTGCAAGACTTCAGGAAGAGTGTAGTGCAAGTGCTTCAGGAAATCGTTCTTACTGTCAGAGTCCGAGAGGAGGCGGTTATTCATCGAGGTGGCCAGGGACTTGCTGTAAGTAGCCAAAATGTTTCATGTTGTACTATTTTCCATACTATATTTACCAGAATGTTTCATATTGTATTTTTTCCCATACTATACTTACCAGAAAGTGTCATACTGTACTTCTTTCCATACTAAACTTACCTCATGCATGTGCAGTAGGAATGTGTTTTTCAGAGTTCGGTTAGGTTCGGTTAGGTTAGGTTCGGTTAGAGTCCATAAGTACCAGAATGTTTATTAATGTATGAACATACTTCTAAACCCACATTTTATGTGTCTATTGCATTTATTTCAGTCATTTATGTGCCTTATTGGTGTGATTTGGGTGTTAAATAGGTGCTATGCATGTCCGGAGGGAGTTGTATAGGTGTTTCTCTGTGTTAGGGTCCGTAAGTACAAGTCCATAAGCTGGGGCCCAATATCCGGACAAAACCAATATCCGAACCTACCGATGGCTCTATTGATCCGGATATTGGAGTGATTACTGTATATATATATCCATATATATATCTATTGCCAGACGCCTCAATCCCGTTTGGGGTGGCCACAAACAAATCGCCTCCAAGTTGCCCTGTCCCCCGCCATTTCACTGCCCTGCTCCCAACTCACACCCCCCTCTCTCATATACCTCTCCACCCCATCCCTCCATCTCATCCTCGGCCTCCCCCTCCCTCTTCCCCCCTCCACCTCACTCACATACACTCTCTTCGTCAGTCTTTCACCCTCCATCCTCTCCACATGGCCAAACCACCTCAGTGTGTTCCTCATAACGCTTCCTATCACATCCACATCCACACCACAACGCTCCTTTATATCCTCATTCGTCACCCTGTCTCTCCATGTGACTCCACAGGCTCCTCTTAAATAACTCATTTCCACTGCTCTCACTCTTGACTTGTGTCCTTCCAACAACGTCCAAGCTTCACTTTCGTACGTTAGAGTTGATATCACAATACTGTCATGTAGTAACTTTTTCACTTCCATGCTCACTTCCCTGTTTCTTATCACTGCTTTCAAAGAACCAGCAACCTTTCTTCCTTGCTGTACCCTTTCAAGCACTTCACCCTCCAAACTTCCATCCTTACTCATCACACTACCCAAGTACTTAAACGTACTTACATTTTCCAAGTCCTCACCATCCAACCTCGCTGTACATTCACTGACTTCACCTCTCTCAAAGACCATCACTTTACTCTTCCCTACATTCACCATTAGATTCCATTTCTTACACACTCTCCCAAACTCATCCACCAAGCCTTGCAGCTCCCCTTCATCTTCACTCAACAACACAGTATCATCTGCAAACAACAGTACAGGGAGTTTCCAAACACTACCCTCTCTCACCAGGGCCACTCCAACATCCACTGCCCTAACTTGTACCTCTTTTATTACCCCATCCATGTACAGATTGAACAACCATGGAGACATGACACATCCATGTTTCAATCCAACCTTCAACGAGAAAAATTCACTTAGGTCACCATCCACACGCACTGCAGCCTTAGCACCCTCATATATACTCTTCACAGCATTCAACAACTTCCCATCTATATATATTATATATATAAGTATATATATACAGTATATATATATATATATATATATATATATATATACACTGTATATCAGAAAAATCAATAAATAAAGTTAAAAGATGTTAAAGAATTAACCCCTTCAACTAGACAATGTCATCTTATATCTGCCAACACTTGAAATTTTTAATTCACTCTGAAATGCACTTACAGTTAATCTAATCCTTCCAATTTGAAAGGTATCTCATAAGTTACATAAAAACTGTTTGTATAAGGCAAGTATACAATATAAAACACATCATCTAATTCAAGGGGTTTAGTGGTTGAGTAAAAAACTGACCTTGGTGGGAGAGGGGAGAGCATGGTGTGGAGGAAGGAAGGTTCTTGGTCAGTGCCCTGGGGGATGGCCTTGGTGCGTTGCTCAATACTCTGCTCTGGCAGTCTATCATCATCTGATTCTACTTCTGAGCCAGGTTGCACCTGTGAAGAATCCTAAAATATCATATTCTTTCTGATTTTCCATCAAACACAACACAATATACTATGCATCATCACACAAGGTAATGGATTTTGTATTTCCATGACAAGCAACAAACAAATTTTCTGTAGGGTCAAAAATTTACTTTCACTTCTATAAACATTTTATGTAAATATCCTCAAAAAGCTACAGTATCATGGCTATACAGTACTTGTATTGGCTTCAGTCAGTTAAAAACCACCACTGATTATGTTGAATTGGAAGGCACATCTCAGTCCAGTAACAAACTGTGGTACACCCTAGGATGATTCAGAACTCCACTTGCAGAGTACAAAAAAATTAACCCCAGTGAATGAAAGAGCTATTGATGGTTTCTACCATCCTTTAGCAATCTTTTATAGCCTTGTTGGGGTATTCAGCCTGCAACTGAAAGAACCTGAATTCAGTTCTCAAGCTGGTCAGGCTGTTGGGTGCAGTTTGGACAGTCTTTGTCCCTGTTCATCCAGTAGGCTACCTGTTATACAGTACAATAAAAGCATATATCACTATAGGCTTATTCTGGGGAAAGGCTGGAACTTAGCATATACCAGTACTGATTTTATGCCTAAGAACCCTCAAATAGTCCACAGGAATTAATCTGAGCCATCTTCTTTGCTTTGTTCTCAGCTGGCTAAATGACTACCCAGGATACTGCAGGGAGGATGGTCTCTATGTTTCTGTGGAGCCACCTTTTGGCTGATTCCTTTTAAAGGACTTGGGATGGCAAGAGAACACAAGAATTACAGCCTATCATGTGGATTAGCCTGCACTTTAGCATTAAACTGAGGATATCCCAGTTGCATTCCACGGTCTTGGGGGTACCAATTCCTCTTTTATTGTGGTCAATATTCCAGTTTTCTCTACAGTAATTCTGAATCCCGTCTGAAAAAAAGATCCGACTAACTGAGGATAAAACATCCTAGTCCAGACAGAAGACTTACCTCCTGTACCTCTCACATGCCACACGGCAACAGAACACTAGTTTTTAGTGTGATATGCATTGAATGTTACATTCATATCTAGTGCACTGATTGGCTGCATGGGAAAAAAAAAAAAAAAAAAAATCTAACACTTTCATTTTCCTTTATGTCCAATAATTCACCACCATAAAATTCTTTCCATGCTGCTGCAGGTATTGATGTTACTGGAACCCCAGATTCATCTAGACACAAGCACACAGGCAGCACCTGGTATGCGATGTCATTTTGTGATTTCCCTTTATAACAACAGCCCATTTATAACACCCTGTCCTGGCAATGTGACTGGCCTGTCCCATTTCAGTGATCACCATGATGAGGGAAAACTAAACTCAGCATCTCCTAGATACTGTTTTTCATCTGAAAAGTGCTCAACATGATCATCAGCTGTAAATCATTGCTACTCTGTCTACTAACCACCCTATTACCCAAGCACCATCCATTATCACATTCACTTCTGGGTTATTCGCATTAGTCGAAATGCCATCTATCATCACGACTGCTGGTTTCTGTAATGATCCCTCTGAAGTGATGAGTCACAATCATTGATGTACTCTACTGCATACAAGGCAGGCAAACTGATTAGCTATAACTGTGAAGTAATGAAAAACTATCTACAGTATCTATCTATCTATCTATTGCCAGACTCCTCAATCCATCATGGGGAGGCCACAAACAAATTGCCTCCACATCACCCTGTCCCCCGCCACTTCACTGCCCTGCCCCCAACCCACACACTCCTCTCTCATATAGCTCTCCACTCCATCCCTCCATCTCATCCACGGCCTCCCCCTCCCTCTCCCCCCATCCACCTCACTCACATACACTCTCATTGTCAGTCTCTCACCCTCCATCCTCTCCACATGTCCAATCCACCTGAGTGTGTTCCTCCTGATGCTTCCTATCACATCCACATCCACACCACAACGCTCCTTTATATCCTCATTTGTCAGTCTGTCTCTTCATGTGACTCCACAGGCTCCTCTTAAATAACTCATTTCCACTGCTCTCACTCTTGACTTGTGTCCTTCCAACAACGTCCAAGCTTCACTTCCATACGTTAGAGTTGGTATCACAATACTGTCATGTAGTAACTTTTTCACTTCCATGCTCACTTCCCTGTTTCTTATCACTGCTTTTAAGGAACCAGCAACCTTTCTTCCTTGTTGTACCCTTTCAAGCACTTCACCCTCCAAACTTCCATCCTTACTCATCACACTCCCCAAGTACTTAAACATACTCACATTTTCCAATTCCTCACCATCCAACCTCACTGTACATTCACTGACTTCACCTCTCTCAAAGACCATCACTTTACTCTTCCCTACATTCACCTTTAGATTATGTTTCTTGCACACTCTCCCAAACTCATCCACCAAACCTTGCAGCTCCCCTTCATCTTCACTTAACAACACAGTATCATCTGCAAACAACAGTACAAGGAGTTTCCAAACACTACCCTCTCTCACTAGGGCCACTCCAACATCCACTGCCCTATCTTGTATCTCTTTAATTACCCCATCCATGTAAAGAATGAACAACCATGGAGACATGACACATCCCTGTTTCAACCCTGCCTTCAAAGATAAAAACTCACTCAGTTCACCATCCACACGCACCGCAGCCTTAGCACCATCATACATACTCTTCACAGCATTCAACAACTTCCCATCTACTCCATATATTCTTAATACTTCCACAATCCTTGTCTATCTACCCTGTCATATGCTTTCTCCAAATCCATAAAGGCCACATACAACTTCTTTCCCTTCTCTAGAAACTTTTCCATTAAAGATCTAAGAATGAATATCTGATCTACACAACCTCTAAAACTAAATGCCAAAATTACAACACCACAGACATGCACCATTATCTATATGTGGCCTAATATGATGACTGTGCCATAATTATACTATATACCCCCCCTGGGGGTAGGGGGGTTTTCAAGAATACTCCCCCAGTATCCCTGCTTGTCGTAAAAGGCGACTAAAAGGGTTGGCGGAGGGTTAGTGCCCCTCCCCGGAAAACAACTAACTAAAAAAACAAACAAGAAGCCTCGGACAAGGACTGACCAAACGATGACGACCCAGGACCGGACAAAGGACTTGGTAATGAGTACATGGAATGTAAGAGGAGCGAATGATGAGGTGAAAGAGAGAGAGATTGTCCAGGTGCTTGAGGGTGCGAAAGTGGATGTATGTGGAATAACTGAAACAAAATGGAGGGGAGAAAGTGTGAGAGAATGGGAGTATGGATGGGGTATATGTGCAGGAGTAGATGAGAATGAGAGGGCAAAAGAAGGAGTGTGTATAGTTGTGAGTAAAAGATGGAAGAAGAGCATAAGACAGTATGGATCAGTTGGGTCAAGGATTGTGTGGGTAAAGTTGAAAGTTGGAATACAAATGTGGGCGATTGTGTGTGTGTATGCGCCAACGCAAGATCGTGCTAGAAGAGTGAGAGAAGAGTTCTGGACAAATGTGGAAATGTGCATGGAAAAGTTTGGAAGGAATGAGAGAGTGTTTTTGATTGGTGATATGAATGGTAAAGTTGGGAATGTGAAGGTGGATGGAATAGTTGGTGAGTGGGGTGTGCCTGCCGAGATAGATGAGAATGGGAGTGCGTTAGTGGACATTTGTGCTGGGAGGTTGGTGATAGCCAATACCCTCTTCAGGCATAAAATGATCCACAGGTATACATGGCGAGTGATGAGAAGGGTGGGTGGTGAACTGAATGAAAGGAAGGCAATGATTGATTATGTGTGTGTGGATGAAAGGATGCAAAGATGTGTAAAGGATGCAAGAGTGTATAGAGGTTGGGGGAGTGGACTTTCTGACCACTACTTGGTGGTGGCCAGAATTAGGATGCAAGTGAGATGGAGGAATAGAAGAAGGGAAAGACGAGAGGAAGGAGTAGTTGCAAGGAGAGTGGAAAGGTTACAAGAGGATGAGAAAAAGGCAGAGTATAAGAGAGAAGTGGAGGAACGATTGGGCAAATATGAATTGGAGCAGATGGGAGACGTGGAAGGTGTGTGTGTAAGATATTTACAGAAGAAATATGTGCAGCATGTGATGTGGTGTGTGGAAGGAAGAGAAGGCGGAGGGGGGTACAAGGAACAGTGTGGTGGACTGAAGAGGTGAAACAGGCTGTGGCACAAAAGAAGAAAGCATACAATGAATGGATGAGAAATAGGGGCGTGGAAGAAGTTGAGAGGCGGAAGAGAGAGTTGTATGTGGAAAGGAAGAGAGAGGTGAAAAGATTAGTAAGAGAGAGTAAGAGGAGAGTGGATGAGGAATTTGGAAGGAATTTGAGTGCAAAGTGGAGGGACTGTAAGAAAATGTTCTGGAGAGAAGTGAAAAGAGTAAGACAGGGTGGAAGTGAAGTTAGCAGGGGAGTGAAAGATAAAAATGGTAGATTATTAGTGGAGAAGGGAGAAAAAGTGAGCAGATGGAGAGAACACTTTAAGGAATTGTTGAACATAGAGGATGGAAGTAATGCAAGTATAAGTGGCTGGGGAATGGCTGGGAGAAGGAGGGAGGTGAGAAGACAAGAAGAAATCAGTAGGATAGAAGTTGTGGAAGCAATGAAGAAAGTTAAATCAGGGAAAGCCCCAGGAATTGATGGAGTGTGTGGTGAAATGCTGAAGCATGGGGGAGAGATAGTAGTAGAATGGATGTGGAAGATGTGCAGATTGGCCTGGGAGGAAGGTAGAGTCCCGGAGGATTGGAAGTCAGGTATAATTATTCCCTTGTACAAAGGAAAAGGGGAAAAAGAAGTGTGTGGTAATCATAGGGGCATTTGTCTTCTTAGTATAATAGGAAAAGTGTATGGTAGGATACTTATAGACAGAGTTAGAGAAAGAACAGAGAAATTAGTTGGAGAAGAACAGGGAGGCTTTAGGAAGGGAAGAGGTTGTGTAGATCAGATATTCATTCTTAGATCTTTAGTGGAAAGTTTCTAGAGAAGGGAAAGAAGTTGTATGCGGCTTTCATGGATTTGGAGAAAGCATATGACAGGGTGGATAGACAAGGATTGTGGAAAGTGTTAAGAATATATGGAGTAGATGGGAAGTTGTTGAATGCTGTGAAGAGTATGTACGATGGTGCTAAGGCTGCAGTGCGTGTGAATGGTGAACTAAGTGAATTTTTTCTTTGAAAGTTGGTTTGAAACAAGGATGTGTCATGTCTCCATGGTTGTTCAATCTGTACATGGATGGGGTAATAAAAGAGGTACAAGGTAGGGTAGTGGATGTTGGAGTGGCCCTGGTGAGAGAGGATAGTGTTTGGAAACTCCCTGTACTGTTGTTTGCAGATGATACTGTGTTGTTGAGTGAAGACGAAGGGGAGCTGCAAGGCTTGGTGGATGAGTTTGAGAGAGTGTGTAAGAAACAGAACCTAAAGGTGAATGTAGGGAAGAGTAAAGTGATGGTCTTTGAGAGAGGTGAAGTTAGTGAATGTACAGCAAGGTTAGATGGTGAGGAATTGGAAAATGTGAGTACGTTTAAGTATTTGGGTAGTGTGATGAGTAAGGATGGAGGTTTGGAGTGTGAAGTGCTTGAAAGGGTACAGCAGGGAAGAAAGGTTGCTGGTTCCTTGAAAGCAGTGATAAGAAACAGGGAAGTGAGCATGGAAGTGAAAAAGTTACTACATGACAGTATTGTGATACCAACTCTAACGTACGGAAGTGAAGCTTGGACATTGTTGGAAGGACACAAGTCAAGAGTGAGAGCAGTGGAAATGAGTTATATAAGAGGAGCCTATGGAGTCACGTGGAGAGACAGGCTGACGAATGAGGATATAAAGGAGCGTTGTGGTGTGGATGTGGATGGGATAGGAAGAGTTATGTGGAACACACTGAGGTGGGTGGGCCCGGGGGAGAGGTTGGAGGGCTTAAAGACTGACGAAGAGAGTGTATGTGAGTGAGGGGGTGGAGGGGGAAGAGGGAGGGGGAGGCCAAGGATGAGATGGAGGGATGGGGTGGAGAGGTATATGAGAGAGGGGGGTGTGAGTTGGGAGCAGGGCAGTGAAATGGCGGGGGACAGGGCGACTTGGAGGCGATTTGTTTGTGGCCACCCCAAACGGGATTGAGGCGTCTGGCAATAGATAGATAGATAGATAGATAAGAGTGAATTACAGTATATTAAAATTATTAAAGCTCCAGCGTAAAATGGTATATGGTATTGCTGCTGTGGCAGTTTTGTGGTGCTTTAGGCTGTTAACTTAGCTATGTCCATTCTGAACTCGGATAAGGTTACATAAAGTCACATAAGAGTAGCTCTGGCGGGTTTCCTGACATATATACCCCCACTGACTCCATGTTACAGTATAATCATCCCAGTTTATGACTTCCAGTCAGCAATTAGATTTTCAAAAATGCAACCAACTGTATACCAGGTCCTGATTGCACTAAATTAATATGATCACTATAATGCAAGTTCCAATTTTGCTTTATTTTATATGGAATGTAAGGTTGGGAGTTATAAAACTGAACTAAATTCAAGTTCCAGAGGCAGGTGAAACAAGGCTGGAAGAAAGCAGTGAGGGAAGGGATAAGGAGGAAATGGGGAACATGACTGAGCAAGAACAACCTTTTCCTTCTCTTCCTAAACCCCTCCACAACTAAACCTGCATCTCACATCCTCTCCCCTACCATTCCTCACAATCTCATCCTCTCCTCTACCATTCCTCACAACCCCACTCCTACATACACACTTTCTGCTACCAAGAGACCTTATTATGAATTAATTAAAGAACACCTTCAATATAACGAACTACAGGAGAATCTCCTGAATAGCGTGATTCTAAATAATGGATTAATACTACGCAGCAACATCATGCAAGTATGTAACATCACTAAATTGTGGAGATGGCACGAAATTTGCAGAGGCCGCCACCAAAAGTGACGCTTTTCCAATGCCTCATCAAAAACACCACCATTACCTCAAGTCTGCGCATCTAGCTGGATACAACTTTAGTCGGCATGGCTATTACTAAAACAAATCATATTCAATCATAGCGCTTACTATAAGTCAGTAACAGCACTTCCTTCCCAGGCCAAGCATGATGGTTGTTTGTGTTTGCTGGTGACCAGCTTCACGTAGGTTTGGGGAAAAGGGAGGGGAACTTTCCCGAGATGACAAACCCATAAGAAATTTTCCCCGTAAGATTAGTTACTTCTAAATGGCAGAATTCTCAAATCGCGGTATGTGCCCAGTCTCATATGAGTGCAATTTAAGAGATTCTACTATACTGTAATTGGTACCAGACCCTTGACATTAAAGCTGACAGTTCATTAAAACCAAACACCATGCTGTTCAGTAATTCCTCAAGGGTCGTGGCTTTAACCGAAGAAAGATAGTTACAGAGTATCATTCGGCCGTACACTAGTAAACAACGTACAGCTAGGTCTAAATGGTTCTATTGGTTTCTAAATGGTTTCTATTTACCAACTTATGAGTATATTCTCAATCTTTCAGGAAGTAATTGCACTGCACGTAAAGCCTGCAAGTAGGCCTTGGATAAATCAATGTTCGTTTGTCACGCCATGCTGGTCGGTGATTCCCATGCATCCATCCTTTTACCGAACAATATTTGTTAAATAAACATAACATTTGGCTGGCTCGAGGTGATCGTTAAAACCGAAATTCATTAACAGAGAACATAGTATATCACGGGTGTACTGTACATGTAAATAATGAATGTTATGATATACAGGTATTCCTAACCTGAATAATAATAATAATAATAATAACAATAATAATAACACAATACTCCCTCAATTATCCAACGTAACAGAGCCAAAGGCATGTCCGGATAGTGGCAACATCCGGATAGTGGCAACATCCGGATAGTGGCAACATCTGGATAATGAACAATATCCCCTTGTACTATACCCTGACCCTACCTATACCCAACCTCCAACTTATACCTAACTTATTTGTACACACTGAGGTGGTTTGGCCATGTGGAGAGGATGGAGGGTGAAAGACTGACGAAAAGAGTGTATGTGAGTGAGGTGGAGGGGGGAAGAGGGAGGGGGAGGCCGAGGATGAGATGGAGGGATGGGGTGGAGAGGTATATGAGAGAGGGGGGTGTGAGTTGGGAGCAGGGTAGTGAAATGGCGGGGGACAGGGCGACTTGGAGGCGATTTGTTTGTGGCCACCCCAAACGGGATTGAGGCGTCTGGCAATAGATAGATAGATAAATTTGTACAGTACCTCTGCTTACTTTGGCAATGTTTTCCGGTCATTCAGGCATATTTAGACATCAAAACACACACAGGAATACCCAAAATAATTTTAAACACCTAGAAAACCACACACAAAAAAAAACACTGAAAACCAAAAAACACCCTACCTATACTGTATGCATAGTACCCCTTCTAATTTTGGTACTGTTTTCAGGTCAATCTGCCATATTTAGACACCAAAACACACATACGAATATCTAACTTAATGCTAAACACCAAGAAAACCATGAAAAAAAAAAAAAAGTTTAATAGGGGTGCATGGGAGGGACGAGAGGGGGGAGAAGCGAGGCTGTCGGCAGGATTTTCACCCCTCTGTCACGAGGCAGACAGGCACTTTCACCTGACTTTGTGACTTGTGGTCTGTCTTACATGCACTTTGGTCGTTGGGAAACACAACTCTTGGTGACCGGGCGACTTTGGACGTTCAGTTTAGAGGCTGACGGGCACTTTCACCTAACTTGCAGTCTGCGTTACACATATGGTGGCAGCTGGGAAAGCCTAATCCCAGTGGCCGCGCGACTTTGGACATTCGGTGGGGATGCATACGGGCATTTTGACACCGCTTGTGGGTTACGGTAGGTATTACAGTACAATCCCAGTTAACCGGGCGGCTTGGGGAATTCACCTTCCCAGTTACAGATTTTTCCCGTAGTTCTGATATTCAAATCTATACAAAGGCGATCATTATCACAGCAGTAAATACAATTCAGGTACTCACCACTCACATCAGGGGGCACACCAAGAGATTCCACCTGAAAAATTGCCTCACAAACACACACCATGGTCATAATCGACGTGCATGCAATGCCTTGCAGTACCGGTACTACAAAATTCACAAGTCCATTCTGTTAACTACCGAATAATTTCTTGTATGTACTGTACTCATGTGGAAAACTAAAGAAATAAAATCCTGAATATTTATTGGTAAATTATCACGACACCTGTACCCCCACATGCTTTGTTTACGATCCCGGCCCCAACTGACCGCCACCATTCCGCCACTGTTTTGCACCATTGTTAACTACCGAAGTATTCGTTGTATGTACTGTACTCATAAAAGTGGAAAAATAAAGAAATAAAATCTCCAACATTTATTGGTGAACTGATGTTAAGACTGCACTGTAGAATTATCACACCTGTGCCCCCACACAAAGCTTTGCTTACGGTCCCGGCCCCGACTGACCTCCATCATTCCACCCTTCACCTGCCGCCAATCAGCTGTTTTGCACTAAATAAAATACATGATGTACTTATGAAGTGCAAGCATATATATTTTTTTTTCTTCCAACAAAGTAAACCTTCATTCCTATTAACATTTTTTTTTTTTTTCATCTCTGCCAGCACACATGCGTTCTAAGATGAATTTATGTGGTGCAAGTTAGAGTCGGTCCGTTAGGAAGAAAAACACCGGCGTTTGCCGATTTGCTCTCTCCCGAGATGTCTGGCTTACAAATTCCATGCCCGTCTTTGAAACGATTTAACCATCCAACACTGAAATCACATTCGACTTCTGTATTCATTTTATTGTGAAACTCTTTTGCTTTTTCTTCGATAAGAGGACCAGAAATAGGTGCTCCCCTAGATCTTTCTAAGCAAAACCACTTGAACGATGAAGAGTATGCCTTTTTTCAATGGACTTACTTGTCTCGCTTTTCATGAAAAATTCATTGAGCTTGGATGCTGGGTCTTTATATAAAATCGTTGGATTTCCTACATTATATTCGGTCATCAGTGTTTTATAATGTTTGCCTTTTTCAAGTCTATTGCATATGTCCAGCTTCTGTTTCAAGGTAGGCACGACACGCTTACGTTTAGTTTGCTCTTTAGGCATTTTGGAATGTTGAAATTACCGTCCATTAGAGCAACACAACAGCAAGAGAGCTTGTTTACTGTCTGGTGGTAAAAAGCAGACTGGTGATTTGTGGAAATTGTGGAGGGTGTGGAGGATGACTGAATTCAAGTAGGGGAAAGAGGGAGGAGGAGGGCTGGATAAGAGGATTTACTAGGGATTTACATTAGCCAGAAATGTCTTCATCTCGCTTAGTCCGACTTCACCAAGCCTCGCGTGACACGATAAAACAGCGGTTTGGCGGTCCATTCAAAATGGCGCACAGTTACAACTTACTGACTTACTGATGTTTTTACCAGCCCTTGAATTTTCCCGTTATTCTGAGTATTCCGTTTGTCTGGATACCGGATAGCTGGGATTGTACTGTACTCAGGTGCTGGAGGTTCGTAGGGAGTGAATAGGCCAGCGCACAACTTTGTCCATTCAGTACAGGGGCAGACGAACATATCAGCTCATGTTGTGGGTTACGGACTATTTCCCGCACAAGACTAGAACCCAGCAGCCGCGATATCGATTGTTTGACTATGTTGGCTGGCCAGCCAAAGTTCTGAGAGATTTTTACATCTAGATAACTGCAAGTACATTCGGATAATGGTTTAATAGAGCCAAGGTCCAATATCCGGATAATGAACAGGCCCAGATACTGAATGTGAGGATAAATGAGGGATTAATAATCCATCCATCCATTGCCAGACGCCATAATCCCGTACGGGGTGGCCATTTGACTCTGAGTTATTTGTTTTACAGGGAGGGACACTAACCCTCCACCAACCCACTTGACACGTAGGGAGCACGTATGGTTTGGTTATATGGTTACCACCCAGCACTGTAAATGGTTTCTTGGCTTATAGGAAACCATTTGGCTTGTCACTCAATGTAAAGCCACCTGTAACAGAAAGAAAAGCAATAAGTAGTGACAGGAAAGATGGGAGAAATAGGAAGAGAGGAGGGCAGGCACAGAAAAAGAATGATAAAGGCTAAGGAAGAAGTAGGCAGCACTACATCAAGTGAGTGGATGATGGTCGCCACCACCTGATTAATAATAATAACAATAATGATAATAATGATGATAATAATATAATAATAATAATTATAGTAATAATAATAGTAATAATAATAAATATTAATGGGGGCACTTGCCACCCACTCACTTGATGCAGTGTTGCTCTCGGGTGTCTACCCATCCTTCATTCCTTCCATCCTCTTCTGTCTTTCTTTCCTTCATTCTATCCTCATCCTTCTGCCTACCGGTGACTTTACACTCCCTCTTCTGTCTTTCTTTCCTTCATTCTTTCCTCTCACTTCTATCAATGAATGACTCTACACTGAGAGACAAGCCAAATGATTTCCTGTACACCAGGAAACCATTTACTATGCTGGGTGGTAACCATATAACCAAATTTTGGCGCCTGGTGGTTTAGTGGGTAGGCCTAATTATTGTGCTCCAATCGGATTGAGCCAGTGAAGGTTTATATCCAAGGGGTGGTTGGGGTTTATTGCTCACGTAATGCCACTCAGGGATGAGTGAGACTGGTCACTCTCATCTTAAATGTCAGGACCAACTGGCCTAGCCCCGGGCTCCTGCACTCCTCGTGGGGTAATGTAGGACTGGATGATGGATGGATGGAATAATAATAATAATAATACCAGTAAAAATAATAATAATAATCCATCCATCCATCATCCAATCCCACATTTCCCCATGAGGAGCATAGGAGCCTGGGGCTAGGCTAGTTAATAATAATACCAGTAATAATAATAAACATAATCCATCCATCCTCTCTCTCTCCTTCCCTTAGCTGTTAACTCACTCCCCCCCCACCCACCCCCACCAGTGTCTTTTGCTGGCAGAAAGGGGAAGGCTAGACTCGGAAGGGAAAATAATGGTTGGTGATTATTATTGATGACCAATGAAGAGATCCTTTCAATATGACTGCCACGCAATACTCTCATCAAAATCTATATTCATATCTCCAGGTCATTTCAAAAGACACCTATAACTAATCATATCTCCTAGTCCAATCTGTGGAGCAAATGCAGATATCACTGACATCACAGTTTTATCAAAAATATGCTACTGAGTTACCATTCTGTTATTCATCCCAATCAGATCCTTTACACTTCCAACCTACCTTTTGGTACCCCCTCTCTGTATCCATCATCCTCAAGTTTCCAATGAAACTTGTATCGATCATTCTTACCTCTTATTATCCTAGCTTACTCCCCCTTCTAGCATGTCTCATGTACTGTACACAGCACACATTCACCTTGCTCCAATTAATTGATTTAAGCACCTCCCCTGCTCTTGACCTCACAATCACCACATTCAAACCAGCTAACTTAGTGCTAGTTTGTGGAAACATTCTGGATGACCTAAGGAAGAGGGAACAATGTTAGAAAATACATCCAATTTTGCAAGATCACAGTGGTAACTAGTTGAAGAACAGTTCATTCCAGCATAACCCTGCATGCACTCTATTAAGCACCCAATAAATTCAGGTACTAAAAATAGCAGTATCTATAAAGTAAACCTCTGAATTAAGAATCCTAATGTGGATGCTGATGTAAATATTCAGGTTATAAGACTTCTTTACATAGATAAATGAAAAATGTCACTGTGTTATATACAGCTGCTATATTAGTTACGAGTACTCTCTTAACCCTTGAGATAAGGTGGTGATAACACTAAACAACCTTTGAACCTTTGACAGATGAATACATTCTACACATAGCTAACTGACTTACTAGCTGAGGGAGTCTATTTCAGGTACACTGGTTTCTGAATTTGTGGCTCAATAATGAAAACTGGGCTATATATGTTTACTGATGTAGACAGAATACTATATATTGTATGTACTGGGTATGTATTTTGTGGTAGGTGGGGGTGCTCACCATCCACTCACTTGATGTAGTGCTGCTCTGGGTGTCTGCCATTTCCTCTCTTCCATCCTTCCTCTTCTGTCTTTCTTTCCTTCTTTCCTCGTCCTTCTGCCTACAGGTGACTTTATACTCCCTCTTCTGTATTTCTTTCCTTCATTCTTTCCTCTTCCTTCTGCCTGTGGGTGACTCTACACTGAGTGACGAGCCAAATGGTTTCCTGTACTCCAGGAAGCCATTTATTACACTGGGTGGTAGCCATATAACCAAGTTATGGCACCTGGTGGTTTAGTGGGTAATTTAGGTGCTCCAGTTAGATTGAGCCTGTATAGGTTTATATCCAAAGGGTGGCTGGGGTTTATTGCTCACGTATTGCCACTCAGGGATGAGTGAGGCTGGTCACTCTCATCTTAAATGTCAGGACCAACTTGCCTAGCCCAGGTTACTACGCTCCTCATGGGGCGACATAGGATTGGATGATGGATAGATGGATGGATGGATGTGTGTGTTTATATATATATAGATAGATAGATAGATAGATAGACAGATATAGATATATAGATAGATAGATAGATGATAGATAGATAGACAGATAGTATAATTATATATACAGTACATCTATATACATACACACACACATATACTATACCAGAGAGAGAGAGAGTATATTCAGAGAAAGCATGCATTAAACTGGCAATCAATACATGACAACCCTCATAAAGCCTAGAGGCAGACTGGGCAGGAAAGTGAGGGAGTGCTCTCTCTCCACTTGTAAGTCTTCATGTGATTATAGGTATCAGGCAACACTTGAGTGAGCAGCCCTACCAAACAACATTAGTGAGATGGTGAACTAACTCCATACAACAGCAGATTTATAAGATTAATGTGTAATAGAACTTTAGTCAGTGTTGTTAATAAAGGACTATTCATATCTTGCATCCAATTAAAAGTAAGAACTAGTGCACACTGCATATCCAGACGGCAATATCAACACCATTTTAGTACAGTAATATGCCAGTAAAATACACATTTTAATAAACATGCATTTGCAGTATCAATAAGAGGACAGTTAGATGTCAGAGCAGTGCTCAACACAGCACCACAACTTTAAGCTTCTTCACACCTCCCACTTGGATGAGATATTTAAACAATGTCACTACTTACAAGCACTTATGATATTAAACTGCATATGTATAGAACCAAAAGCTATACCCTAAAGAATACACACATAGATTGTTAATTCAGTAGTCTTAAATGCTGCTGAATACTCAAAATAACTATTACTGTACTTATAAGAAAGAGAAAACTATATGGCAACAATGAAACTTGGTGCAGGGTGGAATGCATTGTTAAGTACGAGGGGGAAGAGAGGACAATATTAGACTCTGGGAATCAATATCTCATGAATAAGGAAAACACCAATGGAAAAAGTTTGCTGATAAAACATTTCAATTTACTGGTGATAATTGATTTTTTTTTTTTTTTTTTTTTTTTTTACAATTCATAAATACAAACAACAGTGCATGTAACTTTTTTTTTTTGCTGAGAAATTTTTCATCTACTACATACAACATGAACCCTTGCATTCAAGTTTGGTAGGGTGACTGCTTGACTACTGAAATGGGCTTCAAAGTCCATGATCAATATAAGAAAAAATAAATAAAAGATTGGTTTTATAGTCCTTATCACCGATATTTCACGTGTTATAATGGTTAGCACTGCTGAATTAGAAAGCTTTCATTCAATTGACACCAAATTACCATTTAAAAAATAAAAAGATCCAACTATCAACATACTGTGCTGTTCACCCACTAAAAATATATTCAGCACCCATGTGGTGTGAAATAATACAAACTGAAATACAGACCAAGGACTTGAATTACCAACGCTACATAACGCACATGATTTCATTTCTACACATCATTTCAAAGATCATTTTAGTACCAGCAGTGAAATAATCTGCTGTACAGTGCTCACCAGACCAACCGAAGCTACAGTAATCCCTCGATTATCCGATGCAACAGAGCAAAAGGCATATCTGGATATGGACGAACTCTGGATATAGAACAATATCTTCTACTGTACCTATATCCTACCTGTACCCAACCTACTACCTATACTCAACCTGCACAGTATGTACAGTACACCTTCTATATATGCCAGTGTTCTCCAGTCTTTTGGCAGTATTTTGACATATGGGAATATCCAATATAATGCTAGACACTAAGATAACAATGCATCAACAAAAATCCACAACTACACTACCTATATGTACAATACCCCTCCTGATTATGGCTGTGTTCTTCAGCCTTTCAGCTATGTAGACGTCAAAACACATGCAGGAGTATCCTATATAATGCTAGACACTACGAAGCATAAACGTCTTCAATGATTTTTTTGTGGGCAAAAGTCCACAAAAAAATCAATGAAGACGACTGTTGCAAAAAGAAATTTAACTCACTTGGGAACCATAAGTTTTCTGTAAGTTTCTGGGACACCAACAAAGCTAAGAACCCAGCTAGGGCTGCTTCTGTGCGCACAAAGAAAACATTTCCACGACCAAATATGCCCTCAGAAATTGTTTATACAGTAGTGGCATAAATTGTATACCATTATCTTTGCTGGTGTTTCTGCTATGAGATACAGAAATGCAGTGAGAATAAATCTGTTCAAGAGTGGTGAAATGCTGAAGCATGGGGGAGAGACAGTAGTAGAATGGATGTGGAAGATGTGCAGATTAGCCTGGGAGGAAGGTAGAGTCCCGGAGGATTGGAAGTCAGGTATAATTATTCCCTTGTACAAAGGAAAAGGGGAAAAAGAAGTGTGTGGTATTCATAGAGGCATTTGTCTTCTTAGTATAACAGGAAAAGTGTATGGTAGGATACTTATTGACAGAGTTCGAGAAAGAACAGAGAAATTAGTTGGAGAAGAACAGGGAGGCTTTAGAAAGGGAAGAGGTTGTGTAGATCAGATATTCATTCTTAGATCTTTAGTGGAAAAGTTTCTAGAGAAGGGAAAGAAGTTGTATGTGGCTTTCATGGATTTGGAGAAAGCATATGACAGGGTGGATAGACAAGGATTGTGGAAAGTGTTAAGAATATATGGAGTAGATGGGAAGTTGTTGAATGCTGTGAAGAGTATGTACGATGGTGCGAAGGCTGCAGTGCGTGTGGATGGTGAACTAAGTGAATTTTTCTCTTTGAAAGTTGGGTTGAAACAGGGATGTGTCATGTCTCCATGGTTGTTCAATCTGTACATGGATGGGGTAATAAAAGAGGTACAAGGTAGGGTAGTGGATGCTGGAGTGGCCCTGGTGAAAGAGGATAGTGTGTGGAAACTCCCTGTACTGTTGTTTGCAGATGATACTGTGTTGTTGAGTGAAGACGAAGGGGAGCTGCAAGGCTTGGCGGATGAGTTTGGGAGAGTGCGTAAGAAATGGAATCTAAAGGTGAATGTAGGGAAGAGTAAAGTGATGGTCTTTGAGAGAGGTGAAGTCAGTGAATGTACAGTGAGGTTGGATGGTGAGGAATTGGAAAATGTGAGTACGTTTAAGTACTTGGGTAGTGTGATGAGTAAGGATGGAGGTTTGGAGGGTGAAGTGCTTGAAAGGGTACAGCAGGGAAGAAAGGTTGCTGGTTCTTTGAAAGCAGCGATAAGAAACAGGGAAGTGAGCATGGAAGTGAAAAAGTTAATACATGACAGTATTGTGATACCAACTCTAACGTACAGAAGTGAAGCTTGGACGTTGTTGGAAGGACACAAGTCAAGAGTGAGAGCAGTGTAAATGAGTTATTTAAGAGGAGCCTGTGGAGTCACATGGAGAGACAGGCTGACGAATGAGGATATAAAGGAGCGTTGTGGTGTTGATGTGGATGTGATAGGAAGCGTTATTAGGAACACACTGAGGTGGTTTGGCCATGTGGAGAGGATGGAGGGTGAAAGACTGACGAAAAGAGTGTATGTGAGTGAGGTGGAGGGGGAAAGAGGGAGGGGGAGGCCGAGGATGAGATGGAGGGATGGGGTGGAAAGGTATATGAGAGAGGGGGGTGTGAGTTGGGAGCAGGGGAGTGAAATGGCGGGGGACAGGGCGACTTGGAGGCGATTTGTTTGTGGCCACCCCAAACGGGATTAAGGCGTCTGGCAATAGATAGATAGATAGATCAACAAATGAAACCAATCTTCTTGGATGAAAGAGACAACCTGCTAAGCCCTGAGAAGTTGTTAAAAGAGATACATTTCACCCACTCAGCCCTGAGATGTTGTTAAGAGGCACATTTAACCCACTGAGCCCTGAGAAGTTGTTTTCATTAAATTCTCACCATCTCTTAACGATGACAAGCTTTTTTAAATAAAAGGGTTGTACCTTAATAAACCCCTTCCATATTAGATGCATTTCTTAAGTTGAAGAAAACTGTCTGGTAGCAGCATGAATACATTAAAAAAGACATCATCTACTACTCAAGGTGGTTACAGTTTTTGCTCCCTTTATCTACTAGTAAGGACAGTCAAAAGTGGAAATTGTGACAGATTTGCTTAGATGATCCACATGTTGTTGTCGTGGAGTAACCCTGGTCTGTCTGGCCAAGCAGACCTAACAACTAAGGCAAACAACTGCCAATGCAGCGCTATCCCATGCAGTGAACCAATGTTCCCTGGTGGTAAACAGCGCCTTGCCACCGTGAGGTGCAAAAAGGAGCGTGGAGGTTTGGTTTCCACATGGATGCTGCATTTGCATTTCTCCACCCAGTTATCAGGGATACCACAGCAGGCTCCACATCACGCTAACATATTTCAGTTGATTTTACCACCTAGCTACAGTACCTGACACCAACAACACTCTTTACTCACCTCCACATAATGATAGGCCACTGTGTTATCTCATTACACACAAGTGTTAAGTTCTGCTGGTTAAGATACTGTATGTTATGTTAGGCTGGCAAGGTAAGGTTGGTTTTTAATTCTTAGCAATAGTATTACTGAAGTTATCTCACAGTAGTAAGGAAGCTGAGGAATGAGGGGGTTGATTAATCTTACACTGTGTTAATTATGTTGTCATTTTTAGTAATTTAGCTTCCAACAGAGTACCACATGTTTACCTTTAGATGACGGCTATTTCTGGCCCATTTACATTTATCTCTACAATGTGATGACTTGTTTGGGGGCATAATAACTGGACCCCATAATCTCCTGGAAAATAACTGTCTTTGACTTGAAGCCTGACAGCTGCTCTGCAAAAATGGAGGAAGAAACAGGCTGAAAGGTGACTGAAAAGCAGTCAAATAAAAGTCAAGTGATAATGTGACAAGATACCAGAGCCGTACTAGCATACAAAGTGAATAAAATGATGAACAAAAATGACATGGATGATTTTATAACAAAGTACTGTAGTGGATATAAAGTTGGGTGTAGCCTACATGAAACACATTTAGGGCAGCAACTAGGTAACAGCATGTGGCACAGAGGAGGAGGACAGTGTTTATAGAGTACAGTACATAAAACAGTTGAGTGGTGTGATCATGTCTGAAAGAGGGGAATTAAGACAGGGAGAGAAGATACTGCACTGTTGCTATCAGAAACCACAAAAAAGTGTGTCGAACTTTTGGAAATATAAATTAGTTTAACAAAAAAAGACAGAATACAAATAACAGCACTGTGCTAGAAGAAACGATTGGAAGGCTGGAAGGCTAACAAAGAGAGTAATTAGGGATGGTAGGGTATGCAAGAAAGGAGGCTCGGAGAATTTTTTTTTTTTATTCCATTTAACATCCATATTAGTTCTATTCTTGCTCTTGTTAGACAATTTTATTCAACTTTGCAAAGGTGTCTCATACTGGAGAGATATATCAACACTATATCTAATATCTCCAGTTTATAAAATCTACCCAGTACTATAAGCTGAATAACACTGTCAGGATGTTCCACGATTAAACTGAAAGACATCCTTAGGCTCAGAGAGTTGACAGAGGTCTGCAGAAAAAACAATGTTCCCTCTTGGCAGAGAGAAATTCAAAATAAACACAAAACAGTTTTTATACCTATCAATGGTGGATGGAAGGCACAGAAGTATTACAAATGCAAAATCAGTCAGAGGCTTATTACCACTTCAAGGAAGAAGACTACAGTACAGTACTTGAAAAAATTAGTTGTATTCTGGAAGGCACAATACAGTAATCCCTGTACTATCCAGATGCCCGCTTTCCAGACTCCCCACTTACTGGACATTGTGGGCCTGGACCTTCGGAACCCAAAAATGGCCAAAAAAAAAAAAAATCCCCCCAAAATCCGATTTTTTTCCCCACCGCGTAGTACCAAACAGCTGTTGTTTATGCACAGCCCCTTCATCCCTTCCTTCCTTCCTCCCCCCTCCCCAGTCAGGGTTGCCATTTGGTACTTTTCATTACCAAAAGTGGGCCAATTATGTATTGAAAAGTTCGTTTGGTACCGGTAGTCTATCAATCTATCTATTGCCAGACGCCTCAATCCCGTTTGGGGTGGCCACAAACAAAACGCCTCCAAGTCACCCTGTCCCCCGCCATTTCACTGCCTTGCTCCCAACTCACACCCCGCTCTCTCATATTCCTCTCCACCCCATCCCTCCATCTCATCCTCGGCCTCCCCCTCCCTCTTCCCCCCTCCACCTCACTCACATACCGGTACACTCTCTTCCGTCAGTCTTTCACCCTCCATCCTCTCCACATGGCCAAACCACCTCAGTGTGTTCCTCATAATGCTTCCTATCATATCCACATCCACACCACAACGCTCCTTTATATCCTCATTCGTCAGCCTGTCTCTCCATGTGACTCCACAGGCTCCTCTTAAATAATTCATTTCCACTGCTCTCACTCTTGACTTGTGTCTTTCCAACAACGTCCAAGCTTCACTTCCATACGTTAGAGTTGGTATCACAATACTGTCATGTTGTAATTTTTTCACTTCCATGCTCACTTCCCTGTTTCTTATCACTGCTTTCAAAGAACCAGCAACCTTTCTTCCCTGCTGTACCCTTTCAAGCACTTCACCCTCCAAACCTCCATCCTTACTCATCACACTACCCAAGTCCTTAAACGTACTCACATTTTCCAATTCCTCACCATCCAACCTCACTGTACATTCACTGACTTCACCTCTCTCAAAGACCATCACTTTACTCTTCCCTACATTCATCTTTAGATTCCGTTTCTTACACACTCTCCCAAACTCATCCACCAAGCCTTGCAGCTCCCCTTCGTCTTCACTCAACAACAGTGTATCGTCTGCAAACAACAGTATAGGGAGTTTCCAAACACTATCCTCTCTCACCAGGGCCACTCCAACATCCACTACACGACCTTGTACCTCTATTATTGCCCCATCCATGTACAGATTGAACAACCATGGAGACATGACACATCCCTGTTTCAACCAAACCTTCAAAGAGAAAAATTCACTTAGTTCACCATCCACACGCACTGCAGCCTTAGCACCATCATACATACTCTTCACAGCATTCAACAACTTCCCATCTACTCCATATATTCTTAATACTTTCCACAATCCTTGTCTATCCACCCTGTCATATGCTTTCTCCAAATCCATGAAAGCTGCATACAACTTCTTTCCCTTCTCTAGAAACTTTTCCACTAAAGATCTAAGAATGAATATCTGATCTACACAACCTCTTCCCTTCCTAAAGCCTCCCTGTTCTTCTCCAACTAATTCCTCTGTTCTTTCTCTAATGCATTACCAAATAGATTTTTCACACGTATGAAGATACAGAGAATGGAGACGGTGGACTGTCTGCTCTCTCTGATTAATCTGCTACATACATAGCACAAAAATAAACATGCTGCTGATTATAAGGAGAGTGATCATTTCCATTTGCACATATAATTAGTGAAGAATAAATGCATCCTTTAAGAATTTAGTAATAAAAAGTTAAATTTGGTAATGAAAATTGAGGAGTTTGGTAATGTGGCCGAGCTCAGATCTGGCTACCCTGTCCCCAGTTACCGCCTAACCACCGCCGAGGGTAGATGTTCATCGCAATGAATGCCGAACGTGCTCATTTTTGTGAATAAATGGTGAATAAACTGCAATACCTCACCACTAGACCACATGGGAATTTACAGTGTTGTGCAATGTTAAGAAATTAGAATTTAGAGTGCAAAGGATTAAGTGTGGCGTGCAAAGTGGCAGTTGAAACTGGCGTAAAGCAATTAAGAACAGAATGTGGAGTGTTAAATAATTATAACTCACAGTGCAAAGAATTAAGTGTAGCGCAACACTGGATTACTGTACGTGCTTCAAGAGCAGTTTCATCACTACCGTTGCCTTAGAGACGGCAGCCACAAACGTGCTATGAGTACCCTGTGCACTGCTAAGTATTTTCCATACTCACTTCTAATTCCTCATTCTCTGGTTCCTTTTCATTTACTTCAAGCTTTATGTCCATTATTGGTGTGAATAGGGTCTTAAATAGGTTTAAATAGGCACTATGCATGTCCAGTAGAGAGTTATGTGGCTTTCAAAGTTAGGCTGGGTTAGGGTCCATAAGTACCAGTTCAGTAGGCAGGGGCCCACTTTCTGGACGGGACCATTTTCCAGACATGCCTTTGGCTCTATTACATCAGACAGTGAAGGGATTTCTGTATAGTACTTAGTTTGGAGGTGAAAAGGGCTACATGAATTTAGTCATTTACTGACAATGCTAATGTATGGGGATGAAAATCTCAGCAGAGAGACAAAAAACTAACTTGGTTACAGGCTGTTGAGATGATCAATTTAGAACTGCAGACATAGGTAAGACGGATGGTGAAAACACAGTAAAAGATAAATTTCAGAGTAGCTATTTTGGGATGGAAGGTGCGGCAACAAACGTGAGATGCAGAATTACTGAATGAACAATGAGAGATGTGGTAACAAAAAAAAAACAAAAACAAAACAAAAACAAAAAAGTGCCAAATAACACATATGAAAGTGTGACTGAGGGTAATGTTAGAAAAGGAACACCATACATGAGACACAAGAGGAATGAGAGGACAAAACATACTGGAAGCAATTGTCATGGCCATCCATCAGGGGTTTTGAAGGAGCAACAATGCCATCGGTGGTAATAAGAGGAAGGTTCAGTTTGTCTGATGCCCTACTACTGCCACAATCATTAAATCCTGTGATACTGTTTACTGCATCTCAATCTTCAAGACAGGCCTTTATCATTTGGGGAGGAAGGGTAAGTAGTTATTAATAAAGATCACCTTCCAATAACATCATATTACTGCTAAGTATAAGCAAATTCACATGACATCACTAGCAACATTTCCTGGAAAACTACCAGCTTAATGATTACCAAAATATGCTATTAATGTTTTATCCCATCAGCTAAAAAAAAAAAAAAAAAAAAAAAAAAAAAAAACATTGAATGGGGGAGCAGAGCTTCTCCATGACCATTGTAAATGCTTTGTTTAGTACTTAATACAGAAGAGGGAGAGAGGCGGATTATCCAGATCCTAGCTGCATCTGCAATGGTATCCACATTGAAATAACTTAGCCTAACCAATATTTCATACAGCTGCAATAATGGATACAGTTGGGAGCTAGAGATTACCCCACCCATGTATTTACTTTATACAGTATCATACTAAATGATGAGTTTGTGATAGAAAGTCATAGACACGACCTCACCCCCAATCTGTTTCAAAATGTCAAAAAAACATTTGAATTCTTTAGCAAATTTATGGACTGGAACTTAATACTGTAAGACCAGGTAGCTTCAGTCACGAGGATAGCATTGGGCATGTCAGGCAAACGTGTAATGAGCCAAATTTATGGAAAAGTGGCTCAACATTATGGGAAGACAAAATATGAAGGCAGTGATGATAATCCTTAAAGTATTTTATGTAAAACTCTTATGAAACTTATGTGAATATGTACCATATATAGCCTAGCTATGACATGAATTAGTAAAACTTATGAAATATACAGTACACGTATGGGTGTTTTTTACACCACACCAACTTTCTTTGTGCATAGCAAACAAGAAGTCATATGAAGGTGAATATGATGAGCTTAAAATAAAAATATTGTAGAAAATACCCTTTAAATTACTTTACAAATGTTCCTATAGTCCTGATATAACTAATAGCTAGTGGCAATATCTTACTTTTTCCAGAACAACTGGCTAAGTTCATGCACAAGCTAACAGATGTATAACTTCAGTCATGACTAATTATAAATAAGAATCAAAGTAGAAAATTCATTACTTACACACAAAATGCCAAGAATAGCGACAAACCCATCCTTCACCATAAAGCAGAACTACAGTAAAGCCTCTACAATTCGCCATCCTTCAAGTCGGAAACCTCTACAACTCGGGAAGGCTCCAAAATATTCATTTAAAAAATGAAACTCTTTGAGATCCGCTTCCACCTGAACAAGTGTCTGGAGGGAATGGTGCAGTACGATGGGTTTGATGCTTTATCAAACCCTCAGGGACACCAGAGTAGCTGTTATGAGGAGGCAACATGCTGAATTGAAGCAGAAAAAGATCTCTGACTTTTTTAAGCTGAGGGTTCCACCCAGGGAGCCTCAGCCATCCACGAGCAGTGAGTCCTCCTGCAGCTTGATCAGCACTGTGTCCTCAGACTTGCCTGAGCACATTTTTCAGACTGTCAATGACAGTGATTAAGTGATAAGTTCAGTAGTGAATATGTTCTGTACAGTAGTGGTTAAGAGTTTAGTGAATAAGTGCTGTACAGTAATGTTTAAGTGTTTTGCGTTTAGTTCCCTAGTATAATACAGGTGATAAATACATTACAGTAATGGCCTTTAGAGTGTTAACTGTGCTTTACATAGTGCACAGTGTCAAGTACAGTACAGTAAAGGTGTGCCCAAAAGTGATCTTGAGCCCCCCTAACACCTTCAAAAACTACCAGAAGTCCTCCTCCATGCCTGGAATACACCGTACAACTGCATGGAATCATGATAAGGCAGCTTTTACTGGTTATAGTAAAAACTTTTAATTTTTTACATTTTTTTCCTTTTTTTTCACATGTGTGCTGGGGGGGAAATTAAAGTTCATCCCTACAACTCGGCAAATAGGCTAGCTCAGCAAGGCTTGCACATGTATTATGCCGAGTTGTAGGGGTTTTACTGTATACCACTCATGTCTATCTATCTATCTATTGCCAGACGCCTCAATCCCGTTTGGGGTGGCCACAAACAAATCGCCTCCAAGTCACCCTGTCCCCTGCCATTTCACTGCCCTGCTCCCAACTCACACCCCCCTCTCTCATATACCTCTCCACCCCATCCCTCCATCTCATCCTCGGCCTCCCCCTCCCTCTTCCCCCCTCCACCTCACTCACATACACTCTCTTCGTCAGTCTTTCACCCTCCATCCTCTCCACATGGCCAAACCACCTCAGTGTGTTCCTCATAATGCTTCCTATCACATCCACATCAACACCACAACGCTCCTTTATATCCTCATTCGTCAGCCTGTCTCTCCACGTGACTCCGCAGGCTCCTCTTAAATAACTCATTTCCACTGCTCTCACTCTTGACTTGTGTCCTTCCAACAATGTCCAAGCTTCACTTCCGTACGTTAGAGTTGGTATCACAATACTGTCATGTAGTAACTTTTTCACTTCCATGCTCACTTCCCTGTTTCTTATCAATGCTTTCAAAGAACCAGCAACCTTTCTTCCCTGCTGTACCCTTTCAAGCACTTCACCCTCCAAACCTCCATCCTTACTCATCACACTACCCAAGTACTTAAACGTACCTGGTACTCACATTTTCCAATTCCTCACCATCCAACCTCGCTGTACATTCACTAACTTCACCTCTCTCAAAGACCATCACTTTACTCTTCCCTACATTCACCTTTAGATTCCGTTTCTTACACACTCACTCAAACTCATCCACTAAGCCTTGCAGCTCCCCTTCGTCTTCACTCAACAACACAATATCATCTGCAAACAACAGTACAGGGAGTTTCCAAACACTATCCTCTCTCACCAGGGCCACTCCAACATCCACTACCCTACCTTGTACCTCTTTTATTACCCCATCCATGCACAGATTGAACAACCATGGAGACATGACACATCCCTGTTTCAAACCAACTTTCAAAGAGAAAAATTTACTTAGTTTACCATCCACACGCACTGCAGCCTTCGCACCATCGTACATACTCTTCACAGCATTCAACAACTTTCCATCTACTACATATATTCTTAACACTTTCCACAATCCTTGTCTATCCACCCTGTCATATGCTTTCTCCAAATCCATGAAAGCCGCATACAACTTCTTTCCCTTCTCTAGAAACTTTTCCACTAAAGATCTAAGAATGAATATCTGATCTACACAACCTCTTCCCTTCCTAAAGCCTCCCTGTTCTTCTCCAACTAATTTCTCTGTTCTTTCTCTAACTCTGTCTATAAGTATCCTACCATACACTTTTCCTATTATACTAAGAAGACAAATGCCCCTATGATTACCACACACTTCTTTTTCCCCTTTTCCTTTGTACAAGGGAATAATTATACCTGACTTCCAATCCTCCGGGACTCTACCTTCCTCCCAGGCCAATCTGCATATCTTCCACATCCATTCTACTACTATCTCTCCCCCATGCTTCAGCATTTCACCACACACTCCATCAATTCCTGGGGCTTTCCCCGATTTAACTTTCTTCATTGCTTCAACAACTTCTATCCTACTGATTTCTTCCTGTCTTCTCACCTCCCTCCTTCTCCCAGCCATTCCCCAGCCACTTATACTCGCATTACTTCCATCCTCTACGTTCAACAATTCCTTAAAGTGTTCCTTTTTCTCCTTTCTCCACTAGTAATCTACCATTTTTATCTTTCACTCCCCTGCTAACTTCACTTCCACCCTGTCTTACTCTTTTCACCTCTTTCCAGAACATTTTCTTACAGTCCCTCCACTTTACACTCAAATTCCTTCCAAATTCCTCATCCACTCTCTTCTTACTCTCTCTTACTAATCTTTTCACCTCTCTCTTTCTTTCTACATATAACTCTCTCTTCTGCCTCTCAACTTCTTCCACGCCCCTATTTCTCATCCATTCATTGTATGCTTTCTTCTTTTGTGCCACAGCCTGTTTCACCTTTTCAGTCCACCACGCTGTTCCTTGCACCCCCCTCCGTCTTCTCTTCCTTCCACACACCACATCACATGCTGCACATATTTCTTCTGTAAATATCTTACACACACCTTCCACGTCTCCCATCTGCTCCAATTCATATTTGCAAAATCGTTCCTCCACTTCTCTCTTATACTCTGCCTTTTTCTCATCCTCTTGTAACCTTTCCACTCTCCTTGCAACTACTCCTTCCTCTCGTCTTTCCCTTCTTCTATTCCTCCATCTTACTTGCATTCTAATTCTGGCCACCACCAAGTAGTGGTCAGAAAGTCCACTCCCTCAACCTCTATACACTCTCGCATCCTTTACACATCTTTGCATCCTTTCATCCACACACACATAATCAATCATTGCCTTCCTTTCATTTAGTTCACAACCAACCCTTCTCATCACTCACCATGTATACCTGTGGATCATTTTATGCCTGAAGAGGGTATTGGCTATCACCAACCCCCTCCCAGCACAAATGTCCACTAACACACTCCCATTCTCATCTATCTCAGCAGGCACACCCCACTCACCAACTATTCCATCCACCTTCACATTCCCAACTTTACCATTCATATCACCAATCAAAAACACTCTCTCATTCCTTCCAAACTTTTCCATGCACACTTCTACATTTGTCCAGAACTCTTCTCTCACTCTTCTAGCACGATCTTGCGTTGGTGCATACATACACACAATCGCCCACATTTGTATTCCAACTTTCAACTTTACCCACACAATCCTTGACCCAACTGATCCATACTGTCTTATGCTCCTCTTCCATCTTTTACTCACAACTATACATACTCCTTCCTTTGCCCTCTCACTCTCACCTACTCCTGCACATATACCCCATCCATACTCCCATTCTCTCACACTTTCTCCTCCCCATTTTGTTTCAGTTATTCCACATACATCCACTTTCGCACCCTCAAGCACCTGGGCAATCTCTCTCTCTTTCACCTCATCATTCGCTCCCCTTACATTCCAAGTTCCAATTACCATGTCCATTGTCCGGTCCTTTGTCGTCATCGTTTGGTCAGTCCTTGTCCGAGGCTTATTGTTTGTTTTTTTAGTTAGTTGTTTTCCGGGGAGGGGCACTAACCCTCCGCCAACCCTTTTAGTCGCCTTTTACGACAAGCAGGGATACTGGGGAAGTATTCTTGAAAAAAAAACCCCACCCCCAGGGGGTGTCCAACAGCAGCAAAGAGATGGCACATATGAAAAAGTATTTTGCATGACTACATTTAAAGTATCCACACAAAGGCAAATGGGACATGAAACAGCTTTAACTTCCACAGAAGAGCTGATGTTGTGTCAGAGAGCAATAACTATTAAGAGAACAGGGTTTTCCATTAGATTAATTTGATTTATAGATGCTTCTTAAGGCAAATACAAACAAATGAAGGGTTGTGATTTCTTGTTTTAAAAACAATTTTCAAGAAATAGGGACAGTTCTTTATGCAGCAGGACAAAGGTGTCCTCACCGTATGGCTGTCTCAAAATATAAAAGATAGAAAATGTTTAAGTATCTAAGGCAATGGTTCTCAAACTGGAAGTCATGGCCCCCATGGGGGCCACAGTAGGATTTTAGGGGGGCCATGGCAGGCCAGTGTACCTTAAGTAGTAAATCGGTGTGTCTGCAAAATTACATTTAGTGTCCTCTTGCCAGCTTCCACAACATATTTATGTGAATCTGGTTTCTCCACCCTTCTACACATAAAAGGTAAAAGATGAAAACATGTTGAATGTGGACCCAGATATGAGATGTGTGTTATCAGTGACTCAACCTTGAATCAGTCGACTGACTGAAAACAATGTCATCCATCTCACTGATATGCAACAAAATATGCGTTCTGATTGACAGCTGTATGCATTAAAATATATGAATAACACCAAAAAATTTTTTCATCATAAGCTTTTTGTGAGGGACTAGAGAGAAAACTGAAGGGGAGCCACAAGGATGCTAAGATCCCCACAACTGAGGAATGAGGTGAAAAAGTTTGCGAAATACTAAACAAAGGCCACACCGAGTTCTACAACAACACATGATACCCTGGAAGGAGTGCATCCAGAAAACATCATCAATTACGATGAAATTAGCCCTTGTGATTATCGGGGGGGGGGGGAGTACAGTATTACAGTATTTAGACAAGAAGAGTATTTAACTTAACAAAATCTACAGTGCTCGTCAGAAGTATTCAGCGATGTCCGCCGGGCGCGCAATACTTATGGCCCAAAAAGAATCACCCCATTTTTGGGGGTAAGAATTGAGCCACAAGTTTGAGCTCCGAGCATGACGTCACGGTAGCCTGAGGCCTTCTGACGCGCTGGTTGGTTCCCGCCTCAGTTGCCCACGGGCTGCCTGAGAGAGAGGAACTCCGCCGAGTGTCCCTCTCAAATTGCGCCATTTTTTACCGAGTGTCCCGCAGTGTTTTGGCCTTCAAAACTTTGTTATGGCACCTATCCGTGAACTATCGAGTGAAATCATATCCCAGATCATTGCTCTAAAGGAGGCAGGCCACCAGACAAAGGAAATTAGTGAATTGGTTGGTGTGGGACGATCGACAGTGCGTCGTTGGTGTGCGCGGTTTCGGGAGGAAAACAGTGGTGAAGTTCCCACAAAGAAACCGAGGTCTGGTAGGCCTAGGAAAACTTCCCCAAGGTCTGTTAATGTTTTAAAACGTGCAGTGGAGTTTAATCCTTGTGTGAGTGCAAGGAAAATTAAGGAGAGCAACCCAGAAGTGTTTGGTGAGGTGTCAGTGAGAACAGTGTCTCGTAGGGTGCATGAGCTTGGTTACACAAGTCACAGGCCTGTGAAAAAGCCTCTTCTCTCTAGCAGCCAGAGAATTCGTAGGCTTGCCTTTGCTAATAAATATCTAAATTGGGGTGAGGAGCAATGGTTGTCAGTGTTGTGGTCTGATGAGGCAACGTTTAGTGTTACCTGTAACAGAGGAGCATGCAAAGGTAGTGACCCACTTGACCCACGGTATGTAGAAAGCACAGTTAAACATCCTGATTCACTCATGGTATGGGGTTGTTTTTCAGGGAAGGGTTTGGGGAAGCTTGTTGTACTTCCCAAGAACCTCAGAGTGAATCAGGATGTTTACCTGGAGCTTCTGTGTGATCATTTACCAGACTCCTTCGAGCTAACAGGTGCACGAGTGTTTCAGCAGGACGGTGCACCTGCTCACAAGGCCAAATCGGTCACCAATTGGCTTCGTGACTGCGAGGTATCATTCATGACAGACTGGCCAGGAAATAGCCCAGACCTCAACCCGATTGAAAACCTCTGGTACCTCGTAAAGAAGAGTCTCCAAGGGAAGGACGTGAGCTCTCTGCCTAAGCTGGAAGCCGCCATTCGTGACTCCTGGGACAAAATACCCCTCCAGCACCTCAGGAGCCTCGCCCTTTCACTTCCAAGACGTCTCAGGTCCGTGAAGAAACGTAAAGGCTACCCTACGAAGCACTAAAGGTAAATAAAATGCATTATTTATATGTTTTTTCAATGTTGAAAGGTTTGTTTCTCAGGAGGGACGCAGGGCGCCCCATACTTCTGACGAGCACTGTACTACATCTATTATGTTCTCTGGAACGGTGTCAGGTCATTTACTGTCTCCCTATGCTATGTACAGTACATGGCCATTCACCTTTATGACACCTGGATAGATGGGAGACCCAAAAGAATCAGGTATATGAGGTAGCCCGGAGGCTGGTAAGATGCTTGTAGTTAGCCTGGTGTGATAGTATTAAATTACCCTATGCTAAAGACAGAATCAGCAGAGTTGTAATGACAGGTAACAACCCAGCAAGTCACGTCATAAACCCCCGTCGCACTCACTGAGGCGATATGCAGACCACTCTTGGCCATGTTGATAGCCTCATATGAGACGATGGGTCTTTGCACCATAATTTCAAGCTTGAGGAAGCGTCAGTGGTTTCCATGGGAATGTTGAGTCTCTCTCTGCATCATCAGAGCTGCTTCCAATCCCTGCCACACTGCAATTGGCAAATACCACATATTTGGTAATTCAGATATGCAGGCCACCCCTGGCCATGCTGATGAGGTGATGAGTTTTGCACCATAATTTCAAGCACGAGGAAGCGTCAGTGGTTTCCATGAGAATGCTGAGTCTCCCTCTACACCATCAGAGCTGTTGCCAATCCCTGCCACACCACAGTTGTCAAATCCCGCGTATTTAGTAATTCAGTTCTCGTTTGTAGCCCAGCAATGGCAGTTTCATGCCCATCTACCTCCCATAGTTCTGGTGACTTATCGCCACCCTCACACCCACCCAAGAGGCATAAATTACAAAAAGACATGGGTGATGAGCAGTTCAAGCTCAGAAACACTTGATCTAAAGACAAAATAATCAACTTAATATTACAGTATAATAAAAGATCCCCCCAGAATGACAGGGAAGGTAACTGGGTTGATAAAAATTAGCATGGTGGAGGTTAAGTGTATGGTATCTTCCATTTGATCTCAGATTAAGAATAAAGTCAGTATACGGTAAGTAAAGTTACTGAGGTAACTAGATGCTAGACATTAAAAGTTTAGTTACCAAAATAAAGGCCTGCATTTTAATACAGTATAATTCAGGATACTGTATAAGAAATGGGATATGCTTCTTTTTTTTTTTTTAACAGAAGTTTGTGACTGGTCTTTAATTATATTTACTGCCAAAAGTCTCATTTATAACATGGGATACTGTACTGTTCATTACTGTGATCTTAGTTTACCGTTAAAAGAAAGATTATTTTTCTAATTACCAGCAGTCACTTTTTTTTTGGCCATGTGGAGAGGATGGAGGGTGAAAGACTGACGAAGAGAGTGTATGTGAGTGAGGTGGAGAGGGGAAGAGGGAGGGGGAGGCCGAGGATGAGATGGAGGGATGGGGTGGAGAGATATATGAGAGAGGGGGGTGTGAGTTGGGAGCAGGGCAGTGAAATGGCGGGGGACAGGGTGACTGGGAGGCGATTTGTTTGTGGCCACCCCAAACGGGATTGAGGCGTCTGGCAATAGATAGATAGACTTTTTTTTTTTTTTCCCTTGTACATCAGGGGTGCCTGAAAATTGCCTGAGGTGATTAAGTTAGTTGTCAGTCAAGTGTAAGTGTGTCTACATGACAAATCTGTATCTATGTGTACAGGGATATGCACCTTCTGATGCTAGCAAACTCCATAGGTAACTTCAAACATGACGCAACAGTTTAACAGCACTCCCAATTACAGAATTTCTTCCTGTACATGTGTTCAGATACCACTTGCCATGGCTACACAATGACATACACAGCACTTTCACTATCCAATTCTGCACAAAGTTATTCCTCAAAAACCTTCAAAAATGATCAAAATTACCTGATCTAACAGCAATTACCATGCAAAAATGGCTAACTCTGTTCATACAATTTGTAAGAAAGGTTGTGGCAGATAAACTGATTTTATAACTGACTATACTGCCATATACTTGACTAATACGATGTAATACATGCAAGTTCTAAGCCTACGATCAATATCTGGCTACATAACCCAAGATTATATGGCAAGAATCCTTGAAAAGGATTTTTTTTTTCTAATTTTGTACTTAAGGTAAGATTCTTCACATTATTCATTCATTCATTCACTGCCAGACGCCATGTATCCCAAACGGGGTGGCCAACGGCTTAGAGTTAATTGTTTTACAGGGAGGGGCACTAATCCTCCACCAACCCCACTTGACACGTAGGGATGCCAACAGCATCTGGTGTTCCCAGGCGATCACCCATCCAAGTACTAACCAGAACAGCCATACCACGTTGAGTACACCGCTTCCCGTCCGATCAGCGAAGTTAAGCAACGTTGGGTCTTCACATTATGATTCCTTAAAATACATCACACATTTTGTGTTATGGTACTCACCAGGTGAATAAACTGGATAAGTACAATACCACAAAAGCATAGTAACAAATGCCTCTTGCCATACTCAGAAAACAGAACACAGTTAATGAACATGCAGTGAATTTTCCCATACAATTTCATTAAAATGCTAACACACAGATGCAACAATATTCAATCAGCTAACACACAGCAACAGCAATATTCAGTCATACAAAACCTGAGCCTTGAAATGACCATTCTTCCATGGGATAACAGTGAAACTGCTATTATTCCTAGCAGCAAATAACCAAATTATTCCACTCACTAAACCACACAGACTGTATCACACAATACGAGAGGAGTACCAAATATTCAGACTCCACATACACCATTTTGACTTGACATTACTATAGTCACTAACTTACGGTACCTGCTCTGCTTTCTCCTCAGCCTCTATGACACGCTTTCTCACTTCGCTGTCAGTTTCTGTCGCCATATCTGCAAGGTATTAAGTGGCCTGACAGGTGACACACAGGATGTGGAAGAAACACAGTGTTGATCAAAAACTCAAGTGGCAGCGAAGAGCAGACAGCAGCAGCAGCAGGTGACTCTTGGACCTGCGCACTCATCATATTACTCAGATATTGCACGACTCCTTTAACACTCATTTCTCTTCTGTAGTGTCCTTATTGAGGAATAGTTCAAGAGCAAAGGAATTCATTTATTTGTTAGATAGTGTAAAACACCCTTAAAGTAATATTTAAAGTTGTTACTTCATTCTATGCGGAAGCTTCATAAAAATTTCGTCATAGAAAATAATTGTATGATAGGGCAAACTAAATATTTTGTCACGCACAGCCAGGATTATCTCAAAGGGAGGACGATGTCATCCGTGGGGCAGTCTACTTTTTTCATTGGCATCCACTTGTTACACAATACCTTCTACTTGAAGTGCAAAAAGCAGGAACAATTCCTCGTAACTATAGCGACAGCAAGACGATTACCCGTTGACTCACCTCACGGTCATATATTTACTTACCTACTTAATAATCAAATACTGTATAAATGGTTCTTGAGTTATGAGTTATACACATTATGGTGGGTATTTGTTTTTATCATGAATGTAAAATGTGGAATAAATGAATAGCTTTAGATGATACTTTTTACTATATTCCTTCATAACCAACTACTAGAAATTGGTTTACTTTGTACAGCACAAAAATTACTATTTATGACATAATTGAGCTGATAGAATAACTCTTAGCAAAACAGATGTGATGCTGAGTGGTGAATTGATGATGTGTCCTAGGTTCATAGGGCAGGCAAAGTTGAAGTTTTCACCTGCTACTTATTTGGAGCTTTCAAGCTTGGGTTTAGTGCAAGTCATAGTTGGCTAAAATATGAGGGTCTAGATGGGCAAACTCTCCTAATTAGGCCTAGGTGAATTTAGGTTAGATTAGGGTGCAGCGACTTTTTTTGGTTGGGGAAGATGAGAAATGTTAATATGCTGTAATGGGTGTTGTAGGTAGACATATCATAATAATCAAGAACATTACCAGTGAAAGTTTACAAAAGAGAAATTGTGTACTGTTGCATAAACTAAGTGCATTCATTTAAGTCTCCATTAGCTGGATGTAAATCCAAATTAATACCTGTTGAATTAGATAAAATCTGTAAGATTCATTAAGGGACACAAGGGTAGTTACTTGAGGTTAGGTTTGTTAGAAAAAGTAAGCCTTAATAAATATTGTCAGTCCAAAAATTTACAAGAAAAAAAAAAATTACCTTTCTTGGCTGTAAATTACAGTCTGTCCTTATGAATTTTCCATTCCAGATGTTTAGCTTAGTACTCCTAGTATATGAGGGAGTTAGAAATTATTAAACTTCTTTGACCAGTATCTTCCATATGTTTAAGTAATTTAACATCGCTTAACTTAATCTTAATGTACTGTATATGCAGTAATAGATGGAGCTGGGAGTTGCAGAATCTTCCTCCTCCTCCTCTTTAGCCTATTTACTAAGTACAGTATCATGCAAAGCATTTAATTTTATAATGTCAGAGCCATAGAAAAGACTTCTAGTTTGGTCTGAAAATTTCAAGATACAGTAATATGTGTGTGTGTGTGTGTGTATGAATTATTGGATCAGCTCTAACATATACCTAAACCTTGATTATCTGAGCCTTCAGATTTACCAGGATTGGTTATGTTAAGTTAGATTACAGTATTTTAATCTGCACTATAGGTGATAACAGATGCAGACTGGTGATGGAAGATCTTCCCTTCTCCCAAGTTCCAGTGGATGATTATAACAGAAGCGAAATTGATGGAGTGTGTGGTGAAATGCTGAAGCATGGGGGAGAGATAGTAATAGAATGGATGTGGAAGATGTGCAGATTGGCCTGGGAGGAAGGTGGAGTCCTGGAGAACTGGAAGTCATGTATAATTTTTCCCCTGTACAAAGGAAAAGGGGAAAAAGAAGTGTGTGGTAATAACAGGGGCATTTGCCTTCTAAGTGTAATAGAAAAAGTATACCGTATGGTAGGATACTTATTGACAGAGTTAGGGAAATAACAGAGGAATTAGTTGGAGAAGAACAGGGAGGATTTAGGAAGGGAAGGATTGTGTAGGTCAGATATTCATTCTTAGATCTTTAGTGGAAAAGTTTCTAGAGAAGAGAAAGAACTTGTATGTAGCCTTCATGGATTTGGAGAAAGCATATGACAGGGTGGATAGACAAGCACTGTGAAAAGCATTAAGAATTATAGAGTAAATGGAAAGTTGTTGAAAGCCACGAAGAGTATGTATGAGGGTGCTGAGGCTGCAGTGCGTGTGGATACTGAACTGAGTGAATTTTTTTGCTTGAAGGTTGGACTGAAACATGGATGTGTCATGCCTCCATGGTTGTTCAGTCTGTATATAGATGGGATAATAAAAGAGATACAAGATAGGGCAGGGGATGTTGGAGCAGCCCTAGTGAGAGGGGGCAGTGTTTGGAAACCACCAGTACTGCTGTTCATAGATGATACTGTGTGCAGTGATAAACCAAGGGGAACTGCAAGGCTTGGTGAATGAGTTTGGGAGAGTATGTAAGAAACAAAATCTAAAGGCATGTAGGGAAGCGTAAAGTGATGGTCTTCGAGAGAAGTGAAATCAGTGAATGTACAGCTGGCCCTGGGGTTGCTGTTCCTTGGTGGTGGGAGGTTCAGTTTGGCCACCACCAACATGGCCGTGGCTTCCCTCCTCATGGCCTGCCTGGCCACCACCAACATGGCCATGGCTCGTCTCTTCATGGCCTGCCTGGCCACCACCAATATGGCCATGGCTTCCCTCCTCATGGCCTGCCTGGCCACCACCAACATGGCCGTGGCTTGTCTCCTCATGGCGTGCCTGGCCACCACCAACGTGGCCGTGGCTTCCCTCCTCATGGCCATGGCTTGTCTCCTCATGGCCTGCCTGGCCACCACCAACATGGCCATGGCTTGCCTCCTCATGGCCTGCCTCCCCAAGTTGGCCACACGCTAGTACAACAACAGCCGCCGCCACCTCCGGATCACACCACTGACTTTGTTACATATTTCAGAGGCTTGATTGATGCATCTTTCCTGTCACTACTTAATGCTTTTCTTTCCGTTACAGGTGGCTTTACATTGAGTGACAAGCCAAATGGTTTCCTGTAAGCCAAGAAACCATTTACAACGCTGGGTGGTTCCATATAACTAAACCATACGTGCTCCCTACGTGTCAAGTGGGTTGGTGGAGGGTTAGTGCCCCTCCCTGTAAAACAAATAACTCAGAGTCAAATGACCACCCCGTACGGGATTATGGCGTCTGGCAATAGACAGATAGATAGAGTGCATTTAAGTACTTGGGTAGTGTGATGAGTAAGGATGGAAGTTTAGAGGGCAAAGTGCTTGAAAGGGTGCAACAAGTAAGAAAGGTTGCTGGTTTCTGGAAAGCAGTGATTAGAAACAGGGAAGTGAGCTTCGTTTCGTTTCATTTTTAAAGGCTCCAACATGCTTGCATGCATCGACCTTGGTCACCTAATGGCGGCTCTCCATGCTGCACGATCTATAGCAGCCTCCTTGTTCAGTCCCTTAACCCTGAGGTCACACTTAATGACCTTGTCCCATGTCTTTCTCTGTCTACCCCTCATAACCCCCCCCCCCAATATTAACACTTCTCACCTTCCTCACCCAATTATCATCCCCCATTCTCTCCACATGCCCAAACCATCTCAATCTACCTCTCCCTATCACAACACCTATACACTGCAGTCCCATCCTACCTCTCAACTCTTCCATTGTAAACCCAGTCCCCCCAGACCTTGCATGTAGGGACGCACTAGACATCCACCTAATCATTGTCATTTCTGTATGTCTGAGCCTGACAGTATTGTGATACCAATTCTGACATGTGGAAGTGAAGCTTGGACCTTGTTGGAGGGACAGAAGTCAAGAGTTAGAGCAGTGGAAAAGAGTTACTGTATTTGAGAGGAGCATGTGGAGTCACATGGAGAGACAGACTGACAACTGAGGAAGTGAATGAGTGTTATGGTGTGGATGTGGATGTGATAGGAAGTGTTAGGAGAAACACATTAAGGTGGTTTGGCTATGTGGAGAGGATGGAGAGTGAAAGACTGATGAGGTGAGTGTATGTGAGTGAGGTGGAGGGGGAGAATGGGAGGGGGAGGCCAAGGATGAGATGGAGGGATGGAGTGGAGATGTATATGAGAGAGGAGGTGTGTGAGCCGGGAGCAGGGCAATGAAATGGCAGGGGACAGAGTGACATGGAGGCGATTTTTTGTGGCCACCCCTTATGGGATTAAGGTGACTGGCAATAGATAGATAGATAGAAATTGCTTTGGAAAGCATAAGCTAAGTGGTGAACATAATTATTTCTATTTGTCAATCTATAACTGGACATTGTAATCCTGGAAGAGGTACTACAAATAAAGTGAATGCAAGTCACTATCATGTTATCTGCCACCAGGCTGCCCTCTCTCAAACACCTCCCTCACTCATATAATGCAGTATCCTGCAAAACATCCATTTCAATAGGAAATATAGCGGTCCCATGCTCCTATGGTAGAATATTAGTAAAAGCACTGACAAGAAAGTTTTAGGAAAGAGAATTTGCATAGAATTCAGCTGCATAACTAAAGTGATAAACATATTAGTCTCAGATTGGTTAGGCCTTTTGATATGGTTAGGTTAACTTAGGTAAAGTTGGATTAAGTCAAGCTAGATCAGGTTTGCTATGAAACCTAGGATTTTTCATGTTTTTTAATGCAATTTATATGATATTTACCTTCACATCTCTTGCAAATGGCCAGTTTTTGTTGTTCCCACTACCCTTAAAGCCCTGATTACCTACAGGGCCCCCCCATCTTGCATATAGGAAACACCAGTGAGCAGAGACAACCTTTTGTAAAATACTCATCATATCATTTATGAATGCTCCAACTTGCTTGCATGCATTGATCACGATCACCTAAAGGTGGCTTACCACGTTGCTCAATGTCTGGAAGCCTCTCTATTCAATTCCTTATCCCTGAGATCACACTCTGTGGCCTCATCCCAGGTCTTTTTTGGTCTGCCTCTTGCATCCCAACCCCTAACATTCACATGTCTCATTTTCCGCACCCAACTGTCATCTACCATCCTCTCAACATGCCCTGACCATCTAAGCTTATGCATCCTTATCACAGCACCAATCCATTCAATTCCTGTCCTTCCTTTCAACTCTTCAGTTGTAGTTCTATCCCCCAGGCCTTACATTCAAGGATGCACTACATGTTCATCTAGTCTTGTCATTTCTGCATGTTTGAACCTGTGAATATCTTCTTCCTATAATGCCCAGGTCTCACTACCATACAGCCTTATCCTTCCAATACATGCTGCATGCAAGGATCCCTAAACGTGGAGGGAAAGTCCCCTGAATGTTAGGAGAGGCAGTAGCTCCCTAAACTTCCTCCAACCACTCCTTACCCTAGCCACAAAACTAGCGACAGCCCCTCCTCCAGCTCATAAGATGCCCCCCAATTAACAACGCTCCACCACACACTCAAGAAACTCTCCAGCAAAGTCAAACCTTTCACACACCTCAGAATCTGCTTGCTTTTCCTGACACACAACACACACAAAATACCACTAGATTTCTTATGCATAAACTTATAACAAACATTGCATAATATGGAGTTACTTCCAACACCCTTGTGGCATGCTGTACATGGCCTAACTTCCTTTCTTTTGACACTACCACTACCAGCAGTACATATTATTGCTTTTGTTTTATCTGCATTTACCATCAATCCCTTGTGCCCCATCCTATCTCGACACTTCCTAAATCTTTTCTCTGCCTCCCTTTCATTGTTTACAATCAACACCAAGTCATCAGCTCCCATGGGAGTCCATTTTTTAAGTCACATGAGAGCTTCAAGCACCATGACAAACAATAAGAGACTCAGAACTGACCCCCTGATGCATGCCACCATTCACAGAAAACTCATCACTGAATATGAGGGCCAACACTTATGGAAAACTTATCACTCAAATCACCATCCACTCTCACCTGAATGTGAGCATATCGCTCAAAGCTAACATTATGGAAAACTCATCACTCAGATCTCCATTCACTCACACCTGGGTGCATCCACCCATGTACATAGCCATTACCACTCCAACCAGTAACACCTCAATCCCAAACTTTTTCATTGCCCTCATCACCACCTCCTTAGGGACTCTGTCAAAGACCTTCTCCAAATCAACCAAAACAAAGGCCAGCTCCTAGTTCTTTCCTGTATATCTTTTCTGAAGCTGTTGGACAATATATAAGGCATCAATGGTCTCTGCCTGACTTTAACCCACTTTTCCCTTATCATACCATCCAGGACTCTCTCTATTAACTATATTATTTGGTTCAAAAGTTTTATGACTCTATACCAATCTTCTCATACAAATTCACAATCACACCCATTAGCCATTCATCTGGGAAAACACACTCAACTATAATCAAATTTTTCAGATCAGTAACTAAACACATGTAATCTCCTGAGGCCTTCAACATTTCAGCAGTCAACTCAGATACACCTGCTTCCTCCCTCAGCTGCATCCTGCCTATTGCCCTGTTCACTGTAGCAGCATCAATCAATGACCAAGGGCCAAACACTGGATGTAATGACTCCAAACCTACCCTGTTCCAGTCAAACTCCTCATCCAGTATTCCATGTATTTTTTATGTCCCCATTGTGTGCCCTTCCATCATCATTCTTCATAAACTGCTCACCGATGATATCCCTGTTTTCTCTTTTCATGAGATTTGCCACTTTAAATATCACATGCTTCCTCTCGGCACTCTTCAGGCTATCCAGTAAAGGTCTAAGACTTAGATTTTGATCTGTGAGCATCCTTTCTGGCCCTGTGTTTGGCAGCCAAGTATTCTCCTCTGTTACCTTTCCTTTTCCATTCCCAGAAATGCCTTCTTTTCTCCTTAACTGCTGTTTCTGCACTTTCATCCCACCACCATGTCACCTTATGTCATGGATGATCCCTTGTCCATCCACATGTTGAATCAATAGCTCTCAAGAGGTAGTTCTTGAGAGCTCTGTACCGCTTGTTAACACTTCTGTCTACAGCAGCCTGTTCAGCCACCACTTTACTCCTCTCGCTGTCAAATACTTTCCTTACTGCTTGTTTTTTCAGCTTCTCTGTATTCCTCTTGGGTGCATAAGTCTTTTTCTTCATTAACTGCAGCTTTAGTACTGTGCCATGTTACATATCAGTAATTTGTGTTGCTGCACACACTTTTCACTCCCTATAGCTGCAATGTCCTTCACCAACCTCCTGTCAGCCCTCCTGGTCAGGAAATAGCCAATCTAGCTATTATTACCCCCAGACTACTCATTCTCTTCCAAATGAGAGCTGCACACAGTCATGTTCATTGCCTTCCCAAACTCAAGTATCTTTTCCCCTCTGTATTCCTCATACCATATGTGCATCCCTTGTGCATCTCTTCACATCTTAGAACTGCTGTGTCCACATAACCATTTAAATCCTCACCCAGAACTACAATCTTATCATCCCTCATAACCATCAACCAGGCACATCATTATCCCTGACTCTACCTTTTTCATTATCCAAGTCAACCTGTGGTGCATACACCGATATATGTAGACCCTCACTGTAATGGACCCTGGTATAATGGATATCGGATTTAATAGGCACCATAAAGTCCACCAAACTTTCATCATCTGTAACAAATAGTGTCAACTGAATGGGGTGCAGTAGGCCACTATACAATACATGTGTTTTCTGCCCTTTTTACTTTAGCCTGGTCTGAAATTGCCCTTTTCCCATTGTGATTGCTGAGTTGTAATAACAGACTATAGTAATGCAGTGATCTTTATGTTATCCGGCGCGCTGTAATTGTAACCGCACCTAGTGCATCATGATGAAAGCACAAAACCTATGGGATTTATCCAAATTGGTACCAGGCACCTCAGTTGTAAACCGAAATTTTCCCGTTTACAGCAATTTAGACCCACCAAATACATATGTAAGAGAATGAGAAGATATGCACTGGATGCGAGAATACACAGAGGTTGGGGATTTGGACTCTGACCACCACTTAGTGTGATGAAAGTCAAGGTAAAAATGTACTGGATAAATATGAAAAAAGGACAGGAGGAAGCAGTCCATGCAAAGGAGGTTGAACAGTTGCAGGAAGATGAAAAAAATTTAAGAGAGAAGTGGAGGAGCAATTGGGTAGATATGAATTGGAGCAGATGGGGGAGGTGGAAGGTGTGTGTGTGCAAGTTATTCACAGAAGAAATTTGTGCAGCATGCAAGGTGGTGTGTGGGGTGAAGAGAAGATGAAAGGCGGTGCATGGAACGGCATGGTGGAGTGAAGAAGTAAGACAAGCTGCAGCACAAAAGAAGAAAGCATATAGTGAGTGGATGGGAAGCAGAGGCATGGAGGAAGTTGAAAGAGACAGAATAGAGATTTATATGCAGAGAAGAAAAAGAGGTGAAAAGATTAGTAAGAGAGAGTAAGAAGAAAGCAGATGAGAAGTTTGGAAGGAATTTGAGTGTAAAGTGAAGGGAATGTAAAAATATGTTCTGGAAGAAGGTTAAGAGAGTAAGACAGGGTGATAAAGGAGGTAGGAGTGGAGTGAAAGATAGAAATGGCAGATTGTAGGTGGGGAAGGGAGAAAGAATGAGCAGATGGAGAGAACACTATAAGGAACCGTTGAACGTAGAAAATGAAAGGAATGCTAGTGTATATGGCTGGGAGAAGGAGGGAGATGAGAAGGGAGGAAGAGATTAGTGGGATGGAAGTAATGGGAGCAATGAAGATAGTCAAAATGGGCAATGCCCCAGGAATTGATGAAGTGTGTGTTAAAATACTGAAGCATGGAGAAGAGATATTACTAGAATGGATATGGAAGATGTGCAGATTGGCCTGGGAGGAAGGTAGAGTCTCAGAGGACTGGAAGTCAGGTATAAGTATTCCCCTGTACAAAGGAAAAGGGGAAAAAGTGTGGTAATCGCAGAAACATATGTCTTATTAGTGTCATAAGAAAGGTTTAAGGTAGGATACTTATTGACAGAGTTAGGGAAATAATAGAGAACTAGATGGAGAAAAACACACCAAACATTCATCCTAAGGTGTTTAATGGAAAAGTTTTTAGAGAAGGGAAAGAAGTTGTATGCAGCCATTATGGATTTGGAGAAATCACATGACAGAGTGGATAGACTAGGAATGTGGAAAATATTAAAAATCTATGGTGTAAATGGGAAGCTTTTGAATGCCATGAAGAGTATGTATGAGGGTGCTGGGGCTGCAGAATGTGGATGGTGGGCTGACTGAATTTTTCCCTCTGAATGTTAAACTGAAACAGGGATGTGTCATGTCTCTACAGTTGTCCAATTTGTACCATATATAAATGGAGTTATAAAAGAGATACAAGGTAGGGCAGTGAATGTCAGAGCAGCCATAATGAAAATGGGCAGCATTTAGTGGCGTATATGGGGGGGGGCACTCGGCCATGCCCCCCCCCCTTTTGTCCCAGTAGGCCTACATATCTGCAGATCTAAATACGTATACAAGTCTATCTATCTATCTATCTATTGCCAGACGCCTCAATCCCGTTTGGGGTGGCCACAAACAAATCGCCTCCAAGTCGCCCTGTCCCACGCCATTTCACTGCCCTGCTATAGGACTACATAATAGATAGATAGATAAATAGATAGATAGAGAGACAGATAGAAGCAGGAAGTCAAATGATGAGAAGGTGTTGTGTTTGCGAGAAGCGAGCAGCGCTAAACGCTTACACGGAGGAAAGCTGACGACAGCGGCCAGTAAGGAGATGATGCAGTTAGCTGTCAGCAGTCCTCTCGTGAGAAAGTTCTGTTGCCATGAGGAACATACGTGACACACACACCCTACTACACGAGATGTTAGGAAAGAGAGTTTAGAAGGAGACAAGCGACCCTAGCGAGAGGTCGAGACGGAGATTAGCCTTAGAACAGAGAGAGAGAGAGAGAGATAGCGAGACAGGGAGGTAGCTACCCAGGACTTATACTATTATACCTGTTTAATATTTCCAAGACAAATAAAAATAGTCCCATACTATTCTTTACCTCTCCCGTCACTACATGACATCTGGTGGGGAAACTACTACAAGATATAAAAGCCGCTCGACCACAAGTCAAAAATATACTTCTCTACAAGTAACTACAAAGTCTTTATGACATTTGGTAGCAGCGAACGTATACGAACCTCGTCTACGAATCAACATTAAATTCCTACAAAATATCAAGATTGACAACAACCAACAATATCAGCTCCTGCCCCCTCCGTCTCCCAGATCATTACGCTGATGCAGAGGTCAAGAGATCACTCGACGCCTTGCAGGTAGCTTAACGACAAACCAGCAAATCTGCGGACATCGTCTCCGAATTAAAAGCAAATTTCTACAAAAGCAACCGAGACTACAAGATTAGCTTCAGTTCTACAAAGTCTACAGCCATCTCTCTGCTACATCCACCAAACCCCCAACGCTTACGCAGGTGTGAAGAGGTCAATGCACGCAGCAAAACACCAAGTCCATATTTACAACTCATCTTACTCACTCGTCTTCACTCAAGTTACTCATCGCTACTCATTCACTCACCACAGCTACCAGTGTGGGAAGCCGACGTCACCATGTGCTGAGATGACATCACAACGCGAGTCTGCCATGCCAAGCAACGTGTGACTGACACCAGGCACTTCTCACCCACTACTCATTACTCATTATTCACATAGCTCCTACTCATATTCACTTATTTTCACAGTTAAGTTGGAAATTCGACGTTCTATGTTGAGGTTTGCCTGGGACAGCCGTTAACCACTACAAATACCAGGCCATGGAGTTTCCTGAGTAATATCGTCCATCAACACACCACTAGAATTATCAAGAGATCTTCAATCAAACCTGTATTTTCTTCCGAGATCGACTTTTGTATCGACACACCTCTACCATCTGTATCAAGTGGGTAAAATTATACTTGCTCATTTCTTCTCAGTGCTAAAATTAGCTATATTCAACTTATTTAATCATCTAGTTTGCTAGGACATAAATAAACAAGAGGCGTATTTCATAACATCATATCTTAATGACAGGAATATTTTCGCAACCACCCACGTTAATACCAGATGACACACAAATTGCCACAACATCAGACTCACAATTAAGAGACAGCCCACCCATTGTACAACCCACACCACACGTTATAGATTAGGAAACAAATACGGGAGTTTCGGATGATGAGTGGGAAACTCCTTCAGACGTTGAGAGTATCGACTTCGCAGCTGCCTTAAATACGTATGCCAATATACTTAACAGGGTTCACCGGTCCGGTCATACATATTCTACCATTCCCTCACATAACGATAAACTCGTACAAGTTGAATTAACAGGGCAATCATTAAATATGAATCAAGAAACAAATACTGCTGATCTAAAAACCACACCTCACGTTTTTGTGTATCACGAGGATAAGACTGCCCCAAAATTCTCTGGCACAGACAAGGATCGCATTGATGTCATTTCATTAATCAGTCAGTGCGAACAAATGTTCATCAAGCGCCACATACTAGATGAACAAGAGAAAATTGCTATTTTTTCATCTTGCATAAGCCAGGAAAGATGTCCAGCAAGCAATTTATTGCGCTCCGATAAGCTACATCGTGCTAGGACATATGATGAATTTAAAACTGAATTTCTGAAGAAATTTTCTGGAGGTATGAACTTCTTGCCAGGTATAATTCCAGAATTACATAAAATTGTAGATCTTGTAAGGGAGCACACTACAAACCATGTGCTCAGTGAAATAACTGCTGATGTCTCCACAATCAAGAGAACCCTATTAGCTACTCTGGAGAATTCTAAGTGGATAACAGATGATGGAAAGATGTCCCCAGACCTCGTCGTGGACATCATTGGTTATGTAGCTGCCTTGTGTAAATTACCTGATAGAACCCTGAAGATCGCCAAAACAATTGCGTACACCCCGGGAATGTGCTTACTAGACTTAATGAACGAGGTAGAGATGCAGTGCAGTAAAGCAGGTGTGGTCGACACACATGCACATTCTGGTAGAATCAGGGTACCTGAGACAGTATCAGCTGTGAAAACATCAACACCGACCCCAAACAGAGAACAAAATCGATCGCGACCTGAAATGAGGCAGCCCAAACAACCAAAGACGCCTAGACCTCGTTCCCACACGCCTTCCTACAGGCAGTTTCATAAGTTTTCGCGCAGCCCGAGCAGGTCTCGCGCTATAAACAACATTTTTTATGGGAAATCACCTCGTAGGTCACAGTCAAGGGATAGGTCCATTCTGTGTCATTACTGTGCAAAACCAGGACACACAAGGTATGAATGCTTTATCAAGGCAAAAGAGGATAATCAAAAGACACAAGGGTTTGGTCCTTACTGTAGGCATCATAGATACCAAGGGCACTGGACTAGTGATTGCAAAACAGTAGAAAAAATTGTGTCTATGTTCAAATCGGGGGAAGACCAAGTCATGACAAAAAACGAACAAACGTAAAGAAGAACAAGGTTAAACTTCACATAGGAGGCATGTTGGGAAATGAGTGTATCTTGATACCAGCTGTATGTGAGGATCAAAACGTTTCCTTATTTTTAGATACAGGCTCTCCAGTGAACTTAATAACACATGAAGAACTAAATAGAATTCTTAAAAATAAAAAGAAAGTAACTTTTCTGGATGAAGCTGATTTAGAATTAAACACAGTAGATGGTCAAGAGATTACAGTAAAAGGTATGATAAGATTAAATCTCAGTTTCACAGAAACTACAAGACCATTCTCTGCATTGTTCTATATCGTTGAAAACTTAGCAATTAAAGCTCATATGTTACTGGGCTTAAGATCCATGAGAACTGAGAACATAACTATACTCCCACAAATGAATGGAATAGACTTTGATAATGAATTTATAGAGGAAATACTTTCAGAGCCCTCACCGATTGGTAGAAGAGAACCAAAAAGAATTGGTAATATTAAAGGCTTAAACAAACATACACAAACAGATGAGTGTATAGATCCACTTACACCAGCAACCCCATCCTCCAGAATCAGTTCCGCGCGGGAAGCCGTAGAGGTCAGAGGTCAGAGGTGACAGCTAGACCTCTCCTCTCCTTTCCCTCTTACCTGTCCCATCTTTACCTGTCCCACTTGTTGTCTTTTTCTCCCCTCCCTGCGTCCTTTATTCCCTCTCGCTGAGTTTTTATCCTCGCTGCAGTGTGCAAGCTAACAGCGATTTCATGGTGGAATCTGTACACGTGAGATAGTGGTGGGTCATTGTTCATCGAGACCTGACCTGCCGCTCCCCCTCTACCTACTCGACCCATGGGGCTGCACCTTCCACCACCAACCGTCTTCTCATGACTGCACACATGGCTGTATATGTGGTGTATAGCCTCACACTAGAATGATGGACGTGGAAAAATGTAATGGTGAAATGGAGGACATGAGCGGGATGGAGATAGTACACCGGACCAGCGATGATGCCGACAACTCTGGAGTGGAGGAAACGGACACTGATCTGAACTCCCATACAGACAGTGATAATGAACAGGGAGATGGCACCACAGCAGAGGAACCCTTCACTGAACATGTAAGTAAGACACGCAAAAGGAATATTAGAAGAACGAGGAAGAAAAAAGAGGCAGAACAAGACAGAAATATGAATGGCTGGCAACCGCGGATAATCCAAGACGGAGGGAGCGGAGACAGGCAGCAGCATGGAACACGGCCTGATACACCATTCACGGTACTCTACTTCCCTAAAAATTGCAAGCTGCGTTATGATGAGCGCATCAAGTGGGTAGTTCAGGTATCAAAGGAGAAACCTCAATTTACAATAAAGTACAGGGAAGGACGTTACTCGGCATATCTTCTCGTCAAAGAGGATGAAGCAGTGACATTACTTACAACAGGTGAGGGCTACAGTGGTGTTAAATTAGAAGCGTCTAGATCAACAGGCCAGCTGACGAAGATCATAATAAAGCGATACCCTGTTTACATTGATACTGACTGGGTGACAAACCATGAGAAGGTACGGTGGGCCAGACGTAATACTGTGAGAGGGAAAGAGACCGGCCAGGTTATTGCTTTGTGGGAAGGTACAGTGCCATCCTCTGTCAGATTTGTGCCTTGCCTGCAACAAAACCCCATTGCCGTGTATGATGAACCACCTGCGTTTTGCCTGAAGTGCAGTGCGTGGGGCCACAAGGCTTGGAAATGTAAAGGGAAAGACAGATGTAGGTTCTGTGGAAATGCTCACTCTTCCAAAATCTGCGGTGATAAGATCAAAGCGAATGAAAAGGTTGAACCCTACTGCATTAACTGCGCAGGTAGCCATAATGCCTCCTCCTGGAGCTGTCCAGCGAGGCCCAGGAACAGAAAGCAACAACTAGAAGTCCCTGATGAGATGCCAAGGCGGGATGATCATCTAACAAATCAAGACTTCCCTCCACTCTCAACTGCTCTTCACCCTCATGCTGTCAGTTCTGTGTCCCGTACGTCTGAGGCAAGCCATGATGTAGTTAGTGTGCATGAAGGTGTGCCACCACTTGCTACACTACCTACTCACTCCCATATTCCCTGGAGAGGACGTCCCATAGGAAATATCACAGGTGAAGCTATCCCTCCACCACGTGCTCAGTCCTTTGTTCCCAGCAGGGGACATCCAGCTCCCTCGGGCAGTAACCCAGGTGCAGCTGTCCCCCCACCGCCGCCTCCCTCTTCTGCCCCTCTTCCAAGAAGAGGACATCCCATGGGTATGAGCTCAGTGTCTCAGGGGATTAATAGAGGGAGTGAGGGCAGCTGTAGCGTGGTTCCCCCCACATCAGTGTCTCAGGGGAGCAGCTTGGAGGGACCGTCACTGAGGGACAACCGGCTACAACACAGTGATGGAGGGATCCAGCAACAGAGGGGTGTACCTGCACAACATGGGTGTGGTGCACCTAGTGAGGATGGCTTAAAAAAGGAAATTACGGAACTAAAGGACTTGGTAGGACGGCTGATTGATGCACAAATAGAAAACGAAAAACGTATCACCCTGCTACTTACTGCTGTTACAAATCTAACTAGAACTGGTAACAGCAGTTCTACTGAAAACTCGGTGGAAGAGGAGAGTGAAAAAGTGAATATTACAGAATATGGTGAAGAAAATTATAGAAAGAAAATCTTTGATGCTGCAATAGTACCTAAAACCTTCACAACTAAAAACATTAAAAAAGCAGTAGCCAACATGCCTCTTGATAGTCAGGCTAAAGTGACATGGGCTGTACATATGGTTCACAAATACAGAGATTTCATATCAGAAACCTGTAAAAACTTCAGTGATGAATTCAATGAACGTTAAGAAAAATATAACAGTGTTAAACTGGAACATCAACAGTCTGAAAAAACGATTCATAGATTTGCAACAGTATGCCCTTGAAAATAATATTGACATTATCTGCTTACAAGAGACATGGACCGACAACTCTTACGACCCAAGATTTGGTGGTTACATAAGGTACACTCTTGAGAGCATCAATGGTGTTAGAGGTCTGGCAATTTATGTAAAGAAAGACATACCAACTACTTTGGAGGTAGCTAACTTTGGGGAGGGATGTGAAAGCCTTAGAATTAAAGTCCATCTAGAAAACTATGTGCTAAACCTTGTAAACCTGTACATTCCCAAAGGTAAACTAGACACAAACTCATTTCCCGATTATCTGTATGAAGAGCCAACACTGGTAGTAGGAGATCTCAATGCCCGTCATAGTGCTCTAGGCTCTGTAGGAGGAAACTGTAATGTAAACGGAAAGAGATGGTTTGATTATGTAACTACCTGTGAACACGTTAGGGTTGTCGGAGATAAAATGCCAACGCACAGTAAAGGAGGCCGATTAGACTATGTTTGCCTATTTCAGGACCCACACAGGGGTTGTTCTGTGGATGTGGTGGATACTCTAGTGTCGGACCATTATGCTCTTAAGGTTACACTGGACGTTAAGCAGAGACAATGTACTGGCTCTAGGAAAAGACTCAACCTTCCACCTAATAAAATGGAGTCATTTATTAATGATATGGGTGATTGGTTTGAAACTTATTGCATAACTGATTTAGATATGTTCACTGCTGATCTTACCAACAAAATAGAAGAATTACTAAACAAAAGAACACAATTCCCAAATAAGACCTCTGGGAAGAAAAAAACTAATAAATGCAAATATACCAAAAAATGGTATACTGACGACCCCGAGGTTCAGTACTATAATTCAATAATGAGAAATGTCTCACGAAGGTGGAGACAAGACCCGAGTGATGAGAATTATAGAGCGCTACAGTACATGGCAACACAGTGCCGAGAAGCAAAAATGAAAGCAAGGGAAAACTACTGGATAGGGTTTGTGGGTAATATCCATAGGGAAACTTCCACACAAAAGGTCTGGAAACAAATAAACATCGCAAAGGGAGCAAAGAAACAAACTGCAGCTCATCCTAATCCCCAAACTAAAGCTGAGGAACTAATGGATGAATGGTCCACAGCTGCAAGTTATAACAGTTTACCGAACCACATCAAGGACAACCTTAATAAAGAGCATAATGTACGAGAATCCGCTATATTGTCTGCCATATCCCTTCAGGATGATACCTGTGTGGATATTACTGAATGGGAAATTCTTAACTCTATAAAGAAAGGGAAGTCAACTGCCCCCGGGGAGGATGGCATAACATATGATATTCTAAATGCACTTACTAAAGTTAGAGGCAACTTACTGCTCAAGCTTTTTAACCTGAGCTACCGAACTGGCCGTCTAGCTCAACAGTGGAAAAAAGCCATTATTGTGCCCATCCCAAAACCTGGTGAGCAGAACACTTATAGACCTATATCACTCACTTCCTGCATCTGCAAAATGCTAGAAAGAATAGTACTTAACAGAATGCTGTACAAAATTGGTGATAAATTCCATCCTAATGTCAATGGGTTTCTGAAGGGCAGGAATACCACAACCTGTATTATGTCATACTTAGCAAATACCACAGCAAAATTCTCAGTATTCCTGGACCTTAAAAGTGCATTTGATAAAGCTAATAGGCATATTATCCTGTATGAACTAGTCAAGATGGATGTTAAGGGAAAACTGTTAGCATGGGCGAAAGACTATCTAACCAACAGGGAGGCATATGTTTACTTTCAGGGTGGGAAATCTGCCTGTAGGACCCTGGAATTAGGTACTCCCCAAGGAGGTGTACTAAGTCCAACCCTCTTTAATATAGTAATGAATGTTATTGCCATGATAAAACTGCCAAAAGGGGTAACAACTATAGTATATGCTGATGTGCTCATTCAAGCAAGCACACACAGGCAAATGCAAAATGCATTAAACATCATAGTAGGAGTATGTAATAGTCTGGGCTTTGTCATATCCACTCAGAAAACCAAAGCCATGTATTCTGGTATTTCACCACAAGAAAGTATCATAATGCAAGGGAGGCCATTGGAGTATGTTAGGACACATAAATACCTGGGAGTACATATAGGTGGAAACCGTGGTAAAGAAAAAGAACTCCAGACACTGCTAACTACTTGCAAGTCTAGATTACGAGCCCTGAAAGCAATGGCCTGGGGAGGACTTGGTGCTTCTGTTGCAGTTCTTCGAACAATGTACATAGCATATATAAGGTCCCTCATTGACTATGCTGCCCCGGTGCTCGCCTGCATGGGTAAACATAGGCTCACCAAGCTCGAGACCATACAGAATGAAGCACTGCGTATCATTCTAGGGTGCCCACGTACTGCTAAGGTTGCCAATATGAGACTTGAACTTGGTTTGCCCTCTATAGTGGATCGGGTATTCGAAATTAATACCATTATAGGAATCAAAGCACTCAGAGACGAGAGAGAGATAAAACCAAAGATGGAATTAATTAATCATTTAGGCCTTGAAGAAATCAGAGGTAATAACTGGGCATCACTAACAGCCAGAGATATAATAGCCAATGATGTCGTGGACTACATCCAGACTGACGTTTCCTTGGGTGAGCTTACTCCACCCTGGGAAGAAACAGACATAGACTGCAAAATACTAAGCCTTCCCTATCGGAAAGCAGACATGCCAACATGTGTACTAAGATCTCTTTTCTCAGAACTGAGCAATTCTTTGACACAAAACGATGAGACTGACTTAATTTACTGTGACGGATCTCTGGACAGAGAAACTGGAGAAGCTGGAGCAGCCATGACGGTGGTACGAGGTGGACAGTTCTGTCAAGAATGCGACACCAAAGTTAAGCTCCATGACTGGGCCTCCTCGACACAAGCTGAGCTTGTGGCTATCAAGCTGGGGCTAAGGCACATTAGAAGGACGGGAAGCAATGCAGTTATTTTTTCAGACAGTTTATCAGCCCTACAAGCCCTTAAGAATAACTGCTCAACTTATCAAGATCTTGTATACGATATTAGGAATTATGTCAGTCAGATAATCAGAAGAGGTATCTCTGTACAGTTCGTTTGGGTACCTTCACATATTGGGGTGCCGGGGAATGAAAGGGCTGACCAACTAGCAAAGGAGGCCTCTAAAAAGACTCAAACAGACTGCGATCTTGGACTCTCCCTTCGTCAGCTTAGATCAAGAATTAAAAACAGACAAAAAAGCATAATGATATCAAAACGACAGAATGAATATCACACAAGCAGGTCAATATATTACTATAACAATGTTGGCCTAAGAACATCCTACACATATGGAAAGGCAGGCACAAGTAGGTGGCAGGAAGTTGTTCATGCCAGAGTGAGGTTAGGATACGACCACCCTTGGCAGCACGGGGCAGCAGTTAATGAACACAGAAGAAGGTGTAAGGTATGTGGTACTGCGGGTGGGCATACACTACATCATTACATTCTAGTGTGTCCGAATCTTGTGAACTTCAGGAACCCTAACTTGAGTACAATTGTGGACCAGGCTACTTATTTTCTGGAGAATGGTATTGTTAAAGAAATACTAAGAAAACATAAAGGTTTCGCCTCCCCAATGTAACTATGTGGAAAGACTCGTGTATATGCATGAGTATGTGTGTATTTGTACATATATGAGTATGTGTGTGTCTACATGTATGTGTGCATAAGTTTCTACAGATACATGTATGCTTGTGTATGTGTATGTATATGCGTGTGCATGTCCTGGTATATACTATTAGCCTACTATTATTCAGCCAACTGGGTGTTATATTTATAATTTGGCTTATTATAAGATTACAGTATTTATGCACTTACTTCACCAATAATGTAAGGTACTGAGATAAGTTTGGCAACTGCAATAACCTTAAGTTTCCACACTATACAATGTGTATCAGCTATGCTAGTATGTATCCCACTACCAGGATCCAATATTATGTATATAACATTATCTTGTAACTTATGTACGTCATGGCAGGTGTACATCACTAGGTGGTGTTCTCCTTTTGAATAACTGTAGCAATTTATAACGCTGCGTCCCTCACAGGATGAGGGAGGGTGTCCAATAAACTAGCCCTCTTAAAAGAGGGCACAAATAAAAAAAAATCCTCCAGAATTAGTGACCCAGATAACAGTACTGATTTATCAATTTTTCCAGCCCATCTCACTAATGATTTGGTTATACCACCTAATTCATACATGAAGGTTACCATAAAGAGCAAATTACGGAATAGTACTGTTCTTGTCTTAGAAGAATTATGTAAAGTAAAGGGATTGTCAGTAGAAAACGCATTATGTCATACGAACGACGAAGGGCTAACTCAGATATTCATTATTAATCACATGAATGGGGAAGTTCAGTTGAAGAAGGGAACTTGCATAGTTAATATTGAAAAATGTTTAGCCCCTGTGAAGGAAATAAATATTGGTGGAGTAACAAGTGAGATAAAATCTACGGATAGAGAAAGAATAAAAGAGAATTTAATTCACTCAGGTGAATTTGACGAAGAAAATGATTTGTTAACCCTGCTGGAAACACACAGGGACACCGTAGCCTTGCCCGGAGAACGATTAGGGTGTACTAACTTGATTAATCACATGATTAATGTGCACCCAGAAACACCACCAATTTTCGTACCAGCTTATCGCATACCACACTCCCAACGTACACTTGCAAATCAGTATGTCGATGAAATGTTAAAGCTTGGAATTATTGAGCCTTCAGTTTCTCCGTGGAACGCTCCCCTTTTCTTTGTGCCCAAGAGAAATGGAGAAATGCGTGCGGTAGTAGATTACCGTAAACTAAATAATCACACAATCCCTGACAGATTTCCCATGCCATTGCTAAGTGATGTTCTACAGAATATTGGTCCTGAGAATAATATATTCTCGACCATCGATCTCCTAAACGGATACTATCAGATTCCGGTATCTCAGGAGTCACGTAAATACACTGCCTTTTCAACAAACAGAGGCCATTATCAATATACAAGAATGCCAATGGGACTGAGGACAGCCCCGGTACGTTCCAGCGTCTTATGAATTACGTATTGTCCGGAATTTTAGGACAAGGAATATTTGTTTATCTTGACGATATTATTATCGCAACGAAGAATATTAAGGATCATCTCAGGAAATTAGACTTACTCTTACAAAAGCTTAGTGATGCTGGATTAAAAATTAAACTTTCTAAATGCAAATTTTGCTTTAAGGAAATAAATTTCTTAGGCCACAAATTAAGTTCTGATGGTATTCACACCACTGATGACAAAATACAGGCAGTGAGAGATTTTCCTGAACCCACTACGACTGACGAAGTTAGACAATTTTTAGGTCTGGCTGGGTACTATAGGTCCTTCGTACCACAGTTCTCTCATATAGCCTTCCCTCTATTCCAACTACTCAAAAAAGATGCTGTATTCCAATGGGAAGAAGAACAAAAAAGGGCATTTAACAATCTAAAAATTAAACTAACAAATGCACCTTGTTTAACATATCCGAATTACACGAAATCATTTCTTATTTGTACAGACGCATCAGTTAAAGGATTAGGGGCTGTACTGATGCAGGAAGATAAAAGAGGAAAGAATCAACCAATTGCATTTGCCAGCAGACAGACAAGAGGTGCAGAAAAATTATAGCACTACAGACTTAGAGGCACTTGCAGTGATTTTTGCATTACAAAAGTTTCGAGATTTGGTATATGGTTACGAAATCCACTTATTCACCGACCATAAACCACTGGTGGGTATGTTTAAAGAAAAACTCCTTTCTGGGAGGAGAGCAAGATGGAAATGTACAGTTGAAAACTACAATGTACAAATACATTATATACAAGGTAAAATGAATATAGTAGCTGACGCATTATCTAGGAACCCGAACACAATTCAGGTCGCGGCGTTAGATCTCAAAGGAAATATCCCAAACCACGAGGATATCGCAAAGGCACAAAGACTTGACCCAGTATGGTCAAAAGTAATATACAAGTTAGAAAGTGGAGATGACATACAATTACCCAAACTGCATGTCCCACTTGAACAATTCACAATGGTCAATAATACATTATACAAAATTAACTCTAAACAACCAAAACGCCAAAGAAATACTAACCAGTTGGTAGTACCTAATGACATGATACCCCAAGTATTACGAATGATACACGACAGCCCACATGCAGGACACCCTGGAAAGGATAAGACATTCAACCAAGCCCAGCTATTATATTACTGGCCTTCATTACGAAGAGATATACACAATCATATAGACAGATGCGAATCATGTGCGAAACACAAAGGATACCCAATCACACCTGCACCGATGGGTAATTACCCAGTACCACATCAACCATGGGACGTTGTCGCTGTTGATTTACTCAAGATGCCATTATCATACAATAATAACCTATACTTATTCGTAGCAACGGATCATTTTTCCCGTTATGTCATTTTAGCTCCAATTAAAGATAAGACAGCAGAGACAGTAGCAAAGGCAATAACAGATAATGTAATATGTCGCTTTACTACCCCTAAGGTACTAATAAGTGATAATGGAGGAGAATTTAATTCTGAGATCTTACAAGAAATATGTAAACAATACAACATCAAAAAGGTTAACGTTTTGGCCTATCACCCAGCATCGAATGGGTTGGTAGAGAGACAAAATAAAAAGGTATTAGATGTGCTACGACACATTCTCAGTGAAAATTATGCAAGCTGGGATGATTGGATTCCCAGAGTAGAGGCCTCCATTAATGGGTCTATAAATAAATCCATTGGTGACACACCACATTTCATTATATATGGCACAGATAAAAAATTACCATATGAGCTCCTAGAAGGTGACAGCATGCCTATATACAATTACGATGATTACTCTAAACTCCGTTTACGTGAATTCCAGGACATTCACAAAAGAGTGCAAAAACAATTAACGATGTCCAAGGAAGAAATGACGGAGGCATTTAACAAAAAGGCAAAAGATTCACCTATCAGCTTAGGAGACATTGTTTACGGAGTCATTCATACGAGAGACAATAAATTATCCCCTAAATTTGAGGGCCCATACAGAGTAATTAACATAAAGGCAAACAAAGTTTTAATTAAGTCACTTTCAAGTGGCGAGGAAAAACAAGTTCATATTGACCATTTAAAACGAGTTTCAAGGGAATTATCACATAATTATTCAGCCTCGGATACAACCGAACAGGTGAACGTACCTCAAGAAACCAAGCAAGAACACAACAATGATTACAAAAAGAAATTAAGGTCATATACCAAACAATCGAACATAGGTGCAACTATTCCAATGAAATCTACAGTACATCATTTACGAGAATTAAATATCGATTTAAACTCCTTCTATAAATGAAATAACAGCCAACCGTAACGCACATCATCACTATCATCAACCACAGCTTTATAGGAAATTAATAGATTTTTTTTTCGGTAGGTTACGATGAAGGGACTTATGCTATGGATTCTCCTATACATAGTAAGGGTATATGCGCACCTAGACCCCAAGCATATAGTACGACAAGGATGCCTCATAGCTCCAACGGCCACGACTACAATCGTTAAGGACGTCATGAGTACTGAAATAAGTCTAGATTACTTGTATGACTTACCTACTTATATAGAAAGACTTGCGACGCCGATGCGAACTCTGGACTTCAAGATAGGGAATTATGTTTCACAATCACATATCACCAAGGAAGTGGATGAAATGGTGAAGTTAGCGAAATGGAAACTAGAACAGGCGAAGTCAACTATGCTCGTCATGATCCAAGATCTCCCATCTTATGGAACAGAGGTGCTGAGCGACAGGAACAACATCACACGTACTCGCCAAAAGCGCGGTTTGTTCGATCTGGGCGGCGCAATTCTTGGGAACATCTTTGGATTGGCTACAGAGGATGACCTTAAAGAAATAAACAAAAAATTTAATAAGATAGCTCAGGTACTAACATACCAAGATAAATTCATCACAGGACAGAACTCGGCAATGAAAATAATTGTGAAAAATCTGAAACAAGCAGAAAACGTAGCTCTCGAGAGTATAGATAAAATAAATGACTTGGAGGGTAACGTTACCCTTTTCCAGCACTTCTCCATCATCACAGAACATATTGACACGATTCTACTACAATTAGAGAACACTAGAGATCATTTCAGGGCACTTATGCAAGGAATTTCGAATGCTGGTGATGGCAAGATCACAAATGACTTACTCCCAGTTCATGAGCTACGTCAGATAGTTAGTCAAGGCATACATAAACATAAATTGAAGCCATTGTTCCGCAGTCGGGAATTTATGCAATATTACCCGTACTTGGAAGCAACACTAACACCAACATCAGTGATAGTTCATGTACCATTCATCACGGAAGACCTGTTCACAGTATACCAAATACACCCCTTCCCCTATAGAAACAACAACACTTTAGTCATCATCAACATCAACACAGACACCGAACTCATCATGGTCTCCAAGAGACGAGACACTGTCACTTTCGCAAGTGAGTCAACGATTGAGCGAAAGTGCCGCACATCCTTACATGCTGTTCATCTTTGTCCTGCGTACATTTTCACGTTTCAGCCTACTGATACGGTCCCTTGTGAAATGGCTATCATCAGCAATAACGATATTCATCATCATTGCAACTTCACTTTTGCTCCAGATAAACTTGTACACCATCAACGCATTGGACACTCGCAGTTTTTTTATTTCCCTCATAACACATCAGTTTACATAGTCTGTCCAGATATACCACCATCTCATACATCAGCCTCAGGATTATACATAGCACCAGACTACTGTGCGGTATTTACACCATCCATGTCTACTTTTTCCACCATCAATCACTACGCCATTATCAACCATACACACAAACATTTCCACCCACTGCCTGATATGGACTTAAACATGAGCACAAGTATTAAGTTGACTTCACCTAAGTTTGAAACTATGCAACTGATCAATGAAACAATGAAGCCCTGGGAAGATTTGAGTTTGAGTATGTTCAACCCATATTATGTGTATAGCCAAGCACCTTCTGTCTTTATAATTATCTGCATTGTGGTTGCAGTATTGCTGTTGGCCATGCACAGAATGCATGCAAGAATTGCTAATTTGGAGTCATTGTTTAGTGGGGGGAGAGTTAACATCACAGTTAACCACCCTGAATGAAGTGTATATATTTTGTATATAGTATTAATTATATAAAAAAAAAAAAATAATAATAATAATAATAATAATAATAATAATAATAACACAAAGAAGAATGACCCATATATGACAAACCAGTACCATTATCTTTGAATGAAATATTAATAACTCTTACAATAATCTTAATTTTAAACTATTTTTATTCTTGCATGTATGCAATTCACTATAATAACCCAAGTACATACTGTATTACAGTTAAATAATTTACTTTAATGCATTTATTCCAATATGTATTCAACTTATTTAAAATGTAATATTACTGAATAATCACTATTTACTATGAATAATATATGTATACAATATTCATACAATTATGTTACTTTACAATATTATGTATTTCACTTAATTAGCTTATAAGTTCATTATAATGTGTATGTAGTATGTATTAATATATTATAACTATTAAATGTCGATGGTACGCCATTTTTCGCGCGGCCGAGCAAATATAGGACTACATAATAGATAGATAGATAAATAGATAGATAGAGAGACAGATAGAAGCAGGAAGTCAAATGATGAGAAGGTGTTGTGTTTGCGAGAAGTGAGCAGCGCTAAACGCTTACACGGAGGAAAGCTGACGACAGCGGCCAGTAAGGAGATGATGCAGTTAGCTGTCAGCAGTCCTCTCGTGAGAAAGTTCTGTTGCCATGAGGAACATACGTGACACACACACCCTACTACACGAGATGTTAGGAAAGAGAGTTTAGAAGGAGACAAGCGACCCTAGCGAGAGGTCGAGACGGAGATTAGCCTTAGAACAGAGAAAGAGAGAGAGATAGCGAGACAGGGAGGTAGCTACCCAGGACTTATACTATTATACCTGTTTAATATTTCCAAGACAAATAAAAATAGTCCCATACTATTCTTTACCTCTCCCGTCACTACATGACATCTGGTGGGGAAACTACTACAAGATATAAAAGCCGCTCGACCACAAGTCAAAAATATACTTCTCTACAAGTAACTACAAAGTCTTTATGACACTGCTCCCAACTCACACCCCCCTCTCTCATATACCTCTCCACCCCATCCCTCCATCTCATCCTCGGCCTCCCCCTCCCTCTTCCCCCCTCCACCTCACTCACATACACTCTCTTCGTCAGTCTTTCGCCCTCCATCCTCTCCACATGGCCAAACCACCTCAGTGTGTTCCTCATAACGCTTCCTATCACATCCACATCCACACCACAACGCTCCTTTATATCCTCATTCGTCAGTCTGTCTCTCCACGTGACTCCACAGGCTCCTCTTAAATAACTCATTTCCACTGCTCTCACTCTTGACTTGTGTCCTTCCAACAATGTCCAAGCTTCACTTCCGTACGTTAGAGTTGGTATCACAATACCAAGGAAGAGAGAGGTGAAAAGATTAGTAAGAGAGAGTAAGAAGAGAGTGGATCAGTGAATTTAGCCGTAAAAATAGGCTGCTTGATTTCAAATGATCAACTATCACAAGACTCTGGTGTGTAAGAAAGCTCTCACTCACTCAGTCTCTCTCTCTCTCTCTCTCTCTCTCTCTCTCTCTCTCTCTCTCTCTCTCTTCTTCTCTCTCAACTTCATTAATGCAAGTTTTAGTTTAATTTGCTTAATGTTTCATATACAGTACTCTCTCTCTCTCTCTCTCTCTCCCTCTCCAAGTCATTAATGCGAGTTTTAATTTAATTTTTTAAATGTTTCGTATAAAAATGAACATTGCAACTTCCAGGAATGAAGGAATCAACAATTGTTTATTATAATCTAGCATTTTTTTTTATACATACTAGGTACTGTGGAATTCCCTAATTAAATATTTTTCAAACAGCTCATTTTTGTTTTAGCCAAGATACATAAGCTTCTTTAGATTGTTTTGCCATTGAATATCAAATTTGTGTGATATATCCCTCCTGAGACCTCAAAATGCCCCTAAAAATGCTTGATTTTCAAAAAATTTCTTTGGGGGGCTTACCACGCCCCCAACAAACCCCCAAGCTGTAGAGGCTCACTTCTCTTGCCCCCCCCCCTTACAAAAATCCTGGATTCACCCCTGTGGCCCCCCCCTTTCCATGGACCTATATATGCCACTGGCAGTATTTGTAAACTTCCTGTTCTTTTGTTTGCAGATGGTACTTCATTTCAAGTAAAGATGAAGGAGAACTGCAAGACTTGGTGAATGAGTCTGGGAGAGTATATAAGAAATGGAATCAAAGTGAATGTAGGGAAGAGTAAAGTTGTGGTCTTCAAGAGAAATAAAGCCGTTGAATGCACAGTGAGGCTGGATAGTGAAGTAATGGAAAATGTGAGTGCGTTTAAGAACAGTACAGTACTTGGGTAGTGTGATGAGTAAGGATGGAAGTTTGGAGGATGAAGTGCTTGAAAGTGTACATCAGAGAAGAAGGGTTGCTGGTTCATTGAAATAAGTAATAAGAAACAGGGAAGTGAGCATGGAAGTAAATAAGTTACTGCATGACAGTATTTTGATCCCCACTCTAGAGTATGGAAGCAAAGCTTGGACCTTGCTGGAAGTCAAGAGTGAGAGCAATGGAAATGAGTTATTTGAGAGGAACATGTGGCATTATATGGAGAGACTGATTGACAAGTGAGGAAGTAATGGAACGTTGTGATGTGGATGTGGATGTGATAGAAAGCATTAGGAGAAATACATTGAGGTGGTTTAGCCATGTGGAGAGTATGGCGAGTGAAAGGCTGGCTAGGAGAATGTATGTGAGTGAGGTGGAGGGGGGAGAGGGAGGGGGAGACCAAGGATGAGATGGAGGGATGGAGGACAGCTCAGGTATATGAGAGAGGGGATGCAAGTTGGGGGGAGGACAGACATATGGCAGGGGACAGGGTGACTTGGTGATTTGTTTGTGGCCACCTCTTACAGGATTAAGGCATCTAGCTATAGATAGATAGATAGTTAGAAATACATGCATACTGTTATGGTATCAGAAACACAAATAGGCATGGCTAGGTTAATAGAAAAGAATGAAATGGGCACAATAAGGAAAAAGCACATACCACATGAAGACCTGAGATGGTCTTGAAGTAAGGGCGTCTGAGGTAAGGGGGTGGAGAGTTAATGGTCTCCACCACCTGGGATTAACTCCTTTAATAGGGCCTCATTTTTTAATCCCTCAAAGCCATCAGAAACTACAGAGTATTCACCATCATTGTCAGTAGGAACTAAATGACTCCAAATCAAAGTTTTTAGACAAAAAAATATGTGATAATGGCAGGAGTACAGACTTTCATCTAGCAGTGGTAGTAAAAACCACAATAACCAAGGGCTTGATACCCGTGGGATCACTGTACTGTACTAGGCAAGAGTTGCTATGACAAGGATGTGAAATAAACTGCAAAAAGGAAAAATTATGGGCCAAGTTAGTGTAAAATGGATATAGTCAAAATTTTTAGTACTAGAGTGTGCTATTTTACTCATTTATTTTCAAACAGACTGTTGGCTTTAATCAGCCTGGCTTTGCTGCAATTAGTCTGATATAGCAAGGATCTACTGTAAGTGTATTCATGAGTTTGCCAAACAATATTTTCACTGCCCTAATCCTTTCATTTACTCTCATTACATTCATGACACATTCCACCCATTTTTCAACTAGAATCCCTACACCACCATATCCATCCACTCTTCCCTTCCAAAATACAATAGCATATAACTACAAATCTTTCCCAGTAAACGTCCTACCTGATCCTCCCCTAAGCCTAAATTCTTTGAAGCAACAGACTTTTATTTTCCTCCTGCTAAGAGTCTCCACCATTTCCTTCCCCTCTACCCTTCAAACTACCCACATTCCAAGATGCCACTCTGAACCCCTTGGGTGATCTGATTTCCTAAGGCTTGCTTATGCTTGGTTTTGATTTTGTCATGGTCAGTGAGTAAATAAAAGTTGAGATAAACCATAGGACCCACCCGCCCACACAGACCCAAGTCCAGGTAGGGGATCAGAGACCCATGGCCCACCAACAGGAGCCAGTGGCTGAGGCAGTGCCCTCAGGGCACCCTGCCAGGACAGCTACAGGGACACCCTCCAAGTGTGCCTTGGCAGGCCCTGTAACTGCCCTACCATTATATAGCCAGTGATAGGGCAGCCTCCTGGTGCACTACTCCCAAGTTCAGTCCCCTCTGTGTTGGACGGAAGCAGCAATCTGGGAACTGCAATGCCCTGTACCCTCTAGCACAGATCTGAGCTCATCCCATCCTGGCCCCAAAACCATGCCAGTGGAGCACATGCTGTGCCTTCCCTTGAGTACACCACTAGGTAGCAGGGGCAATGTTTTCTGGTTGCATGCCCTTGCTGGTGCAAACTCCTGTGATGTAGTAGGGTACACTGTGTGTATGTTAAGTACATGTATAGTAGTTTACAAGACAGAGAAAAGTTTATAGGAGAGTTTGCTGGCCTACTCTCTCTGCTGCTGTCACACTGAACTGAAAAGGTCATCAAGGAGGGATGGTCAGGGTAGTCCTGAGGGCTTGTGAAATAGGAACTCTGTTCTCACTCTCACCAGCTTTTCCATCCTCCTCAGGAGTACTGCCCAGGTTGGCTGGTGCTGCAGCCTACGCCCTATTAAAAAAAAAAAAAAAAATCACTGTGTCCTCAAAGGGTTAAGAGTGTCTTATTTGCTTCCCCGGTACTGTAGTATCTTACTGGAGAGCAAAGTTCCAATTACCTGGACTTTTTATTTTCTTGTTTTTGACAGTCTGTTGATCTCATATTTCAGGATCCAGCTGTCCCTGTTGCGTTAAGAATAGGTTTAGAATGGTGATGATATTTTTTTAAATCATACCCATTACCCATGCCTTTGTAAATTAACCTCTGTGGTCCTGAGGTGTGTTTTCTGTCTTATGCCTGATGTGTCTAGATGACTTTTTTCAATTTAAGATAGACTTTCATGTGCAAAGGATCAAAGAAGGCCAAATCTAGCTCCACCAGTTTGCAAAGCCTCTCATATGCTGAGTAAACTTGTCTAAAGGTAGCAAGAATAAAATAAAAATTGTTTCTGGATTGAAGGAATTAAGGAGGTTTGATATTACTGTATATGAAAAGCCTACAGTACTGTACCTATATTTGTTAATAACGAGATACCTTCCTGAGGTGGCATTAGTATAGCCCCACAACTCTGCTGGCTTATTCTGGAAACATCCCTCAGCTCCCTTACCATCCTTCAAAAGAAGAAGGATGGACTGCAGATGGATTACCTGAAGTCCAGTGGGATCACATTCACATAAGCCAGGTTAGCAACAACAGCAACAACAAGGTTTGTAAGTAGAGTAAATGTAGATAACTGTAAAGCAATTGTTGTTGAGAGAATAATTCACTGTGCTGTTTTGGTGAATGGAGAGAGTTTTCACGTTGGTGAAATAAATGAAAGTTATTCATTGCAGTTATAGAATTAAAAAAAAAAAAAAAAAGGGAGGAGGGGGGGTGAGTAAAGATGGTGGAGAGTAGAATAGTTCAAGGATAAAACATGGCCAGTGCTATGAAGGCCAGAGAGAGGACAGTGTGGAGGCTATAACATGATCGCATGAAGTGCCTTCATTATGGGAGTTAGACTTTGGTATGGCATGAGTCTGAAAGGCCAAGAATGAGGGTCGTGGAAATAGGATGTAAAAATGAATATATAAATGAATGAACAGATTACACCAGTTGCTGTAAGAAGATGCACACAAGCCTTTTTTTTTTTTTTTTTTTTTTTTTTTTTTACCCGGTAGTCAGTAATATGACTAAACCATAGGTATTTGTGAAATTCATCTAGTAAGACAAGAAAAATATGGGTACTGAATATAGAATTAGCATGTTGATGAAGCCAAGATTACATGGTGTTTGAATGATAGGCTGACCTGTTCTACTGGATTCTATATTGATTGTGCTCATATTTATATATTTTTTCATTGCTTATCTTCATTTGGATTCTAACCATCCAGTCATAAACCATCCAGTCCTTCATTGACCCATCAGGAGCAAGTAGCCCAGGGATGCCCTGGGGTTAAGATGATGATGGTGATGATTGATGAGTATGTTTTATTGCCCATGATCAGTGTGGTATGTGGTAAAGATCTTACAGTAATTTATCAATAGAATAACAGTCTCATTCACATCATCATATTCATTGTAATATTAATAGCTGTGTTTAATTATCATCATCATCATCATCTGCATCACAGTTTTCCCTCACACCTTATATCAAAGGGATGGGCAGAATCCAAGAATAGGAAAAAGAAGCATATAAGAAGTAGAATAATTGAAAAGACTGACCAGTGAACTGCGAAAGGTCGAAAGGAATGCCTTCAGTTGATTAAAATCATCATCATTGTTATCATTTCATTCCTAATTCCTGCCTGTGAGATGGGAACACAAAGGAAATCAAACAGCAACAGAGCTGTTGGTCCCTTTAAGGCTGTTTGTTATAAGGCAGGTTATAAGTAACATGTATTCCAGCTGTCAAAGACAAAGATAGAGAACCAGGATGCCTCCCCCCACCCACCAAACTCTCCAGCCAAAGTCAACAACACCATGCAGCATAGAAAAGTTGTCATAGGAAAGGATGAAGGGAAATCATATATTATACTATTTTAACCTGTAAGGGAAACGTATGTACCCAACTTAAAGGAATATGTAGTTATTGTTTTGTGGTTACTGGTATGTTTGGAACTGCAGGACATCTTAATTCATAAATGTATTATTCAGAACTGAACATGCTTAGCTGGGGATTAGAAGACAAATCCTTATCCAAGGAGGTTTTAAATGTTAGTACTGTATTGCATTTAACCTCGTAAGGAGACAACTTGTTCCATATATTTACAGCTCTACTGAAGAAGAAGTGTTTAGTTTCATGAGAGTAAAAACACTTTCCAACATTTTTATTGCCATTGCTTCTAGTATAATTTGACTGATCAACTATGAAATACTTCTTTGACAGCCGTATTATCATAGGGATGAGGTAGAATCTAGAAATAAGTGGAAATTACAAAAGTAAATGAACTACCAGACAATATGCCCAATGAATATCATGAGCAGAAAACTTCTGTGCAGGGGAAAAAAAGTGCAATGGTACAGACAGTGTTGTTGATGTCTTATCCAATTTCAGTGTGCCCATTATCTGATTCTCACTTTTTCATGTACATACTGGGTTACAGGAAGTTTCTTTCACTCTTTCTATCCTGTCTTTGTGACTGTGACTTGCCTCTCAGACAATGTATGGCCTATTCAAAATGATTGGATCATGTTATTGGCTCTTTTATTGTACCATCATCCTTGTCATCCTAACTCTTTGTCCCACTGCTGTATGCTCTTCTTAGCTACACATTGCCTACCTCACTCATATGATGAAACAGCCCTCTGCACCATCTTCATTTGACTCATATAATGACATACCCATGCATGTTTCTGTGTGTTCATTTGTTCATAAATTTCACTAATCACTACAGTCTGTCTGTATCTTGCATATTCATATCCTTCTGTGCATTTCAGATATGAATTATTTATACAGAGCTTTCTTTCCTGACACATGTCCTGTTGCTGGCATTTGTTATAGCTATTGCTCTCTCAGTGCATCACAACTTCCCATCACATAATTTATAGGATCTTGTCGAACTCTTTGTTTCATTTCTTTTCGCTTCGTTTCATTTCATTTTTGAAGGCTCCAACATGCTTGCATGCATTGGCCTTGGTCACCTAATGGCAGCTCTCCATGTTGCTCAATCTCTGGTAGCCTCCCTATTCAGTCCCTTATCCTTGAAGTCACGCTCAGTGACCTCGTCCCAGATTTTTTTTTATCTACATCTTGCATCCCTACCCCAAATATTAACGCTTTTCACTTTCTGCACCCAGTTACCATCCCCCATCTTCTCCACATGCCCAAAATCTCAGTCTAATTGTACTCATCACAACACCAACACACTCCAGTCCCATCCTACCCTTCAACTCTTCCATCATAAACCTAGTCCCCCCAGGCCTCACACTTAGGGATGCACTGCATATCCACCTAATCATTGTCATTTCTGTATGTTTGAGTCTCCGAATATCCTCTTCCTTTATTGCCCAGGTCCCACTACCATACAGCAATACACGCCTAACACGTGCTGCATACAAAGATCACTTAGCATGGAGAGAGAGCCCACTCATTGTCAAGAGAGGTAACAGCTCCCTGACCTTCCAACCACTCTTCACTCTAGCCACAGAGGTAGCTCCAGACCCACTTTGAGCACATAACATGTCTCCCAAATAACAAAACTCTTCCTCACACTCAGGAGACTCACCAGCAAGTTCAATCCTTTCACACCTGACAAGCTCCACCTGCTCTCCCCAACACACTCCACATATGAATTTAGCATTATCTTGCAGTCAACCTCTAATACCACTACATCTCTTATGCACCCACTTATCACAAACACTGAACAAGATAGAATTACTTCCCATGTCTTTGTGGCAAATTGCACATGGCCACTCTCCCTCTTCTTTGACAGTACCACCACCAGCCTTAGATACCATTACTTTTGTTTTATGTTCTTTTGCCCCATACCATCTCTCCACTTCCTAAATCTTTCTTCCACCTCCCTTTCATTCTCTGCAATCAACACCAAGTCATCAGCACACAGCATCTCCCGCAGGAGTCCATTTCTGAAGTCACGTGAGAGAGCTCTAAGTACAGTACCACGATAAACAACAAGGGGCTCAAAACTGACTCCTGGTGCACACCAGCATTCACAGAAAATTTATCACTCAGATCTCCATTCACATTTACCTAGGTGCGAGCACCCACATACATGGCCATGACCACCCTAACCAGCCACTCCTTGATCCCAGGTTTTCTCATTGCTCACTTCATCACCTCTCTAGGGACTCTGTCATAGGCCTTCTCCAAATCAACAAAAACAAAATAGTTTCCTTTTCTTTCATACATATTTTGCCTGAAGCAGTCAAACAGTGAATATGGCAACAGTGGTCCCTTTGCCTGGCATAAACCCAAACTGCATCTCATCAGTGTTCACTGTTTCTGTAGAACTCTCTCCATTACCCTCATTATCAGGTCTAAAAGCTTTATTTCTCTATAATTTCCTCTTCCCAGGACATCACCCTTCCCCCTGTACACATTTACAATTACACTTTTCAGCCAGTCATTTGGGACAACACACTCATATATAATCGTATTTATCAGGTCAGTGACTAACCTCACTCCTATATCTTCTAAGGCTTTCAACATTTCAGCACTCAATCCAGACACACCTGCTGCCTTCCCCACCTGCATCCTGCCTATTGCGCCACTCAAAGTTTCAAAGGCCAAGGGCCAAATGCTGGATCTGCAGGCTCCAAACCTTCCCTGTCCTAGTCAAACTCCTTATTCAACTACCAGCTGTAATGTTCTCTCCATGCATCTTTAATATCCCTGCTTTTCACCACTACCTTTCCTTCAGCATTCTTCACACACTGCTCACCTATGACATCTCAATTCTCCCATTTCATCTGAATTGTCCCCTTAAATATCATACTCCTTTCCACACAATTTAGGTTATCAAGTAAAAGTCTTTGAGACTCATTTGCCCTGTAAACTTCTTTCCTAGTCTACGCTTGGCAGCCAAGTATTCCTCTCTGTTACCACTCTTCTTCCATTCCTGAAAAAGTTTTCTTTTCTCCTTAACTACAGCTTCTACACCTTCATTCCACCACCATATTACTTTATGTCTTGGTGGGCCTCTTGTCCATCCACATACTGAATCAGTAACTCTCAAGAGGTTATTCTTGAGGGCTCTGTACTGTTCATAAACACTTCTGTCAACATCTTGTTCAGCCACTACTCTCCTCATCTCCCTATGGAAGGCATCCCTTACTGCCTGGCTTTTCAGCTTCCATATTTTCCTCCTAGGTGCATAGGTTAGTCTTTTTCATCACCTGCTCCTTAAGCATCATGTCACACATAATAACTTGTGTTGCTCCACACATTCCTCACTCCCCATAACTTTAACGTCCCTCACTAACCTCCTATCAGCCCTCCTGACCAGGAAATAGTTTTTCTGGCTGCTATTTCCCCCAGGCTCATATGTAATCAACCTACTTTCTCTCTTCCTAAAATGTGTGTTGCACAGAATCATGTTCATTGCCTCTCCAAACTCAAGTATCCTTTCCCCTTCCTCATTTCTTGTACCATATGCACATCCCCCATGTATTTCTTCATGTCCTTGAGCTTCTTTACCTATATGACCATAAGTCCCCTCCCAAAACTACAGTCTCATCATCCCCCATACCACTTACTACACATACTAGGTCATCCCAAGATCTAACTTCTCTACCTCATTCAAGCCTGCCTGTGGAGCATCACAGACAGAGTAGCCTTTTGGCATATGTTCTCTCACCCTAATGATTTGGTTCCAACAGCTGTCATTCTTTTCCAATCCTCTGTCATCATACGGTGTACAGGTATATGTATCACTCGACAATGAGGATAATAAAAAATCCTGGAGAGAGCATTATACCCAGCTGCTGAATGAGGAGTTTGATTGGAAAAGAGAAAGTTTGACAGTGGATCCAGTGCTTGGCCCTTGGCCTTTGAGTGATAATGCTACTGTGAGCAGGACAATAGACAGGATGTGGTTGGGGAAGGTAGCAGGTGTGCCTGAGTTGACTACTGAAATGGTGATGGCCTCAGGAGATACAGGATTGGAGTTAGTTACTAATTTGACATATATGATTATATATGAATGTGTTGTCCCAGATGACTGACTGAAGGGTGTGATTGTAAATGTGTATAAGGGGAAGGGTGATGCCCTGGAAAGTGGGTTTTATAGAGGCATAAAATTCTTGGACCAGATTATGAAAGTCCTAGAAAGTATGATTAGGGAAAGAGTGAATATTGATGAGATGCAGTTTGGATTTATGCCAGGCAAAGGGACCACTAATACAGTATTCATTATCCACCAGTTTCAGTACAACTAAATAGGAAAGAAGCGGGATCTGTATGTTATTTTTGTTGATTTGGAGAAGGCCTTTGACAGAGTACCTAGGGAGGTGGCGAAGTGGGCATTGAGAAAGCTTGTGATCAAGGAGTGGCTGGTTAGAGTAGTTATGGCTATGTATGTGGGTGCCGGCATGAAGGTGAGAGTTTTCTGTGAATGCTGTCGTGCATTAAGGGTCAGTTTTGAGCCCCTTATTGTTTGTGGTGGTGCTTGAAGTTCTCTCACGTGACCTCAGAACTGGATTCCCATGCGATATGTTGTATGCTGATGGCTTGGCATTGATTGTGAAGAATGAAAAGGAGGCAGAGGAAAGATTTAGAAAGTGGAGAGACAGAATGGGGCACAATGGTTTGAGAGTAAATGTGGATTAAAAAAAAAAAAAAAAAAAAAGATGATATCTAGGGTTGGTGGCATACTGTCAAAGTAGAGGGAGTGTAGTCATGGGTGGTTTGCCACAAGGGTGTGGGAAGTAACTCCATCTTGTGCAGTACAGTATTTGTGATAAGTGGGTGCATAAGAGATGTAGTGGTACTATAGGTAAACTGCAGGATGATGCTGATTTCATATGCGTGGTGTGTTGGGGGGAGCATATACAGATTTTCAAGTGTGAAAGGACTGATCTTATAGGCAAGTCTTTTGAGTGTGTGGAAAAGTTTAATTATCTGGGGGACATGTTATGTGCTGGAGATGGGCTGGAACCAGCTCTGTGGTAAGGTAAGGAGTGGTTGGAGCAAGTTCAGGGAGCCATTGCTTCTCCATGCAAAGGAACCTTTGTATGTGGCATATATGAGGAGTGTAATGCTGTATGGTAGTGAGACCTGGGCAGTAAGGGAAGAGGATATTCGTAGGCTCAGATGTACAGAAATGACAATGATTAAATGGATGTGTTGTGTGTCCCTGAATACAAAGCCTGGGGGGACTAGATTTACAATTGAAGACTTGAGAGGAGGGATGGGACTGGAGAATGAAGGATGACATTGGGTGCGGACAGTGAGAAATATGAACGTCGTGGGTAGGGCTGTGAGAGGCAGACCAAACAAGACCTGGGCTGAGACCATAGAGTGTTACCTCAGGGATAAGGGACAGAAAGGGGAGGCTGCCAGAGACCAAGCAGCATGGAGAGGTGCCAGTAGGTGACCAAGGCCGATGTATGCAGGCATGTTGAAGCCTTTATGAGAGATACAAAGTGATATGACTTTCACTCTCTAAAACTTAGCTTGACACTTCAGGTCCCTTGAACTTTTACATTATACATCACAACTCATTCATCAACTTCCCACCCCAACAATTTCATCCTACACAAAAGCAGCACATCATACCTCCTTTTAACACCTATGCAACTTGTAATCTTTTCCATTCATCATTTATACCAATCCTCATAGCCTCACAGGCATAGCAACTATTGCTGGGCCTTGGGCAGTCACAGGATCCAGGTCTGAGACTTCCTTCACCTTTGTTTAGTTCTGCTGTTCTTTAAGAGTTAAAGGATTTCTTTTCCACTCTATCCCTCTTAATTTTATTCTAGACACTAAGTACAGTGTATACTCTTCAGTGGACAGTACAATACACTATTCTTTTTCCTTCAGTCCTGAGAATACCTGTTTTCTTCTGTAGCAACACTTTCTAGAAAATATTTAAAAGGTATTTGTTTTGTGGTAGGTGGGGGCGCTCACCATCCACCTACTCGATGTACCGGTAATGCTATTCTTGGGTGTCTGCCCTTTCCTGTCCTCCATCCTTCTTTCCTTCCATCCTCTTCTATCTTTCTTTCCTTCATCCTATCCTTGTCCTTCTGCCTATGGGTGACTTTACACTCCCTCTTCTGTCTTTCTTTCCTTCATTCTTTCCTCTTTCTTCTGCCTATGGATGACTCTACACTGAGTGACAAGTCTAATGGTTTCCTGTACACCAGGAAACTATGTACTATGCTGGGTGGTAACCATATAACCAAATTTTTGGCACCTGGTGGTTTAGTGGGTAATTACAGCACTCCAGTCGGATTGAGCCGGTGAAGGTCTATATCCAAGGAATGGTTGGAGTTTATTGCTCATGCAATTCCACTCAGGAATGAGTGAGGCTGGTCACTCTCATCATAAATGTCAGCACTAACTTGCCTAGCCCGGGGCTCCTGCACTCCTCATGGGGCAACGTAGGATTGGATGATGAATGAACGATTGAATGAATCTGTGTGTTGCCTGGTTCCACATCCTGTAAGGAATGGCCTCAGCAAAGGGACCTCCTTGCATAATTTTACCATACTCAGCTATGCTCCTCTTCTGTCAACCATGTTTTGCATTCCTCTCGTTGTCATTTTAACCACTTATTCCTTTCTTGCACAATGTTAGTTTATTTTATCACTCCCTTTTCCCTTTATGGTTTAACCACCACATAAAACTTTGCTTTACACCACATCAACCATTACACCACATTATTCATAAATCCTAACATGTGGTTATTTTGCAGTGTGGCATGATGCTGTCTCATGCGCTATGTGCCCTGCCCATTCTACCTCCTGGAGGAAAGAGAATGAGGAAGGGAGGTAAGGAGAAAGGGAGAGAGAAAGAAGGGGGGATGGATGGATGAATGTAGAAGGTAAGGAGAGAGAGAGAGAGAGAGAAACATTTAATATTAAGATGATCCATAGATAGAATGTAAGAGAGAGAGAGAGAGAGAGAGAAACAGTATTAAGATGAAGCATAGATAGAGTGTCATATTTTTACAGCACACATTGTAAAGGTTGAGATTAGCTTTCACCTTATGGCAGTTATTTGCAAAACCCATGTTAAAGGTAGAGTGTTTTTGGTATTGTGCCCTGCCAGAGAATGGTTTCTATAGTTTTACATGCAAACTAACCACATGATAAGGAAAGTGTATTTGGCTTCTCTGCCTTACTGCTGAATGTTGTATTTAGCATGGCATACAGGCTAACCATATCTAATGAAACCTGTCATACTAGTAAAGCATGTTTGATTTGCAGTACCATGGCTATAGTGTGGCTGATTGGTCGACAACAGGAAAAGTGTTAATGAAAACCATGTTATGGGAAAAATGCTGGGTCCCTCATACTGCCCCCCTCCCCTTCAGTTTAGTTATGAATGTTTGGTAAATGTATGAATGAAATTGAAGGTATAAAATAAGTATTATGCATAAAATTTAAGTCTCTGAATATGAAAACAGTTCTCTTTTACAACCTTAGTAATTACCAAGCTCACCTGTGAAGTAAAAGACAGGGAAATTCATAATGGTAAAAGACTGGGCAGTACTGATTAACATGCTTGTCGATTAAACTGTGAGAAAAGCTGCACATAGTGATATTCAAAGCCAAAGGACAACGATGACTAGTCAGTAGCAGCTACTGACAACCATCATCAGCAACAGTGAAAACAACAAAATAGTAGCAATGACCATTATCATTAGCATCAGCATCAACAAAAACAGCAACAGGAACAGTAATATCAGCAGTGACTGCAGTACTAGCCAATACTACCAAAATCACTGTTACCACTAACCCTACAAGAACCACCAACATTAAAAAAAAAAAAAAAAAAAAAAAAAAAAAAAACACCATCATAGCCACAACAATCTCATACAACACACCACAAAAACCAACACCACTACTGCCAGTACTTAAACCATGTCCAGGACACCACAGTCACCTACATTACAACCGCTAACACTACAGGTACCAATACCACAGCCTCCCACAGTGTGGGATATACATTGGTGCAGTGATTCGAAATGCCTTATTTGTGCATATTGGGCCCATGTCCCATGTTGCAGTGCATCTGTGCTGTAATAAAGTTTAGAAACTATCCATCAGCCTACCATGTTAAGCAGTCGGCATTATGGGTGAGCATTTAACCCGCCCCATCCCGACGTTTTCTGGGCAGTGGTACGCCCCAGTCCCGATATTTTTGGACCTGTTTTTTTTTGGCTCAAACATCCGCTTTTGGTGAGAAACATCGAAAATTCATAAAGAAATCGCTCACCTGAGGTTTAAAATACTCGATCCAGGTAGGAGTACGTCCTTACAGGGTTTTCTATCAGGCTGGCTGCAAAGAAAACGAGTTCTGTGGGAGGATAACTATTCTACACCACTCATAAACGGTATTTATTTATTTATTTGGTACGAATTTATATGTAGTACGAGAGTATATTGGTTTTCAAATGGTAATATCGGCATTATAAGCATTGTTTCACTCACTGACTCATCACCATTCCTGACCTTTTTTTGCCACATTACCTTATCATCCTTTCTGACTGTTTCTTCCTCTAATGTTTGTCCTCCACATTGTCATCGATTGGGGAATCACTCTGGCCCTGAATTTCGTACCGTGGCATGACATGGCTTTACTGGCCAGGTCACTGATAACAGGTGAATTGCTGAGAAAAGGTCATGCAGGGGGGGAGGAGGTCATGCTGGGTAAGGCATTGTCCCTGCCTGGCATCTTGTAGAGGAAGGTGTCCCGTGTATACGTGCCAAAAATCACTTGCGAAAATTGAAAATTGTTCAAATTAGGGACCTTGCAATGTCCTTGCAATGTTGCCGCGTTAATTTACGTCACCGGGATATGAGTGCACATCATGTGAGGACGTGAGTTCATGTCTCAGGGATGGGGCGGGTTAAGTGTGTTTGGCATCTCAGCCTCACTGCAAAACGTGTTCTGTAACACGGCATATGAGCTAACCATGTCCAGTGGATCATGTTATGAGATTAATTCTTTGACCCCCTACCTTGTTACTGAATGCATTATGTAAAAATGGCATTTAGACCAGTCACATCTAATGCAGCATATGATGAGAGTAAAGTACAGGTATGTTTGATTTCCTTACCTTGTTACTTAATGCCATATAGCCATATTGTGGCTTGGTGCCATTTCATTATTCTTTCCACAGATCTCTCCATGGTGGCATTACACACACACACACACACACACACACAAAATTTACTTTAAGCTGTTCTTCTGCTACAGAAGACAACTTCAATATCCAAGGATTGTGCATTTCTCATTGTCTTTGGTGCCAATGTGTGACTGCAGACCAATCTTGGATCTGCAAACTTCACCACGCAATCGGCATGACATGTCCGGGTTTGCTGGAAAAACTGTTTTGGTTGTGCCTCCAGTGTCTCGACTCTGCTCTATCCTGACTCCGAGCTTCTTTGAGATGAATGGTTCTTTCGTTACAGAAGGCTCACCATTGTTCTCTGTCCAAGGCATTGGTTTCAAGATCTTTTGGTATGATGTATTTCTTCAGAGGTCCTTATAATTATCATCTTTATACAATAATCCCTCAATTACCTGGCATAATAGAGCCAAAGGTATATCCGGGTAGTGGATCCGTCCGGATAGTGAACTTCTCCCCTGGTCCCCATTCGTGCATAACCTAAGTTTGAAAGCCAGTATAAAAGGCCACTACAGTACATCGTTCAACATGGGTTCTTGTTGTATAACACTACTCTGTCTGGTCAAGCAGACCTATAAACCACAGCCAAGCAATTACCACAGTAAAGCACACCCAAAAACCCCAGACAAGCAATCACCACTGCAAGGCCATACCCTGCAGTGACATGAAAAAAAAAAAAAAATTGAGAAAACCATCTACACAAGAAAAATGCAGTGAGCACACAAAACATAATGGTAAAATAGAACAAAATCATGGTAAAACAGAAAAAAATTATGGTAAGTACAGTAAGCTAGAATAAAATTAACATAAACACTCACAATTCCTTGCTAGGTGTCATGCTGAATAACCATCTATACCTCCTCGACTCTGTTGCACTGCAGCTGGTGAAGCTGTTTCACTGCACAATACAGTACATCCCATGTGGTCTAGTGGCGTAATCTGAAGAGCTTAGTCTGAGTTAGAGTCAAGGAGGATCTCTGGCAGTTGGCCCAGGGGAGCAGCTGTGGGACATGGTAATGTACTGCCTACTTCAGGTGACTGAAGAAAGCCGCAAACTCACATCCAGGGGAGACACAATGGTTGACAATGTGCTAGGTTCAGGCTCCATTTTGTAGGCATGGCTTGACACTGTGATGGTGGCAGAGCAGAGTGGACTGTGCAGGAGTCAGAGTCCTGAAAAGGGAGTTGATCTTGGATTGGCGAGAGAAGCGGCAATTCAGGTGTCAGATGACACTCTTCCGCACAGTATGCAGATCCTCCACAAAGTGAAGAGGCACCATCTCTCTGTCACATTCCAGGTGCTTGACGTACTCAAGCACCTGCTCAAGATGTGCTCAGAATGTGCTCAGGCAGGGGATGGCTGGGGTACTGCACTTCTCTGGATCGTCCCCATTGTCCTCATCACTCTCTTCTGGCCAGGCAGCATCAACAGAAGTGGTGATCTCGAAGTCAACCATAACCTGATAACCAAGATCGCCCTCGTTGTCGTCTAACCACTCCCACACGTCATCGACATCCACAGCCTCGCCTGCGTTACAAAGACAAGAGTAGAAGTTGTCCACGTCAAAGGCCAGAAAGTCGTGTCTGCTCTCGTGTCCCAGAAAGAAACAAGACCAACCACTTTTGGGGATTTTCACAGGGACTTCCTTCCATGTACTTGCCCAATTGTACACAGCAGACTTAAGGTTGTAACGCCACAGGTTTTCCAGTGCCCTTTGCCCTTGCATGTCCAGCCTGACTCTGCTTGTCCTTGTCCGTGGGAACAACCATCACCTCGTTGAGGAACCTCCGTCAGTACAGCCTCTTTGTGGCCACAATCACACCCTGGTCCATTGATTGAATCAGAGCAGTGGTACTGGGTGGGAAAAACATGCACCAAATGTGACCATCATCTGCAACCAATTCTTTCTCGGAGGGTTGCACGGGGGCATTGTCCAGAAGACGAGCCTTTACCTGGTCACAAGGGATTCCGAGTTCCTCAACTTGTTAATGGATGACCTCCTTGATGAAATGCCTGTGGAACCAATCTGTGAAGATCTTGCAGTTAAACCAGGTCTTCACAGAATGGTACCACACAACAGAATGGATACCCATTAACCCACGAAGACAACGGGGCTGTTTTGCAAGTCCAACAAGAATAGATGTCGGCCGGTGCGAGCGGTTAGCAATGCACAGCACAAAATAGATACCTGTTGCTTAGACAACTTGTGGCCAGGCACACGCTTCTCTTTCTCATCTATCAGAATGTTGGTGGGCACTGAGCAGAAGAAGAGGACACTTTTGTCAGCATAATTGGCTTCCACAAGAGCAAGGCCCTCCTTCTCAATCAAGCCTAACAAATTCTTCCGAAATACCTCCACTCCCTCCTCACTAGCGTCCAAAGCTTCACCACGGGTCTTACACTTGGTAAAGTCATGTCGAAGCTTGAACCTGAACAACCAACCTTCTCATGCCTTGAAGTCTGGGACGTTGTGAAGATGGGCTAACTTCTCGGCAGCAGCCTCTCATTTGCACGCATGCAGCCCATTGTTGCTGGTACCAGATCATTGTCGAACAGTCAACTTCAGCATGCCAGGACAAACTCATGGTCTCCTGCTCAGTATTCCATCTGTTCTTTTGTTCAAAGTCTGCCGTGTACAGGGTAAAATTGTCACAGGCTTTCCTGATGTCAAGTAGGGTTGAGCAGGCCAGATGATACTCTATAAGGATGTAGGAAGTGGACTATCCCACATCAATCTTAATCAGGATCTTCCACTTCTTCTCCAAAGTCAACACTACCCTCTATCTTTTCCTTGGTGGAGGGGCCATCATCACACACCCTAGGAACAGGCGTGCAAGGAACAGCCAGGCCTGAAGCAGGTAGGGAACCACAATGAAAGCTACCACGTGCGCCGCCATAACAAAGGTCTGGGAAGAGCTGCTCACTACACAGTTGATGCACAGGAACTGATGGCAAGCAAGGGGAATCTTTGGCGGAGGTAGGGTAAACTAACCAGCCCCACATGGCGGCGCCACCGTTCTATTCTTGCCTGTCTGGACGGAAATTTTTTGCGCGACTATAATATCCAAATGAATGCAATCATTCTGTCCAGATGGTGGGAAAAAATGTACAAATAATGATTTAGAACAGCCTGATCACAGTGTCCGGATAATGGATGGTCCGGGTAATGGTCATCCTGATAATCGAGAGATTACTGCATTTCATCCTCTGTCCCCCTGGGTTGCAGTCTGCTGCAGCAAGTTGGCCATACAGAACCACACAGGGTAGGCAGTGCTCAGGCACGTGGAACATATATCCTGCTCATCTCAGCTGCCTTTTAGCCAACATGGTTTCTATGCTGGCTGTTGGCTGACTTTCTGTATACCACTAAAATAAATAATTATTGGCAGTGGTTTCTCATATAAGAGGGTGGGGAAAACTAAAGCTTTTATAGAATGTAATGATAACAGTGCAAAGAAAAAATAATGGAGATAATATGACACTAATCTTCCATAGACTCATCCAAAAAGTCATCATTAAATAATAGAGATAATGCAATAGGTTCTCTTCCTTCTACCACTGCTGACATATCCAATAGTCCATAAGGGCTCAGTCCTCCTTGCCTGCGCATGCGGCAACATCTGTTGAGGTTCAGTCATACCCTTCTCCATGGTTTAAGTCCTCGTGGCCGATCAGACACAAGACACTGGATACTGTCATTTGAAATTAATACATAGGCAACATGTACCTCTTCTGATTTGTATTAAATAACTCAAGAGACTGTAGTACCAATAAAATGTAATGAAGGCAACAATGGGTGACACCAGAATATTGGACTGAGCCAGACATGTTAATTATTGACAGTGAGCAACTTATAAAGTATTTCTAAATTTAATGATATCGAATGGACCTAGACATTTATAGTTTCCCATGAAAATTAATGATTACAGTATTCATTAATATTTGGTATAATTATAGAATGACAGGAAATCGTCCAGACTGCCACAGGGAATCATTCATGCTCTGAAGGGTAATTGTTTGGGAACCGGGCCGGGCACCATCCCTTTTCAGGCATATCATGATGATGATGAAATCATGATGACAAGCTGGAAGAGGGTTGAATCAAAAGTGTTGCCTAGAAACCATTAGATAATTTTTGGAAAACTGTTATTATTATTTTGGGGACCTTTTAAGGGCTAACTGTGGTTGTGGGAGGTTTCATCGAGTCTCCTCTTGTGGAAATCAGCTGCACAGTTTTGCTGAGCTTGTTCACAGAGTGGGCCTACTACTGAAGACAGGGACTTTTATTCATTATACAGTATTATGGTACCTTTCAGTCAAAGGTAGCAGCCCCTTTTTTGTGTCAAGAGTGTTACGAAAGTGAACTCGGAGCCTTCATGGGTCCTTTTGTCACGAAGGATCTCCATTGGAAGGTCATTCAGATAACATATTTTAAAGGAGTGAAGAGTAGTCAGAGTGGTAAGATTACCCTCATTAGGACAAGCATTGCAAATGAACAGAGAAACATGGCTGACATTGAAAATGAGATGGAGTGAGACAGACAGAGGAAAGGAATGTGAGGGATGGAGAGACAGATGCAACAAGACTATGTCCAAGGAAAAGATGATACCAGTGACATCCCCAGGGTCTAGGAGGATGCTTATAAGTCTGTAGGAGTGAAGGAAAGCCTCCTGAAGAAAAATTAACAGCAGAATGATGAGACTAGGCATAGAGAGAGATCTGTGCAGCGTCGGTGTAAATCAGGTATAATCCAGGATAATAGGATATACTGTACTGTCTGGGACTGGGATGTATCACAGGAGAACAATGGGAGTAACAGCAACAGTGATAAGCAATCTAGAGAGGAAAAGGATGAGGACATCAAACCCTACTTCGATTTAAAGCCTGAAAAATAAGGCCTGAGGTTGGGGTGGAATGGGTGGGAGGGAATGTAGGACCAGACAGTCACAGCAAGGAGAGTGGCATTTAAAGATGCTTGGCTGGTACAATAGTGAATCATAGAAGCTGAGAGAAATAGGGAGAGGGAAGCACAGGGACCAGGGCCAGATATGAGGAGGCAGCAACCCAGGGGAGCCAAGAGAGGAAACTGTGAAAATACATTCAGACATATCAGCCTTATTCTATCTATGTATCTATTGCTGGACACCTTAATCCCATTAGGGGTGGCCACAAACAAATCACCTCCATGTATCCCTGTCCCCTACCATTTCACCACCCTCCTGCCAGCTCATGCCTGTCTCTCATATACCTCCCCACTTCATCCATTATTACTGAAATGAAATGCTGATGGTTAAATGCCATTCTTCACTGTGGTCTAAAAAAGAAACAATTGTTGCGGTTGTCAATGACAGCATAAGAAGTGATCTACAGGATCCTGAAGACACTGCAGAAGTATGTGGAGCCTTGCAATAAGGGAACAGGTGCCTGGGATGTTTGTACACCTTCCATCACTTAAGCCAGTGCAGAAATCCTGAGATAACTTCAGCCAAACTGCGCTGGAGTGCCAGTGTAATGGGATATGTGCAGATACTAGAAAAATGGAATCATACATTATCACAGAGTAGGATGTAAGTCAGGTGGGAGAAGAACAACTAAATGCACCACACTCCCATTCACTGCCCACTTAAGCCCATGGAATCCGGATCTTTCCAGTTAAACTGAAACAAAGGGTAGTAGTGGTATTCAGTCAGTCTTTCACCATCATCATCATAACCCTATCTCTCTGTAATAAAGAGGATGTTAGGACCTAGAAATGAAACAGGCAATCAGAACGTAGAATAATCAGTAGTGCTCATTGGCACTGGCCAAACTAATTAGTCTGCTAAACTCATTGGACCATCCTATAGGCATATGTTTACCATAAAAAAAAATGTTTCAGATGATCCTACCAGTCAAAAAGTCTCTCCTGAGCTGGGAAAGAAAAAAAGGCCATTTTCCAGAAGTGTCATCAGACTGAAGGGGCTAAAGTATTAGAGATTACTATGATTCTAAACCTTTGTCAGACAGGTCTCTCCTAAGGTGGTTAAAAATTTAAGTGGTGGCAGTGGTCTGAAGAAATGACTGAGGGATAAAGCCCATTCCATCTGCTACCAGGTTACAGTCTGTCATAAGCATCTCCCAACAACTTAATCCATTTTTGTCTTTCATCATGTCAAATGCCTACAACTTCCATACCTTACCCTCTTTAATACAGTACAGTACAGGTATTCACTTACCAGAGCCTATCATCTCCTACTTGGCCTTCCATTCCACCACTTACCCTCAAACTCACTCACCTACATCCTTTATATCACTATACCCATATCCATTAGTGCCATAATACTTATGCACACACTCTCATACACTTCCATTACATAGCTATTTACTTTACATCTTTCAAAACACATTCCTTAAGTCTAAAGAGACGACACAGTGAGGCATGTGTAAGGGTAACTGGACACCAAAGTGATTGGTTCACAATTAATGTGGGCGTGCAACAAGGTTGTGGGTCCCCGTGGTTGTTCAATTGTTCAATATATAGAGTATATGGATAGGGTGATGAAAGAAGCAAAAACATGAGTAATGGAGAGAAGGATGGTGTTGGTAAAGAATGGTGATGGATGGAATACCTCAGCTCTGTTGTATGCTGATGATGCAGTGCTGCTTGCAAATACTGGACAAGAGCTTGGTAGACTAGTGAAGAGATTTGTAGATGCCTGTAAGTGTAGTGCCCTGAGAGTAAATGTAGAAAAGAGTAAAGTGATGGCTGCTGTGAGAGAAGGTGATTCCCAGCGTGATGTTACTGCGAATGGAGAGAGGCTGGAATTGGTGAGAGGGTTCAAATATTTGGGGACAGTGTTAGAAGAGAGGAAAATGTGCATAAGAAGTGGAAAGTAGAGTGACACAAGGAAGGAAAGTAGCTGGTGCTATAAAGGCCCTGATAAGAAACAGACGCTTGACGGCCAAACCTCATGTTCCCCTACAATGCCAACAGTTATTTTCTCTATCCTCCTGGGTCACTCTGATCGGACAAGATAATAAACCTCTCTCTCTACAACAAAAAGATAAAGGCCACATAATCCTGACTTGTGGTGGCCTTTGACAGAAGTAGCTGGTGAAATGAAAGCCTTGATAAAAAACAGAGGCTTGCATGTTGCAGCTGCACGAGGCTTACATGAAGGAGTGTTAGTGCCAACTTTAATATATGGATGTGAGACTATGATGTGACATGAAAATAAAAAGTCAAGAGTAACAGCAGTGGAGATGGGACTGCTGAGGAATGTGTGTGGAGTACTGAGAGTGGATAGGATACAGAATAATGTGATTCGTGAGAGATGCGGAGTGAGGAAGTCTGTGGACACCAGAATCGAAGAGAGTGTACTGAGATGATTTGGTCATGTGGAGAGATTGGATGACAACAGAGTGGTGAAAAAGTTATATCTGAGTGAATTTAAAGAGGGGAGGAATCAAGGCAGGCCAAGAAGAAGAAGAAGAAGAAGAAGAAGGTGTGTGTGTGTGTGTGTGTGTGTGTGTGTGTGTGTGTGTGTGTGTGTGTGTGTGTGTGTGTGTGTGTGTGTGTGTGTGTGTGTGTGTGTGTGTGTGTGTGTGTGTGTGTGTGTGTGTGTGTGTGTGTGTGTGTGTGTGTGTGTGTGTGTGTGTGTGTGTGTGTGTGTGTGTGTGTGTGTGTGTGTGTGTGTGTGTGTGTGTGTGTGTGTGTGTGTGTGTGTGTGTGTGTGTGTGTGTGTGTGTGTGTGTGTGTGTGTGTGTGTGTGTGTGTGTGTGTGTGTGTGTGTGTGTGTGTGTGTGTGTGTGTGTGTGTGTGTGTGTGTGTGTGTGTGTGTGTGTGTGTGTGTGTGTGTGTGTGTGTGTGTGTGTGTGTGTGTGTGTGTGTGTGTGTGTGTGTGTGTGTGTGTGTGTGTGTGTGTGTGTGTGTGTGTGTGTGTGTGTGTGTGTGTGTGTGTGTGTGTGTGTGTGTGTGTGTGTGTGTGTGTGTGTGTGTGTGTGTGTGTGTGTGTGTGTGTGTGTGTGTGTGTGTGTGTGTGTGTGTGTGTGTGTGTGTGTGTGTGTGTGTGTGTGTGTGTGTGTGTGTGTGTGTGTGTGTGTGTGTGTGTGTGTGTGTGTGTGTGTGTGTGTGTGTGTGTGTGTGTGTGTGTGTGTGTGTGTGTGTGTGTGTGTGTGTGTGTGAAGTTGGTGAGGCTAAGGAACTGACAAGAGACTGAGCTGGCTGGATGAATTTTGTGTGGAGAAGCGCATAACCAGGGATTTGGCATCCCTTTTTAACATGACAGCGTTTGGACTGACTCTATCAGATATGTATGTGTGAAACTACAGACTGTGGTGAAATTTTTTTTGGCCTACCTGATGGAGCTAGGATTCCATGGGCTTGAATGATGAATGAATGGAAGCATGGCCCATTGAACTAAGAAAACTTAGGATGTCTGAACGTTGCTTCTCCTCAACCTGCTCTACAGTGGGAAAGGAGGTTGATGATGATGATGATGATGATGATGATGATGATGATGATAATGAGTCCCATGTCCAAGCTGCAGACCTCATATAAGGCACAATGAAGGTCTGCATGGACAAACCTGCAAGCCTCATATGAGGTAAAAAATACATTGGTTATATAACAATGACTCAAGGAAAATAAACTACCTTTTAGAATCAGCCTGGCAGGAGTAAATGGCTATACAGTATATCAATTTAAAAACCATGCATGAAACCCATATACAACAATTTACAATTTATTTCTGCAATTTTTGAAACAATCAGGAATGTATGAACACAATGGCTGACATATTAAAATAATTAATACAATTCTACTTACAATACTGTACCTATATAAATATGATACAAGTTCCACTCAACCACTGCTTAAACAAAATAAGCTTGTAACTTTATGGTTTTAGTTGAAATTTGAGACATTATATCCATATTAGCTGTTAAAGAATGCCTTATACAGTAATTTTATATTGCTGTGTGTGTGTGTGTGTGTGTGTGTGTGTGTGTGTGTGTGTGTGTGTGTGTGTGTGTGTGTGTGTGTCTATTTTTTATACATGTATATATATATATATATATATATATATATATATATATATGTAACTGACAATTCCCTTATTCTTGACTATAAGATACAGCATGAGAAATTTTACATGTAAGAACTGCACTATCTGTAGGAAGATTCAACTCCATAAGCCAGATAACCATATTTAGTACAAGTCCTCTTCTTACTATATTATACTACCACCCCAGAACAATGAATACCTGTACTTCACAAGTGTTTAGGTGTAATTTCTTCACAACTAAGTATGAGGCCAACATCTACTATGAATTCAGTACAATTCCAGCAAAATAGGATGACATACATTTCCTCACAGTGTTAGGCACGTAAGCATGACCTGAACAAAAAGAAATGATATAAACTCTATTACATGTTATCAGTTCATATCTCCAACTAAATACTTTAACAGCAACTGCATTTACAAATACGATAATTTTACAATCTGACAAGTCCTTGAGTCTATTACAGGTAATTTGCTTTATACTGCCTTATATAGTACTGTACTTAAATAATTTTTCTGAATGCAGACATAAGCTGCAACCTTTAGACAGTCACATTTACAATAACTGACACCCTAAAGTAGGTCAGGGTTTACGATCACCCCTGTAAATTAACTGCTTAACTAATGTGAAGGTTACAAATGAACTTTTTAAGAGTCAACAACCTCAAACACTAGAAAACAGCAGAAGTTCTGTAACCCAGGGTTGAACTCCTATGACCGAGGGTGACCTGATGGCCCCTAAGTCCCACTCTAGGCCTTGATGGGTGGGTTTTGTTTCACTTGAAGGATGATTGAACGCATACGAGAAATGTCACGGGAAGATTTGGAGGTCTTAGGGTTGAAGTTGCAAAGTTTAGCAATGCGCTCCCACTCTGTCCCTGGCTCCATCCTCCCTGTGTCTGCTACAAGTTCCTTCTCAGCAGACCTGGTGAGAAAAACCAAAACTGAGGAATGATTGACAGGGAAGAAGAAATATATACAGTATATATATATCTATCCATCCATCCATCATCCAATCCTACATTGCCCCATGAGGAGCGTAGGAGCCCGGGGCTAGGGAGATGGTCCTGACATTTAAGATGAGAGTGACCAGCCCCACTCATCCCTGAGTGGCATTACATGAGCAATCAACCCCAATCACCCCTTGGATATAAACCTTCACTGGCTCAATCTGATTGGAGTGCATTAATTACCCACTAAACCACCAGGCACCAAAATTTGGTTACATGGTTACCACCCAGCGTATTAAATGGATTCCTGGTGTACAGGAAACCACTTGGTTTGTCACTCAGGGTAGAGTAACCCACAAGAAGAAGGAAGAGGAAAGAATGAATTAAAGAGAGAAGAGGAAGTGTAAAGTCACCCGTAGGCAGAAGGACAAGGAAAGAAAGAAGGAAAGAAAGACAGAAGAGGATAGAAGGAAGAAGGATGGAGGAGAGGAAAGGGGAGACACCCGAGAGCATCTCTGCATCAAGTGAGTGGATGGTGAGCGCCCCCAGCTACCAAACAAATATATATATATATATATATATATATATATATGTATGTACAGTTGTGGTCATATATAATCACCTATCCTCCAGTACCCCGTGCCTCAGGCCGCCTCCTTTATGCGCGGCAAGTCACAGTGGAGCAACAGGGTCTGAGAGGGAGGGGCCAGAGAGAGAAGGGAAGGTGGGTGGGGGGACGAGTGATGGTGTGGGGATGGAGTGATGGAGGGGAGGGAGGGAAGGTAGGGGAGGGAGAATGAATGCGAAGTGGTGGTCATATTATTTGTCAATTTTCTTTCATTCAGGGCACGATATAAATGAGTTAATATTCGGTAGATAATGCTGTATTACATCTTGTATAGTGGCGTCAGATAACAAGCTTAAGATTGGTGGTGATATCAAGGGCTGGCTCATGAGAGAAATATACTGTCGTATCAGATCAGATAGTAGTGGGGAGTCAGATATTTGTGTTTGTCCATATATTTTGACTTCGGACACAGAATGGAATCTGGATGGCTTTGACTTTCGTAATGCTTAATTAAGAAACGTCCTCAGTCCTTACATGCAATTAATTTTGGAACTAAATATCATATGCAACCTTTGACATTGCTAAGTCCACAGTAAATATGATCATCCTCTCGGTATACACTCCCTCTATACAGTCACCATCATGTCAACTATTTTATGGCGTCACTTTATGAGAATGGGAGTGTGTTAGTGGACATTTGTGCTGGGAGGGGGTTGGTGATAGCCAATACCCTCTTCAGGCATAAAATGATCCACAGGTATACATGGCGAGTGATGAGAAGGGTGGGTGGTGAACTGAATGAAAGGAAGGCAATGATTGATTATGTGTGTGTGGATGAAAGGATGCGAAGATGTGTAAAGGATGCAAGAGTGTATAGAGGTTGGGGGAGTGGACTTTCTGACCACTACTTGGTGGTGGCCAGAATTAGGATGCAAGTGAGATGGAGGAATAGAAGAAGGGAAAGACGAGAGGAAGGAGTAGTTGCAAGGAGAGTGGAAAGGTTACAAGAGGATGAGAAAAAGGCAGAGTATAAGAGAGAAGTGGAGGAACGATTGGGCAAATATGAATTGGAGCAGATGGGAGACGTGGAAGGTGTGTGTAAGATATTTACAGAAGAAATATGTGCAGCATGTGATGTGGTGTGTGGAAGGAAGAGAAGACAGAGGGGGGTGCAAGGAACAGCGTGGTGGACTGAAGAGGTGAAACAGGCTGTGGCACAAAAGAAGAAAGCATACAATGAATGGATGAGAAATAGGGGCGTGGAAGAAGTTGAGAGGCAGAAGAGAGAGTTATATGTGGAAAGGAAGAGAGAGGTGAAAAGATTAGTAAGAGAGAGTAAGAAGAGAGTGGATGAGGAATTTGGAAGGAATTTGAGTGTAAAGTGGAGGGACTGTAAGAAAATGTTCTGGAGAGAAGTGAAAAGAGTAAGACAGGGTGGAAATGAAGTTAGCAGGGGAGTGAAAGATAAAAATGGTAGATTACTAGTGGAGAAGGGAGAAAAAGTGAGCAGATGGAGAGAACACTTTAAGGAATTGTTGAACGTAGAGGATGGAAGTAATGCGAGTATAAGTGGCTGGGGAATGGCTGGGAGAAGGAGGGAGGTGAGAAGACAGGAAGAAATCAGTAGGATAGAAGTTGTGGAAGCAATGAAGAAAGTTAAATCGGGAAAGCCCCAGGAATTGATGGAGTGTGTGGTGAAATGCTGAAGCATGGGGGAGAGGTAGTAGTAGAATGGATGTGGAAGATGTGCAGATTGGCCTGGGAGGAAGGTAGAGTCCCGGAGGATTGGAAGTCAGGTATAATTATTCCCTTGTACAAAGGAAAAGGGGAAAAAGAAGTGTGTGGTAATCATAGGGGCATTTGTCTTCTTAGTATAATAGGAAAAGTGTATGGTAGGATACTTATAGACAGAGTTAGAGAAAGAACAGAGAAATTAGTTGGAGAAGAACAGGGAGGCTTTAGGAAGGGAAGAGGTTGTGTAGATCAGATATTCATTCTTAGATCTTTAGTGGAAAAGTTTCTAGAGAAGGGAAAGAAGTTGTATGCGGCTTTCATGGATTTGGAGAAAGCATATGACAGGGTGGATAGACAAGGATTGTGGAAAGTGTTAAGAATATATGGAGTAGATGGGAAGTTGTTGAATGCTGTGAAGAGTATGTACGATGGTGCGAAGGCTGCAGTGCGTGTTGATGGGGAACTAAGTGAATTTTTCTCTTTGAAAGTTGGTTTGAAACAGGGATGTGTCATGTCTCCATGGTTGTTCAATCTGTACATGGATGGGGTAATAAAAGAGGTACAAGGTAGGGTAGTGGATGTTGGAGTGGCCCTGGTGAGAGAGGATAGTGTTTGGAAACTCCCTGTACTGTTGTTTGCAGATGATACTGTGTTGTTGAGTGAAGACGAAGGGGAGCTGCAAGGCTTGGTGGATGAGTTTGAGAGAGTGTGTAAGAAACGGAACCTAAAGGTGAATGTAGGGAAGAGTAAAGTGATGGTCTTTGAGAGAGGTGAAGTTAGTGAATGTACAGCGAGGTTAGATGGTGAGGAATTGGAAAATGTGAGTACGTTTAAGTATTTGGGTAGTGTGATGAGTAAGGATGGAGGTTTGGAGGGTGAAGTGCTTGAAAGGGTACAGCAGGGAAGAAAGGTTGCTGGTTCCTTGAAAGCAGTGATAAGAAACAGGGAAGTGAGCATGGAAGTGAAAAAGTTACTACATGACAGTATTGTGATACCAACTCTAACGTACGGAAGTGAAGCTTGGACATTGTTGGAAGGACACAAGTCAAGAGTGAGAGCAGTGGAAATGAGTTATTTAAGAGGAGCCTTTGGAGTTACGTGGAGAGACAGGCTGACGAATGAGGATATAAAGGAGCGTTGTGGTGTGGATGTGGATGTGATAGGAAGCGTTATGAGGAACACACTGAGGTGGTTTGGCCATGTGGAGAGGATGGAGGGTAAAAGACTGACGAAGAGAGTGTATGTGAGTGAGGTGGAGGGGGGAAGATGGAGGGGGAGGCCGAGGATGAGATGGAAGGATGGGGTGGAGAGGTATATGAGAGAGGGGGGTGTGAGTTGGGAGCAGGGCAGTGAAATGGCGGGGGACAGGGCGACTTGGAGGCGATTTGTTTGTGGCCACCCCAAACGGGATTGAGGCGTCTGGCAATAGATAGATAGATAGATAGACTTTATGAAAAGGCTATTTAAAATAATTGTGCATAAAAAGATAAATAAATGTGATGTCTGTGTACATGGGTGGATATAATTATGATATCTCTCATAAAATGTTAGAAGGAAAATAAAACAAAATCCTACCCAAACTCCCAAAATAAATCTATGTTAATGTTTACCGATAGTGATAAAACCAAACCAACAAGGAAAGCCTTATTAAGCAGTCCAGTGGCCTCCTGCCTTTTAAGAACCTCTAGCAGTCTTCGCAGCAGCGAGGAAACAATGTTGTTGATGGTTTGCTGATTTCGTCTGAACAGCTCCAGCTCGCCCATGGTGTGCTGGAGGAGGCGGGCCTGTGTCCTCTTGTTCTCTGGCTCCCACGCGTTGACAGTCTAGGCCCACACAGTCTTGATGTCTCTGTACTAATGTCTGATCTGTCACGTCAGAATATTTCTCACACAAGCCAGCAATTGATATCACCACCTATCTAAAGCTTGTTATCTGACGCCGCTATACAAGATGTACTGCAGCATTATCTACCAAATATTAACTCTTTATATGAATGAAAGAAAATAGGCAAATAATGTGACCACCAACCATTTTGGATTTCATTCTCCTTCCCCTACCTACACTCTCTCACTCCACTCTCGCACCATCACTCGTCCCCCCACCCACCTTCCCTTCTCTCTCTGGCCCCTCTTCCTCCACTGTGACTTGCTGCGCATAAAGGAGCCAGCCTGAGGCACGGGGTACCCGATGATAGGTGATTACTTATGACCACGACTGTATATATATACAATAAATATATATTATATATATATATATATATATATATATATCTCTATCTATCTATCTATCTATTGCCAGATGCCACAATCCCGTAAGGGGTGGCCATTGACTTTGAGTTATTTGTTTTACAGGGAGGTGTATATATATATATAATATACCGTATATATACATCCATCATCCAATCCTACGTTGCCCCATAAGAATCATAGAAGCCCGAGGCTGGGCAAGTTGGTCCTGACATTTAAGATGAGAGTGACCAGTCTCACTCATCCCTGAGTGGCATTATGTGAGCAATAAACCCCAACCACCCCTTGGATATAAATCTTCACTGGCTCAATCCGACTGGAGCGCCTTAATTACCCACTAATCCACCATGTGCCAAAATTTGGTTATATGGTGTGAAGGTTTACCAGATCAAATGATTGTGGTATGGAAGATCAAGCTGAGAGGAGTGAGGTGGACCAAGAGAGAGAGGACCTGTCAGGGAGAAAGACTGAAACTCAAGACGCTGAGGATCAAAGAAATGGCAATTGAATACAGGCATACCCAGGTTTAACGATGCAATTGGTTAGGTAAACACCCATTGCTAGGCAGAGTATTGTATCTGGAGGTAGATTTGACATGCAAAGTATAGGGATGCATTTTTGAGCCTTGGGTTCCCCCTCAACCAAGTCCTAAACCCACCCAAATGAGGCCAAAAAAAGTTTAAAGCCAATCTAAATGGCCTAACAGCTGTAAAGGAAGCCAACCTAAGCCTAAAACCAGTAGCCCGTTGCCCTTATACCCTGTCAAGGTCACTGGAGAATGCGATCTCAGACTCACAGAAGCAGCAGCATTGTATACAATCCCACCATCAGATGGTCCCGGGACAATTAAATAAACATCTGTTATACATAATAATAATGTAAAAATGACGCAGATTCATCCAAGGTGTGAATTGTTGTGACGGAGAAACGTTGATGCTTTGACAGGGAATTCTCTTGATGGTGAAAGCAATCGATGATGTGATTAGAATAGCCCTTTTCGACAGTCGTTTCTGTTACTGTTCTGGTTGCTGAGCTCCCTTATTTCCTTCTCTCTTATTTTGCAACATTTATATAGAAATTCCTTTGTATTTTTCAAAGCTCTTTCCCTTCAACGGCCCAAATGTAAATACATGATTTATCAATCGATGATGTGATCGGGATAGCCTGTTCAAAGGCCCCTCTCTGTGTCGTTTTAGCTACTGTTCTTGTTGCTGAGCTCCTTTATTTAATTCTCCTTTATTTTCCAACATTTACAGTATTCAGAAATTCCTTTGTATTTTCAAAGCGTTTTCCCTTGAACAACCCGAATGTAAACACGATTTATTCATTGATGATGTGATCGGGATAGCCTTTTCAACAGCCCTTCTTTATGTCCTTTTAGCTACTCTTCTGGTTGCTGAGCTCTTTCATTTTCTTCTCTCTTATTTTCCAACATTTATTTAGAAATTCCTTTGTATTTTCAAGGAATTTTTCTTTGAAAAGCCTGAATGTAAACAAATGATTTATCGATGTCACAGTTTTCATCAATGCATTACGGGTTTATGGCGTCTGACAATAGATAGAAAGATAAATGAAATATTTACTCTCTATGGTTTTCACAATTATTAATATTTATTATGAAATTATTATTACGTATTCCATGATAGGTTAGATGACAGATCAATAGTCAAACACAAATATTCTTTGTTGGTTCGCCTAGGCGTTCAGACTGTTTGTACCTCGTCTGGTGGGTGAGACGACAGTGTTCCCTCCACCTATGACTAACACACATTATTCTATGTCTAAAAACATTTATAATTCAACCTAAACACAAAATTTAAGTCTAAAATATCATCAAAATTAGTAAAACAAAAAATAAAAACCCATCACAAAACCGGGAGTAGGCCTACGATTGGCAGGATAGGGAGGTATTTCTACCCCTATCACTATTCTGGGGTATTGCATCTTGAAGTATCATAAATCAGGGATTGTCTGCACAGGGCCAAAGTTGGGGAGGAGTTAGAATCAGTGCATTGGAATGAAATGGATCAGGAGAGCTTGTGGAATGTATACACGGACTGTTTAGTTAGGAATGCTAAAGCATTGTGTGGTGTGGCAGAAGTAACAACAAAGAAGAAAGGTACAGCATGGTGGGATGAAGAGATTGAGTGCAGTGGAGGAAAAGAAGAAGTGGCTACAGTGGACACAGCACAGGGGTTCTGGTGAAATAAGAAATGATTACACTGACATCAAGAAGCATGTAAAGAGACTAGTGAGGAGGAAAAAGGAGGAAGTAAATGATGATCTAGGAAGAAAAATTAATGCAAATTACTCTAAAAAATAGGAAGTTATTCAGGAAAGACAGTAATGTAGTGGGGACAGTGGAAAGAAATGTGAAAGTGTGAAGGATGTAAGTGGTAGAATATTAACCCATGGGGATGGAGTAAGGACCAGATGGAAAGAATATTCTGAAAGTCTGATGACTAAGAATGAAGAGAGCAAAAAGACTGTTAAAAAGATTGGTTTTGGGGGTGTACAGAGAAGGAATGCAGTACCAGGAATCGCGACACTCGCAGAGATGAAAAAAGCTCTGAAATGGCTGAAAGATGGGAAAGCTGCTGGGGTTGATGAGGTGTATGCAGAGATGATTAAGTGTAGTGGAGAATGCAGATTGAAGTGTGGTTGTTGGAGACATGTAAGAAGGCATGGATGAGTAAAAATGTGCCAGCAGAGTGGAAAAGGGCAGTGACTGTACCCTTGCACAAAAATAAAAGTGAGAGAAGTGAGTGCATGAATTATCGTGGCATAATTTTACTGAGTGCGGTAGGGAAGGTATATGGAAGAATTACTACAGAGTAAGTAAGAGAGATACCAGAAGTTACAGTGAGTGATGAATGGGGTGGCTTTATGAATGGCAGAGGATGCGTGGATCAAATATTTGCAGTAAGACAGATAGTGAAGACAGCATGTGAGAAGGACTATAAGGTGATTATGGCATTTATGGATCTGGAAAATCATACAACAAAGTAGATAGAGAAGGATTGTTGAAGGTTTTGTACATGTAAGATGTACATGGTAAGCTGCTAAGTGCTGTCAAGAGTTTTTATTATGGTAGTGTGGCATGCGTAAGGGTATGGGCACCTAAGTGATTGGTTCACAATCAATGTGGACGTGCAACAAGGTTGTGTTATGTCCCCATGGTTAGTCAATCATCATCATCATCCGGACCTCCATTCCCACCTTAAGGCAGGGTATATATTGTATATATGGATAGGATGATGAGAGATGTAAAAACACGAGTAATGGAGAGAGGGATGGTGTTGGTAATGAATGGTGATGAATGGAATATCTCAAACTTGTTGTATGCTAATGCTGCAGTAATATTTGCAAATACCAAACAAGACCTTGTTTTGTTGATGTCTGTGAGCATCATGCATTGAGAGTAAATGCAAAAAAGAGTAAAGTGATGGTTACAGAGAGAGAAGGTGACTCCCAGTGTGATGTTTCAGTGAATGGAGAGACTCTAACTCGTGAGAGTTCAAATACCTGGGTGCTGTGATAGAAAAGAAAGGAAAATGTGCAAAAGAAGTGGAAAGTAGTGTGACACAAGGAAGGAAAGTAGCTGGTGCTATGAAGGCCTTGATAAGAAACAGAGGCTTGAGTGATGTAGCTCCATAGGGCTTATATGAAGGAGTGTTAGTGCCAACTTTAACATATGGATGTGAGACTACGGTGTGGCATGAATATGAAGTCAAGAGTAAGAGCAGTGGAGATGGGACTGCTGAGAAAAGTATGTGGAGTACAGAGTGGATAGGATACAGAATAATGTGATCAGTGAAAGATGCAGAGTGAGAGAAGTCTGTGGACACCAGAATCGAAGAGAGTGTACTATGATGGTTTGGTCAAGTGGAGAGTGGTGACAAAGGTATATCTCTGCAAATCTGAAGGAGGGAGGAGGGGAAGTAGGCCAAGTAGAAGGTAGAGGGATATGGTGGATGAGTGTGTGAGGAAGAGAGGTATGGAAGATGGTGAGGCTAAGGGGCTGACAAAAGACAGAGCTGGATGGATAAATTTTGTGCGGAGGGCCGTACAACCAAGGATTTGGCACCCGTTTTTCAAAGTGACAGCGTGCGGACTGACTCTATCAGATAGATATATGTGATGCTACAGAACATGGTGAATTTTTGTTGGCCTATCTGATGAAGCCAGGATTCCGTGAGCTTGAACAATGAGTGAATGGAAGCTTGGCCCATTGAACTGGGTAAATGTAGGCTGTCTGGATGCTGCTACTCCTCACCCTGCCCTAGGGTGGGAAAGGAGGTCCAGATGAAGATGATAAGGATGATATAATAAAAATACAGTTATTTAAAATGTATCATTAATAATAAATGCACTCTGACAACTGCTCAGCTGCTAGCTTTCAAAAACTTATGGCTTGTCTCTCTTCAGAGTAGACTGAGTAGACTACAATGCTATACTGCATGTTATTTTACCTGGGACACAAAACTATATCCAGCATATAATGGCAAAAATGGTAACAGCCAATTCCTTATATGGTAAGAATAATGTAATTCATATCTTAGTATACTGTAATAACTGGAAGGAAGTTTACATGATCCACTGTTATGATGTCACTAGTTATCACACGTGAGATTACTACAGCTACCTTACCAAGTAAAGCATGCAACACTTACTTGGATGCCTCCCTTGTAGCATGAAAGGTTACAAATGCACTTTAAAACAATTATTCAACACTACTTATGATGTCATTTGGTTAATCAAGACTGTTATGGAGCTTGATCATACAGTGCCATTTTCACTTAAAATAATTAAATGAAGGGGATTTTAAACAGCTACCAGGAATATCACAACATTCAAGTTCTCCTAAGGGAACATTAGTTCTTTAGTTTTACATTACCAGCACATCAGAAAGGACTGTACCAACAACTACCACAGTACAATTCACAATGCTATACCTATCATATTATTGTTGGAGTAAGTGAGAACACTATCAGACATATTGTAGGGTGGTAGAGCACAGCACCTAAATGGTGCATTTTGGAAACTATCAAAACTACAGCACCTGTAAGCACTTCAGTGGACGACATGAAAACGTAAGAGGTGTTACTACAGTGGCTTTTCTCAAAACTCCCCAACATACTGCGGGAAGAAGCTGAAAATCACCAGACTTAGCACCAAAGTTACATTAGCTCAGACACTATTAAAGCTACAGTGGTTTTACAAACAACATTGGTGTTACTTAAACCACTTTTCTACTAATGTCAAAGGTGCATTAACATCAGGCAAGTGGAATGGCACACTTCTTTTAGCTTAAATAACATTAGTAAGACAGTTCACTCAACCATGTTCCACATGTTCAAGCGTCAACACCTATAACAGCTTTATTCAACATATGCAGATACTGCATTTAATCAGTAAAGATTTACAAGTTATTGCATAGGTATACTGCATCCTTGTGCATGGAAGTGGGCAGCATCACTGTTTAGAGGAATGATGATGCTCTCAGTCATAAAGCTGAATAAGTGGAGTGGTATGGAAAATACTGACTCTCACAACACAACACAAACAGTTGTTATAAATGAACTCTGACAACATAAAAAAGAAATGTGACACAGTACCATATCAAAATAATAAATATCTCTTACACTTAAAATCAGAACAAGTTTTGAAGTTATCTAGACTCCATTTCCTGTTACTCATTAAACAATGACACTGTCCCTGCTTTCACACTTGCTGTAAGTTTGTTAGATAACCCGTCAATTGATTTTTACAGCAAAGAACTCTAATATGATATTTTAATATTCCGACAAACTTGTGCCTCGGTTATAATACATCATAAACCTGATGATAAATTGAAGAGTATTGGTTAAAACATGGTTTATGAAGTTCAGCAAACACAACAGCAGTTACAAGTACAGTATTTGGGTTCACCAAATTTCTAGTGCTGGATTAGTCTTCAACTTCAATGGATTGTGCCCTACAATGCAGTAAATAAAATGGCATACATCAGGCAACATATCCATAAAAACTTTCCAAAACGATGGGAAAAAAAAAAAAAAAAAAAAAAAAAAAAAAAACACTTCAAACACTTGCACTATACTGAAAAAAACTGGTGTGCATGGAAAATATATGAATACTAATAATGAACTACATATGAACTCCATGCAAACATATATCATACTTCATGTCTATGACCTCCATTACAAAAATCTACGGTAATAATTAAATTTTTCATTTACTTCAAATTTAGACTGCTTATATCTTAAAGCACAGAATCAGCAAGTGAAGCATATAAACCCAACAAAAGAAAATAATGATATACAGATTCAATGATGCACTGATTACTGTGTTACTGTTCATTCACTTTTTTGGGGAAAGATAAGCCCTGCCCACTGATGTATCCTTATCCAATCACAGGATATTCATACTTCACTGGAAAGTTAAGGAACATCATTACTTATGTCCATTATAGTAATACATAAACTGAAAGAGAATAAGAGTTTTTACTTGCAGTTGGAGTGAAAAATATTACTCACAGTACTGATTAGGCATTTTGTCAAGTGTGGGCAGGTGAGAGACTGCCTAGGCAATAATAATGTGCCTAATATTTTTTACTCTGTATCTAAACTTGCACATTTTCTTTCTGATTGCAAACAAACACTTTGATCCTTTTTCAGCTGAAACTACCTATTATTATGGAGAACATGAATGATCATGATACTTAGTAAAAGCACTGGATAAGAGGGAAGGTCATTAGCACTTGAAAACAAAGCTCTGCTAAAGAAACACTATCCAAGAACTTTCTGCTGAAGTATGCACAGCCTGTTAGGATAATGATACATCAGTAGGCAGGGCTTGTCTTTCCTCTGAAAAGCAAATACACTTGAGCAACATACAAAGGTGGTGGTGGTGGTGGTGGTGCGGTGTGTAGAGAAGAGGGCTGCGGTTCAGAAGGACACGAGATTGATCCTAGGCTAGGGCAGGGAACAACTGAAGGATCTGAATTCTATAAAATGCCTTTACAGTGATGATCTTCCTGAAGACCCACTGACATGTCATGTATCCAGTATGACTGGAAGGTACTGATGATGAAGCAGTGATATGTGAGGGACAGCGATATATACAGGGAATATACAGCCTCTGGGAGAAGGCTGCCAACTCTATGTTCAGAGACTGAATATAAATTCAGAGGACCTTAAAATACAGTTTGTATTCATCATGACACCCACTGGTCTTGTAGTCTAACTGTGTCAGTCAGGGTCACAGTCATGTGCAACATGCAAGTTAAAATCCTATGCAGCAGCCTGAGACTTTTGATCACGAAATAACAACAGACGTGTATCCCATTCACCTACCCATAAAAATTTGGTACTATGGAAACCAAACCTCAGGCCCTTACATCTCTAAAGAGGATCAACGAGACTGACTGTTTACTACTTTTTATTTACAACTGAACAAAACTATGGCATAACATCTTGGTACCACAAAAACAGGATGCATATATTCACTGCTCAAAATTTAAATTTGTATCACATCGTTTACTGAGGATGAAACATGCTTGCATATCTCGGCACTGGTTACCAAATGGTGGCTCTCCATGCTGCTTGATCTCTGGCAACTTCCCTATTCAGTCCCTTATCCCTCAGGCCACACTCTGTGAAACTGTCTCAGGTCTTTTTTTTGGTCTGCCTCTTGCAACCCTACCTGCAGCATTCACACTTCTCACCTTCTGCACCTAAGTGTCATCCTCCAGCCTCTCAACATGCCCATACCATCTCAATCTGCTCTTCCTCATATAACACCACCAATATATTGCGCAGTGGCAGTATCGTAAGCAATGAGGTCTTGCCTAAGTGACGTATTTGCTGTTGCTGTAAAGCTCGAATTGGGAAAAGTTTCAATACCATCTCAGCACTTTTGCGGCACCTCGGTTTGGGTTACCTTTCCTAGAAGGGTAGTCAAGTCGTACCCCACCTGCTCGTGGTGACCTCGCAGACACCCTGTTTTTTTGTTTTTTTTCCATTTCTGTTTTTTGTGCTTTTTTTCTTTCGGTTTTCTTTTTTTCTCCTAAATTAGGGTGACACAAACGAGGGCAGCGCTACCCGGGTTTTTCCCGGGTACTATTGTATATACGTTTTGCTGTTGTTGTCATTTTGTTTTGTTTTTTGTTCTCCCTTATCATGAGTAAACAACACCAGTGCCCTCACTGCAGTAGGTCTGTAGCAAAAAGTGCACAAGCACTGAAGTGCGCCTACTGCAGCGAGTGGATTCATATAGCTTGTGAAAATTTGGATGCAGGCGACTATCCATTCATGAAGAGGAGCCACCAGCTGGGCTTTCGCTGGCTGTGTAGCCAGTGTGTTGCACCAGCAGACGAGGTCTTGGCTGGTGGAGGAAGTAGTACCAAGAAGGAGTATGAAGATAAAGTTATTGGGCCAATCTTTCAAGCAATCAGAGACGTATCAAATAGACTGGAGGCACTAGAGACCAAGGTCTCATCACCCATGGCGGTCACACAAGATCAGGCCAAGTCATTTGCGGATGCTGTTCGCGTGTCTCTTGTGGGGAGAGGGAAGGATCTGCCTGGGAGCGTGATTGAGATCAGTGCTCATGGCCAGAAAAAAGCCATTCATAGTCAGCATGTACTGTATGTGAAACCAGAGAGTGGCGCTAGTGCCCTGACAAATCAGATGGGACCAGAAGACATCAGAGGTGTACTTAACTTGGTACCGGTAGACAGCTGCCTCAAGACCAAGGCTGGTGGGCTGGTAATGAAGTTTCCGTCAGCTGAGGCCAAGGGTGAAGCAACTGGGGTGCTGACTGATCATTTTGGCTCTGAGGGCGCTTTTTGCATATCAGAGCCAAAGAAAATGTTGCCTAAAATGACCGTGACAGGCCTTTCCTCTTTCTTGGATGACTCTGACATCCTCCCAATTATTCTGAGAAAAAACAGTAAAATTAAGATGCTCGTTGATCGAGGTTGTACCCTCAACCTTCTCTTCACAAGGACAAGGAATGACACCAAAACTGCTGTCTTGAAGATGTCGCCAGAGGTGAGATCCTCCATTGTAGAACAGGGCAATTACATCTATGTGGATATTACACGATGCCGCGCTTTCGACAGATTCTGGGTTACACAGTGTCGTCACTGTCAAGGCTTTGGTCATACATTTGAGAGCTGTTCTAGGAAAAGTGATGAACCTAAATGTGTCTTTTGTGCTGGAGCCCATAAATCTAAGGACTGTAGTAACAGAAATTCTCCCAAATGCATCAACTGCTCCTCTTTAGGACATCAAGATGCTAATTCAAAGTCACAGGTGGTTGCCCATTTTGCTTCAAGAAGAGAATGTCCAATTATGATTGCTCATAGGAATAGATTGATTGAAAACATCAATTTTGACCATTCAAAAAACTGACTACATCCCTCTTGAACCAGTTAAGGATGGGTCTTTTAAATATTCGTTCCATCCGCAATAAGATAGACCATATTAATGAAACCCTAAATCAGCACGAGCTTGACATATTGTGCTTGACTGAAACATCTTCAGTATTAATAAATGGGGACAAACACAGATCGTCAGACGTGAAAGGACTGAACTTGCTGGTGAATCTCTTGAGTGTGTGGAAGAGTTTTGTTATTTGGGAGACATGTTGTATGCTGGAGGTGGGGCTGGAGCTAGCTCTGTGGCTAGGGTGAGAAGTGGTTGGAAGAAGTTCAGGGAGCTCTTGCCTCTCCTGACATTGAGAGGGCTCTCCCTACATGCTAAGGGGTCTTTGTATGCAGCATATGTTAGGAGTGTAATGCTGTATGGCAGTGAGACCTGGGCAGTGAAGGAGGAAGACATTCGCCGGCTCAGACATACAGAAATTACAATGATTAGGTGGATGTGCAGTGCGTCCCTGCGTCCAAGGCCTGGAGGGGCTGGGTTTACAATGGAAGAGTTGAGAGGTAGGATGGGACTGGAGTGTATTGGTGTTGTGATGAGGAGAGGTAGATTGAGGTGGTTTGGACATGTGGAGAGGATGGGGGACGATAATTGGGTGAGGAAGGTGAGAAGTGTTAATATTGGGGGCAGGGTTATGAGAGGCAGACCGAGAAAGACATGGGACGAGGTCATTAAGTGTGACCTTAGGGTTAAGGGACTGAACAGGGAGGCTGCAATGGATCGTGCAGCGTGGAGAGCCGCCATTAGGTGACCAAGGCCGACACATGCAAGCATGTTGGAGCCTTTAAAAACGAAAACGAAAAACTGAAACCTGGTTGTACGAGTCTGATATCGATATTATTCGTAATGCTTTGCCTAAGACACATTCTATTATTAGTATTACCAGGCCTGCTGCTGACTATCCAGGAGGAGGCGTAGCACTCATCTACTCGGCAGCACTTGCAAACGTTTCTCTCATTGACTCAGACCTAACCCCATCATCATTTGAATTTATGGAAGTATCAATAAATTTCCATCAGAATACCATTAGAATTGCAATTGTCTATCGACCAGGTCATCCGGGCAGAGATCGAGGTTTTATGGAGGAGTTTGGGCAGATTCTTGAAGGGTTTTCTCTTAAACCTGGAGGACTTCTTGTTTGTGGTGATTTCAATTATTGTAGGTTGACAGTCCAGATTCAAAACCATTTTCTTCAGAATTCCTTGAGTTGATCACCCAGAACAATTTTTTCAATCATGTGAGTAATCCAACTCATGTCTCAGGACATGTCCTTGACTTGATCTTGTCCCCTGTTGGTTGCAGGCGCGTATCAGATGTGGAGGTTGACTCATTTGACCCCCTCATCTCTGATCATGCTCTGATCACTCTTAGTTTTGATGTACCGAAATCCCCTTCATATAAAAAGGTCATCAGGTTCAGAAATTACAACAATGTTGACCGCCAGTTGATGTGTTTTGAAAATGATCAACGTTTAAACTCCATCGATTCTTCAAGTCTTTCTTCTGGTGAATTGGTTGATATTTACAACAACAAGCTCAGGTCAATTTTTGACCATTATTGTCCTGAGGTAGTAAAAACAATCACAGTACGTGATAATTCTCCGTGGTGTGGTCCATCCATTAATTCTTTGTATAGACAACGTAGAAGGGCAGAACGTGAGTGGTGCTTGCAGCGGACCGAAGTAACTCGTTTGCGTTATGTTTTTGCGAGAAGAGCAGTCGTTCACACTGTAAAAGCCCAAAAGGCTAGGTATTATGAAAATAAAGTTGATTCATGTGGTGGTGACAAAAAAAAACTGTCTGCAGTTGTGAACAATTTGGTTGGTCGGATGAATGTAATTGTTAAACCAACTTCTTTATCTGATGCCCAATTGGCTTCTGATTTTGTTTCATTTTTCACAAGTAAGATATCTCGCATAAGAAGTGATTTAGACAGCAGTTCTCCTAGTGAAGCGTACTCAGTTGACTTCCAGCCACGGTGCACTGGGGATCATTTGCTTTCAACATTTCATCCACTGGATGTAAACAAAGTCAAATGTTACATCAGAGAACTTAATAAAACATTTTGCTCACTCGATCCATGTAACATGTCACGACTGCCTGATGTGTATGAGCATGCTGCAGACTTTATCTGCAACATAATAAATAGATGCTTCTTAGAAAGTACTTTTGTGCAGTCTGAGAAACATGCTTTGCTTAGGCCCCTAATTAAGAAACCTGGCCTTGATGTCGAGAGCATGACAAATTATCGTCCTGTCTCTAACCTGTCTTTTTTATCCAAGATTATTGAGCGGGCCATAGTCGATCAACTCTTACCACTACTGGAACACAACAGAGTTGTTCCTGTTGTTCAATCAGCACACAGAAAATACCATTCAACTGAAACTGCACTAACAAGGATTCAGAGTGACTTGGTGGCAAACACCTGTAGTGGGATGTCCTCTCTCCTAGTTCTTTTGGATCTGTCTGCAGCTTTTGATACAGTAGATCATAAACTATTGTTGGATGATCTGTATTTTTATGGCGTTCGTGATAGTGCCCTTTTGCTCCTTAAGTCGTATCTGTCGGACAGATCTCAGAGAGTGGTTGTTGATTACGCTAGCTCTGATTCTGCTCCTCTTCTATTTGGAGTCCCTCAAGGATCAGTTTTGGGTCCAATTCTATTTACTATCTACACAAGTAGTTTATCGTCTCTACTTGATGCTCATGATGTGTCCTATCATTTTTATGCTGATGACACCCAGCTCTAGGTTAAGATGTCAGATATCAATGATACTAAGACAAAGTTTGAATCTCTAATGTCTGATATTAAGATTTGGATGGCTAAGAGGAAACTTAAGCTGAATGATGGTAAAACTGAGATCATCATCATCAGAGGAAACAGAAGGGGTGATGACACTGACAATGCCCTGGCTTTGAACATTGGCGTGTCACAGCTGCATCCAGTCAGCTCTGTTCGAAATCTGGGTGTTTATATTAATTCTAAGTTAAATTAACAAAGAACATATTAATCAGGTTGTAAGAGGGTGTAACTTGCATATCAGAAATCTGTACTCTGTGAGAAGATTCCTGAATAGACGGTGCCTCTTAACATTGGTCCATGCAGTGGTCTTGTCTCGTGTTGATTATTGTAATTCACTGTGGGTTGGTCTTCCAAATAATATACTAACAAAAGTTCAGTCTGTGTTGAACAGGGCGGCACGGCTTATCTTTGGTCTCCCCCCCGAGAACCTCAACTACCCCGGTTCTGATTGAGTTGCATTGGTTACCAGTAAAGGCTAGAATTGAATTTAAACTGTGTCTTATTACATTCAAGGTTCTTAAGTTTGGTGAACCGAAGTATCTTGCTGAATTGTTAAAACTCCCATCGACACGGCGGGTGTGATGTTACGCAGTGAAGATGATTCCTTGCGTCTTGATGAGCCAGGAGCCATTCACCAGTCATCTTTCTCTGATCGTTCTTTTGCATATAGAGCCCCTAGATTATATACCAGATTGCCATTGTCCATAAGACAACTCTCTACTGTTGAATCCTTTAAGAGACAGCTGAAAGCCTTTCTTTTTTCAAAATGCTATGACCTGGAGAGAGGTACTATGACGGATGATTATAGGGTTTAATTATTGCCACTTTCATGTATATATGATGTAGCTTGTATTATATACAAGAAATGTTACAATTCTTGTAATTGTAAAATTAATGTATGTGTGTCGAGTGCTGGTGAATTCCCAAAAGGAAGAACTGGCGCTTTTGAGAAACAAAAGGCCAGATTATTATTATTATTATTATTATTACAAAAAAAAGTACAAGACAATATTAACTGAGTCTAATTCTCCACTAATTACGGGTGTGGGGAGGATATAGATAGCAGGTGGAAAATATAAGTATGAGACACCTATCAACACCATGCCCAGTGCAAGGGGCCACTCATCATCCATTTATGATCCAAACTTTTGAAACACCATAGTACAGATGCACCATACAATTACTTAGTTTCTAATGTGCTTTGTAAACTCCAGGGAGTGAAAGGTCATTCCTAACCTGCCAAGGAGAGACTGGGGTGCAAATTCTGTCTAGTGCACTGCCATATTCTTTATCCATCCATCTCAGTTCTTGATCAACTTTGTTTTCTCTAACTTCATACCTAACTCATATATTCACATACAATTATCCTGCAATCATCATGTAGGATTTCCATGCCTCTTCCTAGTGCTTGTTCTACACCCTGAGTAAATCCTGTTCAGTTATTTATTTATTGATTTTTTCTGGAATTTGGTGCAGATTATTTCAGTCCCATTACATGGCCATTTTTAATTTTATTCTTGCAACTTTCAGATGCTTAAATTCAGTTTGGAGGAGACTTTTCACAACGAGGAAGTTAAGTATAACCTTCATCAGCCTCTTCAGTTGTTGTTGTTGTTGTTGATCAACCCAAGTTTGTCAGGCCGAACAAAACCATCAACTGCAGGCAAGAAACTGCCCCTGCAGGGCAGTCCCATGAATAAATTGACACTCCCCTGGCATACAGTACCTTGCCATAGAGAGGCTCAGGGAAGTGTGTGGAGGTTTGGTTCCCAGATGGATGCCACATTTGCAGGTCTCAAAGAAATTGCCAGGGACACCATAGCAGGCTCCACATCAGCCCATTATCTGGTTGTATGGTTGCAACTCAGCAATGTAAATGGTTTCCTGGACTAAAATAAACCATCAGGCTTGTCACTCAGTGTAGAGCCATCTGAAGTTGAATGAAGTGTAACAAAAGTGACAGGAAGGAGATAAGATATGGGAAGACAGGAGGGCACCACAGAAAAAGAGTGATAACGACAAAGGAACAAGTAGCAGCACTCCATCAAGTGTGTGGATGGCTGTTACCACCAACAACGACACTTTACAGTTGTTTTGTACACATGTCATTTCATACTTGAATGTTTTATAAGTATACCTATTCATTCCAGTGACACTTCCTATACAAGTTTTTTCTAACCAGGTCATTGAGCACCTTCACATAATAAACATTTACTTGTTGCAGGAAGTAGTATGCATTACTCTGTATTATAACTGAACTGGTATCAGTAACTGACTGTTTTATATGTAAACTGAAACAATATTCCACCATAAAAAGCTTCACTTACTGTTCACTAAAAGTTTAATTTAAAAAATAACCATAACAAGAGCAATCCAAAAAAGAACATAATTGACAGTCTAGTATAAAAAAATATATTTTGTTAACTTCGCTCAGACCATTTATCTATGTTCAAACTCATGGCATGAGAGTTTTATTGCCTGCTTTGTAATCATCTCAATCTCTAGGGTGGGTGGGACATCATCATCATCATCCAATCCTACATTGCCCCATGAGAAGTGTAGGAGCCCGGGGCTAGGCAGTTGGTCCCGACATTTAAGATGAGAGTGACCAGCCTCACTCATCCCTGAGTGGCATTACATGAGCAATCAACCCTAACCACCCCTTGGATATAAACCTTCACCGGCTCACTCCAACTGGAGTGCAATAATTATCCACTAAACCACCAGGCACCAGAATTTGGTTATATGGTTACCACCCAGCGTAGTAAATGGTTTCCTGGTGTACAGGAAACCATTTGTCTTGTCACTCAGTGTAATATCATTAATTACGCTAAAGTCTGTATGGTACCCACAAAATTTTGTGATACAAGGTACAGTTCAGCTTACACACCTCCAATTATTTAACTTATAAACAAGGCACTAAACACACAGTAAATAAATGTCAACAGATACATCAAAAGCTGGGGTAACAATATCAAAGTTTTACCTCAAAGTACAGTAGTCATATTTATTTCTAGTTCCACTCACTCTATGCAGTGCTGCTTTGGGTGTCTGCCCTTTCCCTTCTTCCTTCCTCCCTCTTCTATCTTTCTTTCCTTTATTCTTTCCTCTTCCTTCGGTCTACAAGTGACTTTACACTGAGTGACAAGCCAGATGGTGTCCTGTACACCAGGAAACCATTTATCATGCTGGGTGGTAACCATATAACCAAATAATAGCACCTGGTGGTTTAGTGGGCAGTTGAGGTACTCCAGTTGGATTGGGCTGGTGTAGGTTTATATCTAAAGGGGTGGTTGGGTTTATTGCTCACATAATGCCCCTCAGGGATGAGGGAGGCTGGTCACTCTCATATTAAATGTTAGGACCAACTTGCCTAGCCCTGGGCTCCTTCACTCCTCATGGGGCAACACTGCATTAGATGATGGATGGATGGATTTACATCTGGAACAAAATATCTAGGTTACGAAATAATGTATGTACCAAACGACACAGATATGAAACTACTTGGTTATGAAATGGCTTATTATGAATTGACCCACTACCCCTACCATCAACCTCTTTAGTGCAAGAAGTATTCCACAGGTTGAATGAAACTGTCTGGAGGAAATATAAAGAACTAAATAGGACATCACTGGATCAATGGGTTAATTATATGAGATACTCTATGATACTGGGGAGGTACACTGATGACAGGTACTTTGCTGTTCTCTTGGTGGATGAGTGGGAAGTGTATGGGATGCATAAAGTGAGATCAGGGAGGTAAAGATTTCATTTCATGCTTGCAGAACTGGTGATGGGGCATGATGGTTGTTTAAAACACTTAAAAGAGTTCTAGCTGGCCTAAGATGACAACTCACAGTTACCCTCTGCATATATATTAACCCATGAGGGGTCTTTTGCATTCAAGTCACCAAGTATTATTACATTACTGATATTATGGAGAGAGGACGGAAGAGGCATAGCGAACAGCTGTAAGGGCTTGACAAAGGTGGTGTTACGTATGTGTTTAGCATGTTTCTTGTTTCTACACTTAATTTGATTTGCACCATTGTTATTTTTGTGTTGTAATTAGGTATAAGTTCTTGTGTCTGTGAACATAATGTTTTCATGCACATGGATGATGGGGCTGTCTCCTACTCACAAACAATCCATACTGCCCTCGCTAATGCCACTCTTCATACCACAGTACAATAACCTCATTCACCTCATTTTCATAATACAGACAATGCCTCTGCAAGATTACAACTGAGAGTGCTCAGCTGCTTACCAAATGCAAATTATTCTTAGACCGCTCTGTCACCACCACCTGCACCACCAAAATGAAGCAGTTTTTATTATCTAGGTAAGGTACAGTGAAGTAAGAGTGAAACTATAAAAAAAGAAGCAACTGTTAGGTGAAAACATACACTATTCAAGTTACAGACTGTTGTAAGAAAATTAATGAGGTAGTTATGAGGGGAAGGGAAGGATGTATCCTCATGTCAAGTGTGCTGAAAGAGACACAAGATGCTTCTATCTGAAAAGAAAGTAAAGAGAGTGTGTGTGTGTGTAATTCACCGGGTCGGTCAGGATCACTTGATGGTCGTGATCGTCAGCTTTTACCCTCCCAGAAGGGAGCTGAGAGCTCATATAGTCCGATCTAAGGGCAAGGCTGTGACCTTCACACACGCGCATACCCGTCCCCTTGCTCAAGGGGGACAGTAACCACCCACTTCGTCAGTGAAACTTTTTGCAACCTGAGCGAGGCGCGAACTCCCGTCCACCAGTTGGCAAGCGAGAACGTTACCACTGTGTGTGTGTGTGTGTGTGTGTGGAGAGAGAGAGAGAGAGAGAGAGAGAGAGAGAGAGAGAGAGAGAGAATCTGATGAGGCTTACTTTTACGACATGCTGCAATAAACCACACTCATATACGGTACCTGTTAGTTTGGCGTGTCTTGGCCACCTGTTCCTCATGCTGCTTGTACCAGTCCTCTAGTTCCTTTTGGGCTCGTGCTTTTAGTTCAGCCTTGCTCACTTCCTCCGCAGCGTCTGAAAACATCATCGTCATCATCCTCTCCCAACATTTCATGGTAATGGGATGACTGGGCTTACACAAAATCTCTCTTGGTGACAAACAGAATACCAAATAAAATGAGACAAACAACCAGTCACTCTTTCAGCACCATCCTATCAGCTAGACCAGGGGTGGGCAATGTGAGGCATAGAGGTCACATCCATATCTCTCTTTCCACACATCCAAACAAGTCTGCCCAATTTTACTGGGCCATGAGTACACTCAAGACCCAGACTGGAGTCCATCTGAACTGCTTTTAGGACAACAGTGGAGGGCATGCAGATTTGTTTCTTACCATCCTCTGTTTTTTGGTTTATTCAACACATAGGGGATTGTGGGCTGGATTCGTTCTCTCCTAAACGCACAGATAGGTTTTAAGGTTAACCACCGTAGTAAGGTGCATTCTGAGATACAAGAAGTTATCTGGCTATCACTTACTCACTCACTGCAGTCACCTGCATGTAGCACAGTATCAACTGAGTGACTAATGGGTGCCCTCTGATGCCATCAGTATCATGTCACTAATCTCTTCACCAGGTTTTTACCTACCAAAACATTCTTCTCTTACCCTTTTCTTCCAGTCGAATTCGCTGTTGCTCTCGCCAGATCTTGATCTTCTCAGGCTCCTCCTTGGGTATTGCTGGAGGTACTGGGGAGCGGGCTGAAGGAGGAAAGAAGAAGATATGGTACCAATGTATAGCAATAATGACCGAGATAAGCTGTACAGTACAGTACATCAGCATTCCTGGGTAAATCAAGTATGCAGTGAGAAATAACACATATTGAGATCCTTACTCTAAAAGTCTGAGCATGCAAGTTCACGAGAATTACTTATTAATAACTGACTGTGTCGTAGCTTGGTTAACCCCTGCAGGGCTGATACTTGTAAGGTAGTTTACCTCACCTGCATCACTGCTTTATAACAAATGTAAACTGTACCTCATATGACACTCACAGCTTGGTCCATGCAGATCTTCATCGTGCACGTGTGCAGCTCAGAAAGGGTTAAACAGGTACTAACATTCTCTTGCACTGCATTTACATTTCATGATCACTGACCGAGCTAGCATGGGTAGGTATTATTATCTGATGGCAACTCTCTATGCACTGCAATCCTGAGTCACATCCCTGCTCAGTCCTCTATCCTGGATGTCTTCATGAATTTTCATTAGTCTGGCTCTGGCCATTCTTCCCTCCTACTTCACACCAGTGACTCTCCTAAATGTGGGCCTCCCATGTCCTCCTCCAAACCATCTTAGTCTACCAGCTCTAATACTTCTTACGTCAAATCTTGCAATACAGTAAACTAATTTCAGATACACCACATTGTAATCTATCATTTCACATCATTTCTCTAACACATCAGATATAAAATCTTGCAATACACTAATTTCCAATAGGGTACATCACACAGTGATACTCTACTCATTAATTTCAAAATTCTTATTCTTTCACATTCCAAACTGCCTGTATCCTCTTCTCATAGTGGTAAAATCTTACTGACATAATGCATAACACTCATCACACATTTTGTATCAAGTACTCTGTGCACAAAAGTAGAGCCCGTTGATAGTCAGGATGAGCAACAATTCCCTAAACCTCTCCCAACCACTTCCAGTTTTAATTAAGGAATCTACTGCTTCTCCCCCTGCATTCTATTTCCCCATAATAACAAACCTCCTTCATGTATTCCAAGCAGCTATAACCCCATATGAACAGTTGTCATTCTATCTTCAATGGCCTGAGCCACACACTGATTTTTTATGTTCAGTGCCTGAGGGTGTGAACCCAACTCTGCAAGAACGGACTAATAGCGGAAAAGCCGGGTCCGTTATAGCCAATAGTACATTATATCCAAGGGTCTCCCTCACCGAGGTGAGATTTCAAACACATGTTTGAAAATAAAAGTGGTTGGTACGGGCGCTCACCATCCACTCACTCGATGCAGTGCTGCTCTCAGGTGCCTGCCCTTTCCTCTCTTCCTTCCTTCTTTCCATCCTTCCTCTTCTATCTTTCTTTCCTTCATTCTTTCCTCTTCCTTCTGTCCATGGGTGACTCTAAACTGAGTGACAAGCCAAATGGTTCCCTGTACACCTGGAAACCATTTACTGTACTATGCTGGGTGGTAACCACATAACCAATTTATGGCACCTAGTGGTTTAGTGGGCAATTAAGTCGCTCCAATCGGATTAAGCCGGTGCAGGTTGTGTCCAACGGGTGGTTGGGGTTTACTGCTCATGTAATGCCATTCAGGGATGAGTAAGGCCGGACACTCATTTTAAATGTCAGGACCAACTTGCCTAGCCCCGGGCTCCTATGCTCCTCATGGGACAACACTGGATTGGATGAATGAATGAATAAAACAACAGCATACTGTATTCTAGTACGGAAAAGAAAAACTATACCCATTTTACACTAACATGACCCATAATTTTGCCCTTTTGCAGCCTATATCACAGCCTTATCATAGCACTTCTTCATGACTAGTACACTATTGCTGCAGCCTGTAATTACAACTTTGCAATCATGATGGGGAGAGGGCAGCTTCAGGACGAGCTGAAGTAAAAAGGGTAGGAAACACCTGTATTGCAATCCACTGCATCCCATTTAATGGACACTGTTTGTTATAGGTGAAGAAAGATCAGTGGGGCTTGAGGCATCCATTAAATCCTATATCCACTATATCGGGGTTTCTTACAGCAAGAATCTACTATCGTATATTAAGAGCAAACCAAACAAGTTACAACTCCCCCTTCAAAGCATGCCAGGCAGGGATGTGGCTAGGATTATAAAAATTGGGTCACCAAGAGGTAGCGAAGGCTGATTATGGAGTGACTTAAGAAGACCTCTAAAGGGCATTCCATAGGTACTTCCCTATTAAATCTGAATGGCCAGGCATATTTCAGGGGTGAAAAGTGCCACCCCAACCACACTTCTGGCTATGCCACTGATCACCAGATGCAAGATCACTGGGAAACTCACAGGCAGAGGTATTTTCATTCATTAAAAAGTAATGTAAAAGGTCATATACATATAGTGTAATATGCATATCACTGGTGCAAAGAAGCAGACGAAAAGCCTTAAGAGAGCATACTGGAAAGTTCAGGAAGATGGCCATGAGTCAAGGTCCTGCCACCTTGTGAAACAAGAACTCCATCTCACGAACTCACCAGCTTTCATTCTGCTCACATATATTGGTATTACATGCTGTTTATAAAGGGCAGGTAGGACTAACACTGTATGAGAACATAAATATATGTGGGAAGAAGCAAGGTAAATGACTGCTTATTTGCTGCAGCAACCAAAAGAAAGTAGGCCACCAGTCTCCTGAAATTATGTGATACAGGGACCGGGCTCGGCATTATTATAATAATAATTAAACACACAAAATTAATACTGTACATATAACACAATGGAAACCCATTTTATGCACCACAGCTACAGACCAACAATAATCCGCCAAGTAACAGTAACTCTCAAGGATAAATACACACATAAGAATAATATTAAATGGTCAACACACATATATATAACTGCCATGATGAGTAACTTTTGAATACAAAAAAAATATTAGTGATAAAAACTAACCAGCCTAGTAACTCAAATATGAATGGCACAATTGTAAAACTCCAAGCCTATGGCCAATCAAACCACATAAGAAGATCTGTTCAGGCAAAATGCTTATTGGTACACAGCAAAACAGAGTGGTGTGAATAATGTAAAGCTTGAGAAAAAAAAAAAAAAAAGTTAATTAGCACAAGGCATGACAAAGGATATGGAAAAAAAAAAAAATCACTACTGAAAAGAAAAACACAGAAGGAAGCCATGACTGTAAACTGATGAAGTAAAGAAATACAGTAATATAGTACAGTAGATGGATGGGTAGTGGTGACAACACTGGAGTACTGTTAGCACTATTTACAGGAATGAAGTATTTGTGGCATCAGCACATGTGTTTGACTAGTTCACTTAACCAGCTAAAGCTGGTCCCACCAAAATGTGGTGCTCAACGGGTTATACTCTCATAAGGTTTAGGGGAATTTCAGTTGATTATTATGAGCATGGCAGAGATTTGTGCAGTTCCCACAATGACAATGTGACCAAGATGAGATGATTCTCTTTATCCAATGAGCTCACTGGCAATGTAGAGCAGTTCCAGCAGTCTCTTCCTAGGTATGCTAACTGGCTACAGAAGATAAAAAATTGCCCTTTCAATGTGGCAGAACAAACAACCGATGAGCTCAGCAGCCACAAGCTGGGGTTTTACTCAGTAATTCTCAATATCCAAAGAGATACAAAAAGGTTTTCAGGAATAAATCAATACATGTATTGTTTTCAATCACAAGAGATAGAAAATTAACCACTCTGAAGCTGTGGGTTAAAACCAAAGCATGATCTAAGTGGCTATTAATGTACTGTCAATGAGGATATACAATTTGTGAGAGGGTTTCAGAATGAATGAGGTTCTCAAAATGGAAAAAAATACTGCTACTCTCACTACCCATACAAAAGTTCTTGGATGCTGTGCTACAAAGTTTATATTTCTAGTATATTAACAGCAAAAACTGGAAAAAAAAATTATGTGACTATGTTCATCACATACAGAACATACAAAACCTTGTAAATTGTCAGTGCCCACAAAGCATAAGAAAAAGATTAGAAATCACAAAGATCTGGAAATGAAATTCAGTACAGTGGAGCCCCAAGTTTAGCGACATCTTCATTCACGGTTTCATGGTAAACGATGGCCTGCAAATATTCTCAAACACCAGGTTTTGTGCGAAAACCCCTCCATTCGCGGGGAGAAAGATGTAAAACCTGCTCGAGGATGAGGAGTTCTGTGGGTTTGTGCAGGAGCAGCAGACAGAAGAGATGCAGCACAGGATAGATGTGTTGCGTGGAGAGGTGGAGGCAACAGAGGCAAAGGAGGGTGGAGGTGCCAGAGGTCACAGGCACAGCAGCCTCACCACCTGCCTCAGAAGTTACACCCCCATCCCTTACATTAAGCACCTCACTCCAGCCAAGTGAGTTTCCTTGCCCATTATGTACTTTGTATTAATACTATTTTCTTTTCAAGTGTGATCAGTAAATTTTACATTGCATAAATGGGTTTTAGGAGGAGTTGGCATGAGACCCAGAACCAATTCGCCTATTTCCCATACGATCAATGCCCCAACTTTAGCAGGTTCATGGTCCGCAGTACTTTTCACAGAAACAATTAGGCGCAAAATCCAGGGCTCCACTGTACAGTAACTACAAAAATTATAAAATATTTTTTAAATGCTACATGCAGCACTATGTACTGAAAAACAGGAATGTTGTCACTTTATTACACTATGATACAATTGTTAAACCTTCAGCAGGCAGTACATGCACACAAAGCACCCCGACTCACCAACAGGAGGAGCAGGCGCTGATTCAGCTGATGCAGTGTCTGTAAGAGCAATAGTTGTCAGGCATGAAAGGAAGTGGTTACAGAGCAGGGACCACATTCTTGTCAACTTTGGAGGCTTTCTAGCACCTCTTCCTTAAGCAATTTCATTTGCTTATTGCACCTCACTATTCTCTTACAAATCATAAAGAGCTATGTAACACTGACAAAGACTGCTTAAATAACAAACAAAAAGACACTGAAGCACCATATGCAAACAAACAGGTATGGTATTGAAGACACACCACGCAGCTTCCTGAGCTGGTGAGAATGCAGGTCCGAGAGATGGAATGTGAGTAATAAAGAACATGATTACAGCAAGTCCTCATTGTAAGCCCCCCCCCACCCCCTTATTTTGTATTGTTCTTAAGTTCACAATAAATTGTTGTTCATAAAGCAAATTACCTGTTAAGTTTTACTGCTGCCTACAGTGTTGATTTGCCATCTTCTGCCAATCTACAGTGCCTACTGTGTGGAAAAATTGTGATATTCTGGAATCCATCCTTCACTTGCAATGAGGACTGCCTGTAGCTTGTCCACCTTAACGTTACAGAGATTTCTGTTCTTTGGCGGCTTATTTCCCATAGCTCAATGGCAGAATAAAACAATATTACAGCTCTACATCCTTTCCACAGCACTTCTTTTAATTAATACCATACTCTTAGATTAAATCTCTTGTTACACCTCATCATTCAAGGTGGAAGGGTGGTAATTTTAGACTTAGTTAAAGTGGACAGAGTATTGATGAGTAAGATGGGAATGCAATACACCCAAAAGGCCCAAAGCTGTTATTACTGAGAAGATAAGTAACATGGGTAAAAATTAAATAAATCAGAAAAATATACAGCAACTCCTCATCATGTGTTGCCTTATTATCTTCTTTTTTTGCTACTAGTTCCTCAGCAAATTACAGAAATACTGCCATTCAAAACTATAAATCTGATCAGCAACTTCCCCCAAATTCAAAGACCAAATGCTTGAAAATACTGTAATACTTTGGAACATAACAACAAATAATGAGGATCACCTGTATGATACTATACAGTAATCACTCCAATATCCGACGTAATAGAGCCATAGGCAGGTCCGGATATTGGTTCTGTCCGGATATTGGGCCCCAGCTTATGGACTTGTACTTATGGACCCTAACTCAGAGAAACACCTATACAACTCCCTCTGGACATGCATAGCACCTATTTAAGACCCAAATCACACCAATAAGGCACATAAATGACTGAAATAAATGCAAAAGAAACATAAAATGAGGGTTTAGAAGTAGGTTCATACAATAATAAACATTCTGGTGACTGGCTTCTGGACTGGTACTTATGGACCCTAACCTAGCCTAACTCAGAAAAACACATTCCTACTGCACATGCATAGCTCCTAACACCCTATTCACACCAATAAAGGACATTAAAGAGTGAAATGAGGTAGGTATAGTATGGAAAAAAGTACAGTATGAAACATTCTTATGTCCGGATAGTGGGGATGTTCGGATATTGGGCGTCCGGATATTAGAGTGATTACTGTATTATGGAAATGTGACCACACCTCATCATCAGCTCACACATTATATAGCAAAGATGGTGAGAGAAATTTCTAAAATTTATCTATGTATGACTAACCAGGGTACGTGTCAGTGTTATCAAAATTCATAACTGGTTACATGCTTATCAACAATTTTAAAAACATGTAAAAAATTTTGTGTCAAGTATGTACAGCATTACTTATGGTACAAAATATGGCAATGAAATTAAAGTCAACATTTTATGTCCTCCATTACATCCCACCTACCCTGAGATGATGCTTCATATCTGCTGATTAATGATTATGATCCACATAAGACCAATGATTTTATGCTGTAACATTTTCTTAGGAGCAAAAGTATGCTTAATACATCTTATCTGAGGATGCAGCTGGCATTTTTCAGCATCTTATTGGTACTGTATTGCTGTGGTGGTTGCTTTAATAACTTATTCCATTACCACATCACTTCTGCACACAGAAAACTAGGAAGCTGGCCTTTAGTTTGATTCACAGCACATCTACATGCTTATCATCTCAACGCATTTGTTTTCAATGACGAGAGGAGCAGGGGAGGAATGGAACGGAACAATACTAGGATATGTTTATGTGCACTAGTTATTGTTATTTTATACAAGAGCATCCAGCTGTACTATACAAATTCAAGAGTGACTGAACTGCAAGGCCAAGGAACACCACTTTCCGATAATGTAGGTGTGCTTCACGTACAGCTATAGATGAGGAATGCTTTTTAGAGTACAGTACAGGAAGAGAAAGTGCTTGTGATAATCTGATGTTGGAATAGCTGTGTTTGGAAGCGACAACATCCATAGCTATATGTCTTCCAGGGAATCTTGAAAGGGTGTAAACATGTAGGAAAATACGGAAGAACATACTAAGCACTCTTAACTGTCCATCCCCAGGTGGGAATGAACCCAAATCTGGCAGGCTGGTAGATCAATACACTACCTATCTGACCAGTGAAGCTCCCAAGAAGCAGATAGCAGGAATGAGAGGACGAACTGGAAAATGTCGACTAACATGAACTTAAGAGAGCACAGGAAATGTTTCACCGAATAATACTGTGATAGATGCTGCAAAGGAACAAAGAAATACTGATATCAGACATGCCCACCTCTAGATTCAATTTTTTAAAAGTGTATAGCATATTCATAAAATATGGACACACTTTACATATTTAAAAGGTTGTAAAAAAAAAAAAAAAAAAAAAAAAAAAAAAAAAAAACATGCACAATTGTACTACTGTATTTGATACCAAAGGTGAGCAGTATATACTATACTGTAATATGAAATACTGTACAAAATAAATAAAAATGTTTACAGCTATTAGATAACAACACACATATGCAGATTGAAACTCATACTCTGAATAAGAGTTATGATTTCTAATAAAGTACTATTGAGCAAACATGAATTATATGATTTATAAGAACAAACAGAGGTACTATCTACGTTTTAATACATCACTAATTGGTGCCAAAGCAATACTGTAATGAGTTTTTCAAATATCATATGTAGATACAATTAATCTTTAAGGAAGGCTAATAATTGCAAAAGAAAGAGCAAAACTCTGCAGTGACATTCCTGATATCCTACTCCTTTATTTGCTTCCTAATAATGTACTGTATATTAACCCCTTAAGCCTTAGAACCTCTCCTAAGGTGAATTAAATGGTCTAGCAAATCATTCGTATTTAAAAGATGCTTTAAAGCTGAACAGGTTAATAAGTTTCAAGTAAGCAATTATTTCTCATTATAATCTAAATGCTTACATGATACAATAATAAAAAATTATTACAGTAAACCCTCGATGTACAGAACCCTCTTTTAATTCATTTTAGTTTTAATGACCAACTTGAGCTGGCCAAACACTATGTTCATTTAATGAATTTTTGTTTGGATGCGCAAGAAATACCAACCAGTGTGGTGTCCCTACACACACACTCCTCCACATCATGAAGAATGCCACATCAGTCTCTGGGTGACCAGCATAATGAGAGGAAGAGGAGCCATTAACAGAGCATTTATTGAGAAAAAGAGCCATTTAGACCCAGCTGTATGTCACTGTGTGCAATTATATGGCTGAACGATGCTTCATCTTTAAAGATTTTTGTTCAGTAAAAGCCACGATGCCTGGGAAATTACCAAACAGCATGGCGTTTGGCTTTAATGTCAAGGGTCTGATACCAGTTAGTTTGTCATATTGAGGGTGTACTGTACTTTAAAGCTATTTAAAGTAATCAAGTTTAGTCTTTTGTCACACACAGTAACAAACAATTGACTTTTAATGGTACAGAACCTTATCTTACCAATGATAAAAAGATTACAAACCACACCAAGAATGTTCCTGCTTTTTGCTATACTAAAGCTATTTGTGAAGCTACAGAAGTGAAACAAGGCAGATGTGTAATGCATATGGAATCATGAAATGTAAAAAAATAAATGCATAAATAAATTCAGTGTGACCATGGATGACCTATGGCAAGATAATGCTCTAACTAAGCAGAACACACAAAACCTAACAGCAATTGAACTGTGTCATGTGTTTCAAAAGCAAACTCGGGAAAGAATTTAAATATAAAATGTATGTATGTCAAGTTCAAGTTTGAGAAGATGAAAGCGGCAGTGATTGTATCATATTCACCGTGTGAGGACAGGAGTGAGACAGAGAAAGACAGGTTTAGAGATGAGCTAGATGACGCAGTGGGAGAAATGCCTAGGCCTCGTTAAGCGATAGTAATGGGCGATATGAGTGGCTGAGTAGGCACTGGTCCAGTGAGTGATATAATGGATAATAATGGAGTACAGTACCAGGAGAGGATGGTAATGGGAAGCGACTGAAAGATATGTGTCAGGAAAGCAGGTTGTGCATTTGTAATTACTATTTTAAACACAAAGATGCAAATAAGTATACATGGAATTGAGGGAATGGAAATCATGTTGTAAGGAGACTGACTGATTACGTGCTCGTACAGAAATCGATTCTGGGTAGTGCTGCTGTTAAGAGGACAGTGAGAGGAAAATGTGGAAGTTTGTCAGATCATTTGATTGTGGTATGCAAGATCAAGCTGAGAGGAGTAAGATGGACCAAGAGAGAGAGGAGCTGTCAGGGAGAGAGACTGAAAGTTGAGAAGCTGAGGATCAAAGAAATGGCAGATGAATACAGGGCCAAAGTAGAGGAGGAGTTAGAATCAGTGAATTGGAATGAAACTGACTGGACAGCTTGTGGATTGTATATAGGGACTGCTTATTTGGAGTGCTAAAGCGATGTGTGGTGTGGCAGAGTAACAACAAAGAAGAAAGGTATAGCATGGTGGGATGAAGTTAACCCCTAAAAGCCTAACCACATCAATTGATTCGATTTGAGTTTTATGCCAAAATGCCTAATTGCATCAACTAAGCAGGGCCTGTAAAAACTGCGGAGTGCTTCCTCTGCCCCAATTATGACGTACATGGCTTCAGGCCAATGAGAACTCACCCCTGAGGTGGCGTGAGAGGGGATCGGACCAACCTGGGCAGTGGGGGGCACCCCCCCCTCTGGGCCACCTACGTGCCACCCTCTACTCCACTCCCTCACTCCCTTCTTGTCCCCTATCACTCTCCCACCCCTCCACGCACCTGCATCTCTCCTCCCACCACCGCCTGTGTCCCTTCCCACCCACTCTCGCCCCTACCCTGCTAGCCTTGTGTCCCCCCCCGAACCCAACCTCATCCCTCCCTCCTTGTCCCTCACTACCCTTCCAACCCCCTACAGACCCCCCGAGAGGTATCAGTTTGTTGCCAAAATCGTAATGATAAGTGTGATAAAGTGTAATGATAATGTGATAATTGTAATGATAAGTGTGATAAATGTGTAATGATAAGTGTGATAAGTGTAATGATAAATTAGGACAGTAAAAGGAGAAATCGGAAACAAATTATTGCAATCTTTTTTTTTTTTCCCCCTTTCATATGCATGCATCTATAACATTATTCAACTTTATTCTGATGTCCTTGATGGTTATAAACATTTATATGTGTCTGTTAGTTTCTGAATGACTGAGGCCTTGTAGGGCTACTCCCCACACCTGTTTTATCACCCCACACCTACATACACACCTGTTTTCATTGTTGATATGGCAAATCCCATTGAAATGGAGGGTTTCCACAAGAGAATTTGGTTGTTCCTGAAATTTTTCTCCCGAAGTACCACCAAGGCCTTGTATGCCTACTCCCCACACTAGCTATCTCCCCACACCTACATACACACCTGTTTTCATGGTAGATCTTACAGAACACACTGAAGTGCTTTCTTTTCATGCGAAAAGCTGGTTATTTCCAACCCCCCTACCTATAGGCCTACACTCCACAGCCTATTTTATCTCCCCACAGCCTAGTAATCTCCCACACCTACATACTGTACACCTGTTTTCATGGTTGGTGTGACAAAACACTTTGAAATTATCTGTTTCAATAAGAAAAATACGTAAATCAAAATTTTCACATTTTCGACTGTTTTCGAGGGGTAACTATTATAAACTTTTTTTAACTTTGACACGCGATTATGCAGTAACCATTAGGCCTCTGGGGGTGTGGATTGCATTCTCAGGTGTGTAAATTCTTCATCTTTAGCCAGAACATAATCAATTAGCCCTTGGTGAAAGCCACCAAAACACCCTGGAATTGCAGTTGTGGGAGGTATCCTGCTTGAAATAATTATGGTCTTCAGGGGTTAAGAGAGCAGTGGAGAAAAAGAAGAAGTGGCTAGAGTGGATGCAGCACAGGGGTTCTGGTGAAATAAGAAATGAATATAATGAGATCAAGAGGCACGTAATGAGACTAGTGAAAAGAGGAGGAGGTAAATGATGATCCAGGAAGAAAATTTAATGCAAATTATTTGAAAATATGAAGTTCCTCTGGAAAGAGGTGCAGAAATGTAGATGTGACAGTCGAAAGAAACGTGAAAGTGTGAGGGATGTAAGTGGTAGATTATTAACCCATGGGGATGAGGTAAGGACCAGATAGAAAGAGTATTTTGAGCGTCTGACGAATGGGAATGGAGAGAGCAAAGCGACAGTCAATATGATTGGTTTTGGAGGTGCAAAGAGAAGGAATGCAGTGCCAGGAAACATGACACTCGTAGAGGTGAAGAATGCTCTGAAACGGCTGAAAAATGGCAAAGCAGCTCAGAATGATGAGGTGCATGAGAGATGATTAAGTGTAGTGGAAAGAGCAGAATGAAGTGCTTGTTGGAGATATGTAAGAAGACATGGATGAGTGAAACTATGCCAACAGATGGCAAAGAGGCAGTGACTGTACCCCTGTACAAAAATAATGATGAATGAAGTGAGTGCAAGAATTATCGTGGCATAAGTCTACTGAGTGTGGTAGGGAAGGTATATGGAACAATTATTATACAGAAAGTAAGAGAGAGAGCAGAAGTCCTAGTAAGTGATGAACAGGGTGGCTTTAGGAGTGGGACAGAATGTGTGGATCAAATATTTGCAATAAGACAGATATTCGAGAAGGCATGTGAGGACTATAAGGTATTTGTGGCATTAGTGGGTTTGGAAAAAGCATATGACAAAGTAGGCGGAGAACAATTGTGGCAGGTTTTGTGCATGTATGGTGTAGATGGTAAGCTGCTAGGAGCTGTCCAGAATTTTTATGATGGTAGTGAGGCATGTGTAAGGATAAATGGGCATATCAGTGACTGGTCCACGATCAAAGTGGGCGTGCGACAAGGTTGTGTGATGTCTCCATGGTTGTTCAATATACAGTATATCTACCTATCTATCTATCTATTTATATATCGTTTAATCTCATCAGCCATTTGAGTGTCCATTGCAGGACTGGCCTATCCCAATTGAAGTGCGAATGATACAACCAATGTATCTCTACCAAGTGGTTTAGGCTGTCTGGTAGAGATTATATGTAGGGTGAGAAGTGCTTGCACGTGTATTGTAGTGTTGGAGTGGCTTTGGATGTGTGTGTAGTCTGTGAACCAAATGTACTTGGCCCAAGCAAGCCATCTGGGTGCAAGCATACTTTATAGTATGCAACATTGGTTCAACCACAGCACCCCTGATGTCCGCCAATGCAGTACATGGCCAGAAGAACGCTCCCAAAGTTTATTACCCTGGCGAGGTGCGAATGCTCGTTCTTCAGTGTATGAAAACGCACACTTTACCACTGTACCACAGAGGCTCCCATATATATATATATATATATATATATATATACACCAGGGTCCCAATTAGTGCGTGATCAAATAGTGCGAGCTGTCTCTTAATATGCACGTCTCAAATTAACAATGCTGGTGCAGCCACCTCAGAAGATGTGATTACTGCAGCATCTATCGAGGATGCATTACAGGACGCGAGACAAGAGGAGGTTACACCGATGCCAGCAACACCAGAAACACCAGGAGAGCTCTCCATAATGCAGATCAGCCGAATGTTGGCTGCTGCAGATGCCTTAACCCTTTGGCTGCAGGTCAGTGAGGAGAAATGGGGAAAAAATGGTGTGTTTTCAACTAGTGTTTTATCCCACTTATCCTTAATCTTAAAAGCTAATATTCTTGTCAGCCAAACTCAATCTTTCTACTATCGTTTGCAACAAACTGCATGTCCGTATGCACTCCAAGCCCGGAGAACGATTTGAGAGAATACCAGGTGTGTTGTGATCTTCTGACACCGGAAAGACCCCAGTGAGGTGGATATTTCCACCAAACCACAAGACTTTTTTCCTTACATATTAGGATTCCTGCCACGTTACCTCATCACAATAATTACAATAATAATAATAAATAAAACAAAAAATACTTCTAACCAGTCTCTTATGGTTTTATTACGATAATCCAATGTTTACGCTAGACTTTAGCGAAACTAGTGTTAAGAGGAAAATCATTACAAACTTTATAAAACTTCATGAATGACTTTTATTACCACTTACTTTTATAAAACTTATTGACATTATGTCATGAGTTATTTAATAGAATAGCTGCACAGTTTGCAACCGCAAAATTGTTTGCTTGCTAATACTCTTAGCATATGACTTCTCTGATTATAGCAAAAATATCACTGAATCACTTGTATTTTATCACAGTAATTCACAGTATAATATAAAATAACACTTTCCGCCACTCTAGTATGCTTTTCGTGCAATTTGTGTGCATATTACTGTACTTCATATTATTTACGAGAGAGATTGAGAGGGTAGGAGGGCAGCAAACTGGTTTAGATCAGCTCAGCGAGGGTGTGTGTACACGCGTGCGTGTATGTACATATACTATTATTTAGTACAGTACTAGGGCAATTGTCAGTGTTTAAAAGTTTAACCCCTACAGTTGGAGTCACTCATCTACCAAAAAAAAAATTTTCCCCATAAGTTATATGTTTCAATTAGTGCGATATCAAACAGTGTGTGCTCACACATCCACCATAAAGGCGCATTAATTGGGACCAAGGTGTGTGTATATACTGTATATAAGTAATCCCTCTAATATCCGAACGTCCAATATCTGAACATCCCCACTAACCGGACATAATCGTCCCGGGATCCAGTATTCCCAAAATGGTCCGAAAACCGCAAAAAATTTGAAAAAAAAAAAGAAATTTTCCCGCCCGTAATTTCAACTTGGCACGCGCGGCACGGGACAGCTTTGTTGTGGTGCGTCATTCCTCCAACGTCCGATAGAGCACCGCTGCATTCTCCCCACTTTCCACCTGTCTCTCGTCACGAGTGCACACTCGTCGTCATGGCTGCCCACGTGCTCGCTTTTGTGGTGGTTCCTTACCTGCTGCAGGCACTCCTGCTGCTCTCAGGCCTCTTATTAGTGTGTGTGATGATGGCCTCGCCGCCTGAGAAAAGGAAGAGAGTGGTGTTGACTCTGGAGAAGAAACGGGAGATATTGGAGAAAGTAGATGCGGGGTGGTCTTCTACCCGCATCCTCCGTGAGTTCAACCTGGCCTGATCTACTTTGTTCGATATCAGGAGATCCCGAGACAAACTCATGCAATACACGGCTGACTTCTTGTCGAGAAGCAAACGCAACATGGAGAGGAAGGTGATGTTTACTCTCAAGTTTGATGAAAGTGACTGCTCCACGTTGATTTGGTATCGAGAGCAACGTGCTGCTGGTGTGATGGTACGTGGAACGGAGCTGAAGGCTGTTGCTGAGAAGTTCGCCAGGCTTCACGACGCCCTAGACTTCAAGGCATCCGAGGGTTGGCTCTTCGCGTTCAAGTTACGGCATGGCCTTGCCAACCGTAAAGCTCATGGCGAAGCTTTGGACGCTAACGAGGATAGAGTTGATGAGTTTCGGCACAAGGTGAAGGGCTTGATCGACAGGGAGGGCCTCACTCTCGGTCAAGTCTGCAATGCTGACGAAACTGGTTTATTCTATCGCTCTTTGCCAACGAACACTCTAGCCGAGGAGACGGAGAAGCGTGTACTTGGCTGCAAGCTCTCCAAGCAACGGATATCTGCTTTGTGTTGTGCCAATGTTAACAGCATGCACTGGCTTAAGCCCATTATTGTTGGCCGTGCAAAGCAGCCTCAGTGTCTTCGTGGGGTGATGGATATCTTTCCTGTCGTCTGGTACCATTCTTTGAAGGCATGGTTTACAGCCCAGATCTTCAAAAACTGGTTCCACCGCCACTTCGTCAAGGAGGTCATCAATTACCAGACGAAGACACTGGGAATCCCGCGCGACCAGGTAAAGGCCCTCCTTCTCCTCGACAATGCACCTGTCCACCCGTGCGACAAGGACTTGGTGGCTGAGAATGGCCGGATTAGGTGCATGTTTCTGCCACCTAATACGACTGCTCTCATCCAACCAATGGACCAAGGAGTGATCGTGGCAACAAAGCACCTATACCGCCGGAAGTTCCTGGATGAGGTGATGGTTGTTCTCGAGAACGAGGATGAGCGCAGGGGGGGACGGGACACGCGAGGCCAGCGGACTTTGGAAAACCTTCGCCGCCACAACATCAAGTCTGCAATCTACAACTGGGCCAGTGCATGGAAGGAAGTCCCTGTCAAGACTCTAGAAAATGGTTGGTCTCGTCTGCTTCTTGGAACGGATGTGCAGTACGATTTTCTAGGTTTTGACGTGGATGACTTCCATGCACGGCTACGTATGCATGGCAACGATGTTGATGTGGACGATGTGTGTGAGTGGTTGGATGACGATGAGGGTGATCCTGGGTATCAGACATTGTCTGATATCGAGATTGCATCTTCAGTTGCAGGTGTCAGTACCCAGCTTGAAGATTCCAACGAGGACGGCGATGATGATGCGGACTCCTCTCAGCATGACACTACTCCAGCCATCCCCAAGCTGAGCGCACTCTGGGAACACCTAGAGTTCGTTCTCGACTACCTGGAACACCCGGACTGCGACAGGGAGATGGGGCCCTTGGGACTTGTGGAGGAAGTCCGTGCTTTCAGGCAGTGCATCATCAATCGTCAGAATCGTCGGTCCTTGCATCAATCAATGATTGACAGTTTTTTCAGGCCCGTGACCCCCGCTGTGCCCAGCCCTGGCTCCACTCCGTTGCCTCCCCAAGACAGGCCTTCATGCTCCAAGCCACAGCACAGCACATCAGCCACGGTGGAGTCACCGCACGACGTGTGTTTGCGTCTGTCTTCAGAGTCGTCTGCAGTGGGTACACCATCACCACGACCCAGCGATGCACCCCTAGGTCACCTGCCAGTGATACTCTTGGACTCTGACAGTGATTAAACAGCAAGAGCTTCTCCACTAGACCACACGGGAATTTACAGTGTTGTGCAGTGAAAAAAACAGTGTGTTGTGTTAAGAATTTACAGTTGTGAGTGAGAATACAATATTGAAACAACATTTAACGTGAACAGCCTTGTTTGTTTTTGCTTTAGAAAATGGTCAGAAGAATGGGAAAAGTTAAAGTGCAGAGTGCAACACTTAGTAAGTTACAATGGAGCATAAGTTAGACAAGAGTGCGCACTGTGAAGAGAACAGACTTCTGAGTGCGACTGACTAAGTTCAGTGCAAGATTTCATGAACAGTGTACTGCAAGTGCTTCAGGAAATCCTTCTTACTGTCAGAGTCCGAGATGAGGCGGTTATTCATCGAGATGGCTATGGACTTGCTGTAAGTAGGCAGAAAGTTTCATACTGTACTTTTTTCCACACTATACTTACCTCAAACACCTCATTTCACTCTTTAATGTCCTTTATTGGTGTGAATAGGGTGTTAGGAGCTATGCATGTGGAGTAGGAAGGTGTTTTTCTTAGTTAGGCTAGGTTAGGGTCCATAAGTACCAGTTCAGGAGCCAGGCACTTGTAAGTACCCAGAATGTTGAATATTGTATGAACCTACCTCAAAACCCTCATTTTATGCTTCTTTTGCATTTATTTCAGTCTTTTATGTGCCTTATTGGTGTAATTTGGGTCTTAAATAGGTGCTATGCATATCCAGAGGGAGTTGTATAGGTGTTTCTCTGAGTTAGGGTCGATAAGTACAAGTTCATAAGCTGGGGCCCAATATCCGGACAGGACCACTATCCGGACCTGCCTATGGCTCTATTACGTCGGATATTGGAGGGATTACTGTATATATATATATATATATATATATATATATATATATATAATATATATAATATATATGTATATATATATATATATATATATATATATGTATATATATATATATATATATATATATATGTATATATATATATATGTATATATATATATATATATATATATATATATATATATATATATATGTATATATATATATATGTATATATATATATATATATATATATATATATACATAAATACAGTAAGACCTCGCTCTAATGGACTAATTGGGGCCCAAACCATTCTGAAAAATGCAAAGTTCTGATAAAAGCGACATCCGGACTTCCCCCTGCTAATCCGGACTTTTTCCGATACAGTATATCAGACATTAGTCCGGATCGCATGAACCGTTTTCAAACTGTTTTGACTTCCATTACAGTACTGTACTGTGTTATAACTTCACTACATTAATCAAACAGTATAATATATATAATAATACTGTACTGTACACTGATAAACATGTCTTTTATTTACCATATTGTTGGTGAACATAGCTAAAATGGTCGGGCAGTCTAGACTGCTTCTGGCTTTATCAGACTTTTTCTGATATACAGTATAGGAATTTAGTCCAGCAGCTCCTCAAGTCCGATTAATGTGACTTCCGGTCTATTGAAGTCCGTTATATCGAGGTTTATATATATATATATATATATATATATGGATGGGGTGATAAGAGAAGTAAAAACATAAGTAATGGAGAGGGATGGTAATGGTAATGAATGGTGATGGATGAAATATTTCAAATTTGTTGTATGCTGATGATGCAGTGCTAATGCAAATACCAAACAAGAGCTTGGTAGACTAGTGCAGAGTTTTGTAGATGACTGTGAGCATCGTGCCTTAAGAGTAAATGTATAAAAGAGTAAAGTGATGGTTACTGAGAGAAAAGGTTACTTCCAGTGTGATGTTACAGCGAATGGAGTGAGACTGGAATTGGTAAGACCTCATATACCTGTGTACAGTGATAGATAAGAGAGGAAAATGTGCATAAGTAGTGGAAAGTAGAGTGACACAAGGAAAGAATGTAGCTAGTGTTATGAATGCCTTGATAAATAACAGAAGCTTGAGTGTTGCAGCTGAGCAGAGCTTACATGAAAGAGTGTTAGTGACAACTTTAACATATGGATGTGAGACTATGATGTGGCATGAAAATGAAAAGTCAAGAGTAAGAGAGGTGGAGATGGGACTGCTGAGGAATGTATGTGGAGTATTGAGAGTGGACAGGATAAGGAATAATGTGATATGTGAAAGTAAGGAAGTCTGTGGACACCAGAAGCAAAGAGATTGTACCGAGATGGTCAGGTCATGTGGAGAGAATGGGTGAACCCAGAGTAGTGAAAAGGTATATCTAAGTGAACTTGAAGGAGGGAGGAGGCAAGGTAGGCCCAGAAGAAGGTGGAGAGATATGGTACAGTATATGAGCGTGTGAGGAAGAGAAGAAGTATAGAAGTTGGTGAGGCTAGGGACTGACCAAGAGACCGAGCTGGCTGGATGAATTCTGTGAAGAGAATTGCATAACCAGGGATCTCAGCCAGGATTCTGTGGGCTTGAACAATGAGTGAATGGAAGCATGGCCCACTGAATTGGGCAAACTTAGGCTGTCTGGACGTAGCTACTCCTCACCCTGTCCTAGGGTGGAAAAGGAGGTCCGGATGATGATGATGATGATGATGATGATGATGTGCTTAATCTTTTCAACAATTCAGATGGGATGCAAACTTAACCCTCCCATGGTTTTCATACGTTTTTGATTAATATGATCTACTTACCCCCCCTCATGGTTTTCATACGCATGAAAAAACACAAGATAGCTGGCAATGGTGTGTTGAACTGTAAATGTGTGTCTCGCTGGTGAAAGTTGCAAGTGACAATCTTTTACTTTTTGTGGCTAATATATTACAATAAATCTAGCATTGACTGGGACCAGAAAATAGTACTATATCAAATTTCCCTGTGCTCTATACACTATATCATGAGAAATTTGATAACATAATGCAAAGTATGTCAAACAGAAGTGGGATTGTATTTAATGTAATGATATTTTACTTCCTCATAAAGTTCTAATTTCTTTGTGAATGAACATAATATAGTATTCACACGCTTATTTCTACATAAATTTATAAGTTTACAGATTTACAGCCCAAAAAGAAAAGAAAGCTACACCTTTCGGCTTTCCAAAGCAACAAAAGAATAACTGGTATCTGTATCAGAGCCCGTTCTGTAACGAAAAGTATTAACCGTGCTTTCAGTGTGGGAGAAATACATGGTTGGGCCGAAACCAGGAGGGGGAGTAGGGGTGCAAAGGCCAGTACTGTACAGTCAGCCCACCCACTACACATGCCTGACATTAACGGATTTAAAGTGATGCAGTTTGCCAGTTATATCTGCTATGTTTTACATAGTTAAACCCTCAGTTTATGCAATTTCTCTTATTCAAATTGAAAACTTTTAAAAAATTATCCTACATCCTCCATGCCACTAGGAGTCCCTTACATATATAAATAAAAAAAAAAAAAAAAAATATATATATATATATATATATATATATATATATATATATACACACTGTCTATATCTATACGGTATATCTATAAATCTATCTACAGCTGTATCTATCTATCTATCTATCTATCTATATATATATATATATATATATATATATATAATTTCGTTTCGTTTTTGCAGGCTCCAACATCCTTGCATGAGTCGGCCTTGGTCACCTAATGGCAGTCACCTACATACTTCTAACAACCACCATCTACAGTGTTTATAAACCATTACACTGATCACATTTTCTATCTAGGTCTAAAGTTTCTTTTAATCATTACCTGATATGACTGCAATATTTTGTTTGGTAGACAAAAAAAATCTAATAAACTATAGCAGACAACACGCAAGTCAACGGAACTATGGCACTTTTAAGTACTGGTATATTGGTTTCAAAATAACCAACTGCAATGCACTATTGTGTAAAAATTCTATGGTATTCAAATAACTTCTGCTGTTTATACATAAAAGAAATCAAATGGAATACAATAAAAAATGTTTGTGATATATTTAATGCTGTAAGAACAAAAAAATAATAAACAAGTGTGATCTACCAAATCTTATCATTTTCCAGGCTTGCATTCTCACCTACAGGTATAATTCTCCAGCTCAGGCACAAATAAAAAACTACAGCACACATCAACTTTTAGACAGTTACAGTACCGTACCTACAGAAGGGTATGTCCCAATGTATGTGTACTACAGTACTGTGTAGCAAAAAGTAGTTATAACAAACAACACAAAAGGTGCTTAAATGTGTTCGGTTAGTGAAGAGGATGACTGAAAGAAAGAAGTACAAGATGGCCCATATGTTTCACCCATATCTGTACTTTAGCTGGCAAATTCTTATGCTGTAGAGGTGACTTAGATTTGTTGATGCCTATACTGCATCATTTTCCACTTCCTATAATCCTTTTCTTCCTTTATACAGTAGTGTTTGCTTTTTTCACACCCACTAACTGCATGGCAGATTAGTACCGTAAAAACAAAAGGCACCCCCCAAAAGTTCTGCATCCTCACACCAGCAGACTGAGCCATCCCTGTAACACACAAGATATTCCAGGTCTAAGGTGCAACATATGAGCCACCCTGTATGTCATGCAGTGAAGGTGAGCAGCAGCACTCACCACCCAGCACCGTGTCCCCACCACAGTCAGCCTCAGAAGCTCCCACAAAGTCTGCCCCAAAGCCTGAATAATCTGGAGCTGCTTCGGCCGGTGCTGCCTCGGCCAGTGGAGCCTCGGCCACAGGAGCCTCAGCTACTGGTGCCTCGGCTGGTGCACCTGATAGATCAGAAATTTATGAGAACCCACAGCCTCCACCCACTACAGCATGCAGGAGGGAAAACAAACAAGCAAGGCACACCAACAATGCAAAAATGCCTTTTGCAACCAACCACTTTCAACTGTATAACAAAAGTATAAATATATGTACAGTTCTTCTCACAATGTGGGAAAATTAATACAAATATATGCTAAATAACTAATAAATTATTATAACAGCTAACATATCCAACTGTCAGTGACATAGTACTGTTCTTGGATCACTCATGAATACTGTTGAGACTTACACCTGCCAATGTCAATGCATGATACCTGTACTACTGGATTTAGCTTTATGATGAAATTTAATCCTTGCACATTATCCTACTACTGCATATTTGGCTGAAACAAAGAAATGATACACTGATAATAAAATAATCACAACCTGATCAACCAATACTAATAGCACTTGCACTATACATGATGCATCATTTGCAATACTGTATAATCCATTCTACAATAACCTAATCGTGGTAGATGGTGGCAACCACCATCCACTCCCTTTCTTTTTTTTGTCATCTGTCTGACTCTGGGCAGAGACTTCACAGCCTGTTCCCAAGGCCCACTAGCCCTCCTACATACCATACACCTCCACATGTCACAATTTTGGCACTAACACCCATTGTCCATACTTAATACTTGCTAGGGCTGTCTCATACAGGACTGATGTATTGCTATTAGTGGGGTTTTGTGACATGTCAGCGGGTCTTCTGGTAGAGCAGTAAAGTCTGCTTTACGAAATTCAAATCCTTAAACTGTTTCCTGCCACTGCCGAGCTTTGAACCTAGGTCCTTTTGGACTGTAGGTCACCTCTCTACTGATGCAGTACAATCTGATCTAGAACTGCCTACTTTTTCCTTCATCTTCATCATTGTCTGCCCTCATCTCTACCTATTTCTCCATTTCTTTCCTCACATTTTTTACTGTTCTTCTTTTTATTTCAGATGGCTCTACACTACCCTAATGACAAGCCTAACAGTTTTCTTTAACCCAGGAAACCATGTATAATGCTACAGTAGGTGGTAACCAAATAGCCAGATAATGGAGAGATGAACAACATGCTATGGTGCCCCTGATAACTAGGCTGAGTGACAAATGCAGCATCCATCCAAGAACCAAACCTTCACACTTCTTCCTGCATCTTGATGTTACGAGGTGCTGTCAACCACAAGGGAACATCAGTTCAATGCACGGGATGGCCCTGCAGGGGCAGCTGTTTGCATGTGGTTGATGTGTCTGTTTGGCTAGACAAACTGAAGGCGATCAACAACAGCAATCTATCTATCTATCTATCTATTGCCAGGCACCATAATCCCGTAAAGGGTGGCCATTTGACTTTGAGTTATTTGTTTTACGGAGAGGGGCACTATCCCTTCACCAACCCACTTGCTGACACGTAGGGAGCACGTATGGTTTGGTTATATGATTACCACCCAGCGTTGTAAATGGTTTCTTGGCTTACAGGAAACCATTTGGCTTGTCACTCAATGTAAAGCCACCTGTAAAGGAAAGAAAAACAATAAGAAGTGATAGGAAAGAAGGGAGAAATAGGAAGAGAGGAGGGCAGGCACAGAAAAAGAATGATAAAGGCTAATGAAGAAGTAGGCAGCACTACATCAAGTGAGTGGATGATTAATACCCTAAAATTTGATACTATGATAGTCATCAATGACAGTTCTGAGGCCAGAGAGGTTCTTTTTTTCAGTGACTAAACTCAATTATTAAACAGGATTAATAAGTCTCAACATATCTGAATACAGTACTGTACAGGTAATTACACTGCATGTTACTCGGTGGAAGAATCTACTGATGTATATCCAGTACTGTCCACCTTTCAGTGCTGGAGGACATCTTTATATGATGGCACAATATAATTACAGTTGATACTGTAATAGATATCTGAGTATAGACAGATAAATGATATAATCAGGCTACCTAAACTAACTCCCTGCTCCCCAACAGCAGGAAGGTGGACAGCAGTAGAAGAGTCCCTTCAGCCTGAAGTCCACTAGGTTCATGCTGTTTTAAGTCTGTAGCCAATAGCATTACCACTACAACTAATCTATCTTTCATTTCCCACCTACTCCTCTTACAAACATATTTTCATCTCTTTACAGTATAACACTGCATGCTGTGAGGGGTAAACTACAGTAGACAAAATGATCTCCCAGTACACGGTAAATTGGGTGGCAAGAAATGTTATTCTGTGAAACACAAACAGTACTGCAAATCATATACAGTAGAATCTCCTAAATCGTGCGATCCTAAACAGCGGATTCATAATACGCGGCAACATCATGCAACAGTTTGCAAGATCAGTAAATCGCGGAAATTACAAGAAATTCGCAGATGCAGCTTTGAAAGTGAAGGTTATCCAATGCCTCGTGCAATACGTGTCACCATTACCTCAAGGCCGCGTGTCTAGCCAGCTGCTAATTAGAACTAAACCAGCCCTATTCAAGCACAGCACGAACTCTAAGCCAATCACAGCACTTCCCTCCCACACCAAGCAAGAAGGCACGCGCGCAAGAGCCCCGGCACCCGCCTGGCTCAGTGCAGTCTTTGTTGACTGAATGTGGTTCTGGTGTGGTGTATGAGAGGACTTTTTTTCCCCCTTGTGCCTCCTCTGCCTGCCCATCGTTACCATGACCGATTGTAACTCTCCTAAGCCTACAATTTCTTTTACAGGGGAAGAAGCCAGCATTAACTACACCCAAAAGTTTGATGTAATGAGGAGGACTGAAGGCTGTGAGATGGAAGCCAAAGTTGCCCACCATTACTGACTCAAAAACTCTCCTCCTCTTACTGGCTCCCTTCAACCTCTGTCTCTTCGCCGCACTGTTGCATCTTTATCTCTTTTCTGTTGCTACTTCAATGGTCACTGCTCCTCTGAACTGTCTGCTTGCATCCCTCCACCTCTACGACGGGCACATAGCACCCGTCTAGCAGCAAACTCTCATCCCTTTTCTGTCCAATTCTCTAATGCAAGAGTTAACCGTTACTCCCAGTCCTTCATTTATGCAACAGGTCAACTCTAGAACTGTCTCCGTCTGTCTGTATTTCCTGCTAGCTATGATCTCCAGTCTTTCTAACGTAGTGTGTCCAGGCATCTCGAAATGATCTGACCTTGAATTTGGCTCTCTCTTACATTTTGTTTTTCTCTTGGAAGGAACAGTATTGTGAGCTCAATGCCTTTGGTTCCTTCTTCTTACCAATAAAAAAAAAAAAAAAAAAAAAAAAAAAAAAAAAAAAACTGGCTGCATTGTTTACCAACTACCATTCCGGCAGGATCCATCAGCGTATCATGCATTCTAATACAGTAGTTTCGTTTTTGAAGGCTCTAACATGCTTGCATGCATCGGCCTTGCTCACCTAATGGCTGCTCTCCATGCTGCTTGGTCAATGGCAGCCTCCCTGTTCAGTCCCTTAACCATGAGGTCACACTTAATGACCTTGTCCCACGTCTTTCTCAGTCTACCCCTCGCAACCCCACCCCCAATATTAATGCTTCTCACTATCTACACCCAATTATCATCCCCCATCCTCTCCACATGCCCAAACCATCTCAATCTACCTCTCCTCATCACAATACTAATAAACTCCAGTCCCATCCTACCTCTCAACTCTTCCATCGTAAACCCAGTCCCCCCAGGCCCTGCACACAGGGACACTGCACATCCACCTAATCACTGTTATTTCTGTACATTTGAGCCTGCGAATATCCTCTTCCTTTACTTCCCAGGTCTCACTATCACACAATATTACACTCCTAACACATGCTGCATGCAAAGATCCCATACCAAGTAGGCAGAGTCCTCTCAATGTCAGGAGAGGCAACAGCTCCCTGAACTTCTTCCAACCACTTCTCACCCTAGCCACAGAGCTAGCTCCAGCCCCATCTCCAGCACATAACATGTCTCCCAAAGAACAAAACTTCCACACACTCAAGAGACCCACCCGCAAGTTCAATCCTTTCAGGCCTGACAATTTCCACCAGCTCTCCCAGGCAGGCCACACACATAAAATCAGCATTCTCTCACAGTCTACCTCTAATACCACTACATCTTTTGTGCACCCACTTATCACAAACACTACACAAGATGGAATTACTTCCCACATCCTTGTGGCATATTGCACATGGCCACTCTCCTTTTTCTTTGACAGTACTGCCACCAACCCTAGATTTCATCACTTTTGTTTTATCTGCATTTACTCTTTAAGCCCTTGTACCCCATACCGTCTCTCCATTTTCTAAATCTTTCCTCCGCCTCCCTTTCATTCTCTGCAATCAACACCAAATCATCAGCATACAACATCTCCCACAGGAGTCCATTTCTGAAGTCATGTGAGAGGCGATGGCTGAATCGGTGGCACGGCGGCTTGCAGTCCTAATGGATCCAGGATCGAATCCCAGCTGGGGCAGGGAACAGTTTAAGGATTTGAATTTCCTAAAAAAAAAAAACAGACTTTCCTGATCTACCAGATGACCTGCCGACATGTCGTAAAAGTACCTCCGCTAATACCAGTACACCATTCCTGTATGAGACAGCCCCAGCATGTATTCAATATGGATGGTGGGTGTTAGTGCCGAAGTGGTGACATGTGGAAGTGTAGGAGGACTATTGGGCCTTGGGATAGGCCACTGCCCCAAAGAAACAGGCACTGAGCCTTTGACAAAAAAAAAAAAAAAAAGTACCATGATAAACAACAAGGGATTCAAAACTGACCCCTGATGCACACCAACATTCAGTGAAAACTCATCACCCAAATCTCTATTCACTCGTACCTGGGTGCAAGCACCCACATATACGGCTATAACCACCCTAACCAGCCACTCCTCCATCCCAAACTTTCTCACTGCCCACTTCACCACCTCTCTAGGGACTCTGTCAGGGGCCTTCTCCAAATCAACAAAAACAAAGTACAGTTCTTTTCTTTCCTATATCTTTTTCCTGAAGCTGCTGGACAATGAATACAGCACCAGTGGTTTAAAATCCCCATTTGTAGCTTTCAGAGGTACAGCTGATGCTTGATTTAACGAACTCCAATGTAGCAGGAGCCCAAGAAAAAGGAATACAGTAATTATTTTCAGGTATTTTTGCTCTATTTAACAGAAAATTTCCATTAAATCTACAGGACCATAATTCCACTAGGGAAATTCCGTACAAAATAATGCAATTTGGGGGGGTTTTAATTATGGGTTCAGACTGCTGTGTGAAGCACTGAGAGTTAGTAGAGTTTGCTACATTTGGGCTGGCTTCAAGAATTTAGCAGAAAAGAGCTCAAAATACCAGAAAAATTATATTATGCCTTGGTTACGGAACTCAATTTAGTGGAAAATTCGAGAAAATGGAATGGCGGTTGGCTGAATTAGTACGTTCAATTGAGCATCTACTGTTTATAAAAATGCCCAGTAACTGTAGTAATCCAGGAATAATAACGAGTAACCTGTGAAAGACTCATTTCAATGGAAAATATGGACAGGCTGCACCCGTTTATTGAAGAAATCTCTTGGCCACAAACTCCCAAAAGTTGCCAAAGCTCACCTGACAACTCAATTGAAGTTGGTCACCTCTTCCTGGCTCAAACAGTCGCATACTTTCTAAAATCCCTTCCATGATAATTATTAGTGAACAGTACATAAATTCTGCAATAATGTAATCATTTGTTATTATACTGTACTAGTTTCCTAGACATGATTTACTAAGAAAAATATTGCATAACTTCCTAAAATACATAAAATGACAAGTGGTGTGATAGCATTCATTACATAATATTACAAGTCTCACTGCATCTTTATTTTGAAACACTTATCACGTAGTTTTCAAACAGATTAATGCTTCATCTGGCAAATGCTGAAGTAAATTTCTATCTATCTATCTACTGCCCGATGTCATAATCCCGTAAGGAGTGGCCATTTGACTTTGAGTTATTTGTTTTACGGGGAGGGACACTAACCCTACACCAACCCACTTGCTGACACGTAGGGAGCACGTATGCTTTGGTTATATGGTTACCACCAAGCGTTGTAAATGGTTTCTTGGCTTACAGGAAACCATTTGGCTTGTCACTCAATGTAAAGCCACCTGTAATGGAAAGAAAAGCAATAAGAAGTGCCAGGAAAGATGGGAGAAATAGGAGGAGAGGAGGGCAGACACGGAAAAAGAATGCTAAAGGCTAAAGAAGAAGTAGGCAGTACTACATCAAGTGAGCGGATGATGGTTGCCACCACCTACCACAATACTTCACTGGATGATATTTATGAAAAAAGTATAATTTTCAAACCTGGAAACATGGGAAGACGAAACTTCCAGTGATATGCGGGCATCGAATAAGCCAAAAACGTGGTGTGTGAGGCCAGTGCAGACGATCTTAAACTGATCTGTATTAATGTTTTGCACATTCAAACGGCTTTATATTTTGTACTGTACAGTATATAGATATATTATTGTAAATTCACTAACCACGATACCTTTCGCGGGATGAGTGCATCTTTGCATACGGTCTTCACCTCAGGTCTACTAACATCTTGCAATCAAATTACAGTACTTTATATTAGCTTCATATACAGTGCTCGTCAGAAGTATCGAGCGCCCTGCATCCCTCCTACGAAACAAACCTTTCAACATTGAAAGAACACATAAATAATGCATTTTATTTACCTTTAGTGCTTCGTAGGGTATCCTTTATGCTTCTTCACGGACCTGAGAAGTCTTGGAAGTGAAAGGGCGAGGCTCCTGAGGTGCTGGAGGGGTATTTTGTCCCAGGAGTCACGAATGGCGGCTTCCAGCTTAGGCAGAGAGCTCACGTCCTTCCCTTGGAGACTCTCCTTTACGAGGTACCAGAGGTTTTCAATCGGGTTGAGGTCTGGACTATTTCCTGGCCAGTCTGTCATGAATGATACCTCGCAGTCACGAAGCCAATTGGTGACCGATTTGGCCTTGTAAGCAGGTGCACCGTCCTGCTGAAACACTCGTGCACCTGTTAGCTCGAAGGAGTCTGGTAAATGATCACACAGAAGCTCCAGGTAAACATCCTGATTCACTCTTATGTTCTTGGGAAGCACAACAAGCTTCCCTAAACCTTGACCAGAAAAACAAGCCCATACCATGAGTGAATCAAGATGTTTAAAAGTACTTTCAACACACTGTGGGTCAAGTGGGTCACTACCTTTGCGCCGGTACACACGTGCTCCTCTGTTACAGGTGACACTAAACGTTGCCTCATCAGACCACAACACTGACAACCATTGCTCGTCACCCCAGTTAAGATATTTATTAGCAAAGGCAAGCCTACGAAGTCGCTGGTTTTTTGTGAGAAGAGGCTTCTTCACAGGCCTGTGACTTGTGTAACCAAGTTCATGGACCCTAAGAGACACTGTTCTCAGAGACACCTCACCAAACACTTCTGGGTTGCTCTCCTTTATTTTCCTTGCACTCACACGAGGATTAAACTCTACTGCATGTTTTAAAACATTAACAGACCTTGGGGAAGTTTTCCTAGGCCTACCAGACCGCGGTTTCTTTGTGGGAACTTCACCACTGTTTTCCACTCGAAACCACGCGCACCACCGACGCACTGTTGATCGAGCCACACCAACCAATTCACTAATTTCCTTTGTCTGGTGGCCTGCCTCCTTTAGAGCAATGATCTGGGATATGATTTCACTTGATAGTTCACGGGTAGGTGTCATAACAAAGTGGTTGAAGCCAAAACACTGCGGGACACTCGGTAAAAAATGGCACCAAAAGAGAGGAAGATGCGGCGAAGTTCCTCTCTCTCAGGCAGCCCATGGGCAACTGAGGTGGGAACCAACCACAGCGTCGGAAGGCCTCAGGGTACCGTGACCTCATGCTAGCGCCGCAAACTTGTGGCTCAATTTTTACCCCCCAAAATGGGTGATTCTTTTTTGGCCATAAGTAATGCGTGCCTGGTGGTAGGAGCTCGATAATTTTGACGAGCACTGTATACTGCAGATATAGGGACATAAATTTTTAATTCTATTCAAATAATAAGAGAGCATGAACACTGATGGACTGAGCAAAGAACAAGGTTGGTCCCAGAGATGAGATGGTATGCTAACTTACTTTGGTGATTTCCTTCACTTATCATAATGGAGTATCTTTTCCTCACTGATGTGAGTAAAAATGTTAATAATTTACTTTTGACTACCGTGATACCTGATGCACATAAAAGAAGGTAGTTTTGATGATCAAATATTAATGCATTTAAAAGAAGGTAGTTTAGATGATCAAATATTAATGCATTCAACTAAGTTATCAGGAGAAAATTGGCAACTTTTGGGAGTTTGTGGCCAAGGCAATTAAGAAGGGAGTCATTCTTTACGAAATGGGCACAGCAATTCCACCCATGTAATAACAAAATCACGATCTCAAGTTAAGTAATTTTGGCACATATAAAACAAATAGTTAACTGTTGAATTGTGACTGCAAGACGTGTGGGAAAAAAACAAAATATTCCTTTATTTTGGGGCATTCATGGAAGCAGGCAGGTTGCCATTGGAAGTGTTTACCAATGATCTCTCCAACTAGTCACGCTGTTTACCAACTACTGCTCCAACTGGGTGTGTCAGTGTATCACGCATTCTAAATCCTCTTTTACATCTTTCAGAGGAGTGTTTAGAAAAATGCCCAGTAGCTGTGGTAATCTAGGAATAATAAGTAACCTAAGAAAGATTCATTTCAGTAGAAAACACGGCAAGGCCGCACCCGTCTGCTAAAGGCTTTAGCTTAACGAATCAACGGGTCTTACGACAACATGGAGGCAGCTGAGGGTGACAACGACACCGCTCCTGTTGCCTCCACACTGGACTTTCAGTGGTTCTTGAGGGAACCTGATGAGGACGAAGTGGCACAGAGGTGGCAGCATGAGGTAGCAGCACATTTGCCTTGTGCTGGGAGACCATAGTCTGCTCCATGCCTAGGAACCCCTCCCCCTCCCCCGTTCATTCAAGCAATGTTGTCCATCAGAGTCAGGTAAGAATCTTACGATACTGTTCATTTCCATTAAATATGCTTTACTAATTTCTTTTCCAGGTTGTTCGTGTTCACTTGTGACCAGTTTGAAGTCGGTTTGGGGGTAAGGGTAGGCAACTTTTTCCAAAATGACAGACTCATAAGTCTACCTATCTATTGCCAGAAGCCTTAATCCTGTAAGAGGTCACCACAAACAAATCACCTCCATGTCGCTCTGTCCCCCACCGTTTCAGTGCCCTGCTTCCAGCTCACACCCCCCTCTCTCATATACCTCTCCATTTCATCCCTCAATCTCTTCCTTGGCCTCCCCCCTCCCTCTTCCCCCCTCCACCTCACTCACATACACTCTCCTCATCAGTTTCTCACCCTCCATCCTCTCCACATGGCCAAACCCACTCAATGTGCTTCTCCTAATGCTATTATCACATCCACATCCACACCACACTGCTCCTTCACTTCCTCATTTGTCAGTCTGTCTCTCCAGGTGACTTCACATGCTCCTCTCAAATAAATCATTTCCACTGCTCTCACTCTTGACTTCTGTCCCACCAAAAGATCCATGCATCTCTTCCATACATTAGAGTTGGTATCACGATACTATTATGTATTAGATTTTTCATTTCAATGCTCACTTCCCTGTTTCTTATCACTGCTTTCAAAGAACCAGAAACCTTTCTTCCATGGTGTACCCTTTCAAGCACTTCACCCTCTAAACTTCCATCCTTACTCATCACACTACCCAAGTACTTAAATGCACTCACATTTTCCATTTCCTCCTCATCCAACCTCGCTGTACATTCACCGACTTCACTTCTCTCGAAGACCATAACTTTACTCTTCCCTAAATTCACTTTTAGATTCTGTTTCTTACACACTCTCCCAAATTCATTCACTAAGCCTTGCAGCTCCCCTTCGTGTTCACTTAACAACACAGTACCATCTGCAAACAACAGTACAGGGAGTTTCCAAACACTGCTCTCTCTCACCAGGGCTGCTCTAACTCACTGCCCTACCTTGTATCTCTTTTATAACCCCATCTATATTCAGACTGAACAACCATGGAGACATGACACATCCATGTTTCAATCCAACCTTCAAATAAATTCACTCAGTTCACTATCCACACGCACTGCAGCCTTAGCAACCCCACACATATACTCTTTGTGGCCTTCAACAACTTCCCATCTACTCCACATATTCTTAATACTTTCCACAATCCTTGTCTATCCACCCTGTCATATGCTTTCCCCAAATCCATGAAGGCCACATACAACTTCTTTTCCTTCTCTAGAAACTTTTCCACCATAGATCTAAGAATGAATATCTGACCTACACAATCTCTTCCACTCCTAAATCCTCCCTGTTCTTCTCCAACTAATTCCTCAGTTATTTCCTAATTCTGTCAGTATCCTAACATATACTGTATATATAAATATATACATAAATACATATATATATATATATATATATATATATATATATATACTTTTCCTATTACACTAAGAAGACAAATGCCCCTTTGATTACCACACACTTCTTTTTCCCCTTGTCCTTTGTACAGGGGAATAATTATACCTGACTCCCAATCCTCCGGGACTCAACCTTCCTCCCAGGGCAACATGCACATCTTCCACATCCATTCCACTACTATCTCTCCCCCATGCTTCAGCATTTCACCACACACTCCACCAACTCCTGGGGCTTTCCTCATTTGAACTTTCTTCATTTCTTCCTCAACTTCCATCCTACTGATTTCTTCCTTTCTTCTCACATCCCCCCTCCTCTCACCCATTTCCCAGCCACTTATAATTGCATTACTTTTATTCTCTAGGTTCAGCAACTCACAAGTAATTTTCTCAATAATATAAGTTATACCTAACTTGCGGAATTCTCAAATAGAGCCGTGTGCTCAGTCTCATATGAACGCGATTTAGGAGATTCTGCTGTAGTAATACTTTTATGGGCAGCATTTCCTCTGACATTACTGAAGAGTTTGATGATGTCCAAGCACCCAACAAGTGTTCCTTCTTTAACCCCTAAAACGCGGCTGTGTACGCGCGATCCCCCCCCTGTGGCGGGGTTGTAGCGGGGTCTGAGTACCTGTGGAAAAATATTAGCCAAAAATCATAGATTAACCCTAGAGCATTAAAATTTTTAAGGCATATATTACTTACATTCAGCTATCTCCTGAGCCACATGTTGAGCCTTCGTTGACTACCCAAGGACTTGTGAAGACTTGCAAAGTTGGGTAACAAAGTCTTCACTCTCACACCTCCAGAAACCCGGTTTTCTTTCTACCACAGCCTCAATCTGTCACAGTACACTTTATACAACAACGTACAGGTTGTTTGGAATCCGTATTTGTAAATAAGAACTGAAAATAAGGCTAAAATGGACGGAGCACACGGCCGACATGCAGCGCGGTGGCGATCTTCCCGTCAATATTGTCACATTTGCCTTTTCTCGGCAAAAAACACGTATACTCCATTTTTTTCCATCATAGGACTTCGCAAACATTTGCCTGTCACTATTACGGTAATAAAAATCAATGTCACTGCCAGTATTGTGGACTGGGAATGAGGAAGACCACCGCGGCGCGAGTTTATTCAGCCTTACGGCAGGCACTTTATTCTCGCTCCTGTCGGCCACTCGCACTTCATTTCTATCGCTCACTTTCACTGTATCTTTTTTTTTTTTGCCTTATTCATCAGTGTCACTGTCCAGTGTTATAAAAATAATATTTTATACACAAAAAACTTTTACTTTCAGAACATAGAATAGGAAAATATGCTTTTATCTTTTTACACTGGAGTGACTGTCACTCGCAATACTTATATGATTACTATGTACAATTATTTACAACAAAAAACACTGTAACTGTCAGTGCTTTTACAAGTACATACACTAATTTACACTCATAGGCTGTCACTGTCAGCACGTAAAAGAAAACTAAACAATATTATCACTGTCACTCTCAGTATTTTTCCCAATATTTTTACCCTTATTTTCAAAATCTACTTAGGCTGTGGTAGTCGAAAAAACACGGGTAAGCACAGAGGGGAACTTTGCACTCTTTGCACTGCAAGGAGGTGCGCCTAAAAGTTATTTCCTGCCTGGTAGTGTGGCTGCACACATGACACCTCCTCAGTGCTTTCCCCCTCTTTGCAGTGGCTGGCAGTGGCTCCAGGCGGTGTCGCTGAAGGTAGGCCATACACTGTAGGCGGTCTGGAGGTGTGTGAGGGTGGCGTTTGGGACCTGTTGAAAGCACCTGGCCATAACGCTGAAGCAGCTGGTAGACACAAGTCTTGGAGAATCTTCTGAGAGAGTAGTTGGCTGGCTTCCTGTTCTTGATTTTATACAGGATGAAGGCATTCAACATGCACATGTCAATCAAGTGCAAGAACACCTTCCTGTACCAACGACGATTTTTCCTCAGACAGTCAATCTCTCCAATCATCATATCCGACTTGTCCACCAGCCGCATATTGACGTTATAGTCAATTACAGCATCAGGCTTCATCACAGGCTCGCCAGTCCTTCTGTCGACCTTCCCTGTTGCCAGCATTTCACCCTTGTGTACTGTGGTGAGCATGTTCACGACTCTCTTATCATGCCACCTGATCGCAAGCATCTTGTCAGATTTCTTCAGGTGCACGTCTCCCCGCTTTGACTTTTCAGCCTCTGGGAAGGCAGGGTAATGTGCCCTGTTACTTCTGACAGTGCCACAGGAGCCGACGCCGTGTTCAGAAAGGTACTTGGCAAGTTTTGGAGCTGTATAATAATTGTCCGTATACAGGACATGATTCTCGCCAAAGTACTTTTCCAAAAGCACTTTCACCACAGAACCAGAGAATCCAAGGGGGTCAGTCTTATCCAAGTCGACATTGCTGGTGGTGTAGATGACGAAGTCAAGGATGAACCCCGTCTTGCAGTCACACAGCACGAAAAACTTGATTCCAAAGCGGTGGCGTTTGCTTGGAATGTACTGGACGAACCGAAGACGGCCCCTGAACAATACCAAAGACTCGTCAATCACGACTTTCTTGAAAGGGCACAAGAACCTCGTAAACTTATCTTTGATCATGTTCAGGATTCCCCTCACTTTCCATAATGGGTCAGTTTGGGAAGGCTCATCATTATTCGCGAAGTGAAGATAAGTCATCAGCTGCCTAAAACGATCGCGGCTCATGTATTTATTGAATATTGGTGTTGGGCACAGCTCGTCAGAACCCCAGTACTCTTCCAACTTATGCTTCCAGTTGTGCGGCATAAGCAACATCAAGGCAATAAATACAAAAAGCTCGCGGATCGTCAAAGGCACCCATGATGCCATCCGCGACGTGGATGGCGTCGCAGCCTCACCTTCTTCTTCGCGAATTGGCGCACATTGCCCCTCGTACCTGTTGGTCTCGGTACAGATGTGCTCCATAACCTCGTCGTCAAGGAAGGCCAACAGGTAGTCAACACATTCACCATCGTCGTCCACAGGGAAGTCAGCCTGAAGTCCACACTCACTTTCGTCAAAGGGCAGATCTTCAGGCACAAAATCTGATCCCTCTGACCACACAAAAGCATCTAAAGTTCCCTGCCTAGGCTGGGAGGTGCTTGGGGCGGCGGGTGAGGCAGGTCGTGTGGGAGTGGGTGAGGCAGGCTGGGCAATAGTAGGTAAGGGAGAGGTTATCCCAGGCCGTGTTGGTGTTGTGGTGGTGGTGGTGGTGGTTGGAGGGAGATTATCGCTTGGGTCAAGGTCACCCGCGGTGGCGTGACTCCTGAGTTGCCTAGTGGGAGTTAGCCTAGGGGACTTAACTTTACTCACACGAACACTAGGCCTACGATAACCTCTCATACGTAACATTGCTCGTCTACTTCCCTTTCTCGGTGGTGATGGAGACTCCGATGACTCAGGAGACAGGACAGCAGACGAGGAGGACGAGAGAAGAGGGCTGGGAGAACGTGGCGGGCTTGCGGTGGTGTGGCGTGGCGTAGTGGACAATGGCGGTGCACTGCTGTCTCTGCTCCTCTTCCTTTTCTCTCCCTTTCCATATTCGAGGCCCCTTTTCACCAGGGCCTTCCCTGTAGAGGTGCTGGGCACAGTCACAGTTTCCTCGGGCACAGAAATCATCACTTCAGGGGCTGAATCAGCACTCGATTGTGTCTCTGATTCAGCCAGGCTAGACAAAACACCCACGTCACTGCCGTAGTCCATAGAGGCTTTCAACAGTTCAGATGCTATGGCCGAGTCACTTAGCCCCTTGGTAGTCACTTGTAAAGTTTTGAAGGGCGTAGAGGTAACAAAACCCTTTTTTGGAGGGCTAGAAGGCACGGAACTAGAAGAGCTAGAGCCTGACATGGTGTCACCGTGGCAGATTTGCATGGACTGACGCTAATCTGGGGCAAACCGCGCGAAAAAATGACAGTGTGACAACTGGGGAAACAAGCGTTTCCCAATAGCAAAAAGTGCTTGCGAGATGACGGCGCAGATTGACACGTATCAGCCATCCGCGCGTTGCCATATCGCACGACGAGGGAGGGCCACGCATCGGTGCGTCCGTGGGTAAAAAAAATGAGACTTGGCAACAACCGAGGTCAGTAGTACAAAGGTCAAGTGTGCTAAAAGTAGCTCACGGGTGGCGGGACTGAGAGACAATACCAGCTTGAGCCTGCTTGCCCGCGGTTATTCAAAATTAACTCAAATCGCAAACGCGACGACCCGCCGTCTTGCCCTTTGGGCCGACCGTCGCAAAAGCGACGATCCGCGTTTTAGGGGTAAAAAAAAAAAAAAAAAAAAAAATGAGGCACAAGTATAAACCCTTTCAGAAATTGTAAACAAACATTCTGACTAGTCATTTCATCCTCCATGATTTCCATCTATCTATCTATCTATTATAGCCCAACGCCCTAATCCCACAAAGGGTGGCTGCAGACAAAATATCTCCAAGTCACTCTGTCACCCACCATCTGACTGCCCTCCCCCCAACTCACTCCCCCCTCCCTCATATACCTCTCAACTCCATCCCTCCACCTCATCCTCGGTCTCCCACTCCCTCTCCTTCCCTCTACTTCACCTACATACACCCTCTTAGTCAGTCTTGTATTCTCCACTCTCTCCACATGTCCAAACTACCTCAGTGTATTTCTCCTACTTTCCTCAACCACATCCACATCCATCCCACAATGTTCTTTTGCTTCTTCATTCGTCAACCTGTCCATCCATGTCACTGCACATGCTCCTCTCAGGTAACTCATTTCCACTGATCTCACTCTTGACTTGTTCCCCTCTAGCAAGGTCCACACCTCCCTTCCATTTGTCAGGGTAGGGATCACAATACTATCATGCAGTGACTTCTTAACTTCCATACTCACCTCCTTATTTCTCATCACCGTTTTCAGTGAACCAACAACCTTCCTACCCTGCTGTACTTCATCCCCCAAAATTCCATCCTTACTCATCACACCACCCAAGTACTTGAATGCACTCACATTCTCCATACCCTCACCATCCAACCTCACTGTGCATTCTGTGACTTCATTCCTCTCAAACACCATAACTTTACTCTTGTTTACATTAACTTTTAGATTCCTTTTCTTACAAACTATCCCAAATTCATTCACCAAACCTTGCAACTCCCATTCATCTTCACTCAACAATACTGTATCATCAGCAAAGAGCAATACCGGAATCTCCCACACCTCACCCTTATTCATTAGAGCCACCCTCACATCCACTGCCCTACCTTGCACCTCCTTTATAACCCCATCCATGAATATATTAAACAGCCATGGGGACATCACACATCCCTGTTTCAGTCCCCCATTTACATCAAAGAAGTCACTCAGGTCACCATCCACTCGTTTCAGTCCGAATATATTCTGAGAAGCTTCTCTTCCAGTATTAATACAAATGTTTACATTTTTGGTCTGAATAAGAAACTTCTCTTCCTGTACTAATACAAATGTTTACATTCTTGGTCAGAATACTTTCTGAGTAACCTCCCTTCTTGTATTAATATCAACATTTTTAAATTGATATATAAATAAATTATCTAAATGGGCAAAACATGCAAAAATACTACGGTGTGGATGCCTATACCAAGCACAGCATCAAAACTGGAGGGTATTAAAACTCGTGTTCCAATCTATGCACACTGTAAGAAAGCTTAGGAAAAGTAAGGATTTTTTTTCTCTGTGCATATCAGAGGAAAATGTATGAAAAAGAAGCAAACATTACTTAAGTGCCTTCCTAAAATTTTGTCACTATACTACTGAAACAATAAAAATTGTGGCAAACTGAATACCAAAACTGTGCCATTTCAGATATTAATAAAGCTACAGTGAATAAATGCCCACTGCTGAAATGCTTATGGGAAAGTAATACCAAAGTTGTTAAATGACTTTCTCAAAGTTCATACCCCAAAGTGCTGAAAAAAAAAACAAAAATCCTAAACCTGAGCTCCAAAGGGCACCCAAACTGTGTCATTCCAGCTTTAAGGCTATGGCAGATCTATACAAATAGTTATAAAGTACAGTATATGTATATATATAAATATATATATATATATATACACAGTATATATATATATATATATATATATATATATATAGTGTGTAAGTGTTAACTTGATTTTGCCCAAAACTTACAATCATATTGCTAATAAGAGCCAAAAAGTGCCAAAATGTGCACCAAATACCACCCAATATGTGTTTCTTTGGAACACAAAGCTACAGTAGATTTTCACAAACTGTTGAGAAAAAAAAAAAAAAAAGTACTTAAGCCATGTTTCTTAAATTTCACAACCATACTCTTCAAAATGGCACAAAAGTACCATTCTGAGCACCAAAACTGTACTGTCTTGGAAACTATTAGCCCATTGGCTGCAACACAACTCTTATGAGGTAGGTTTGGAGGACTGCAAAGGAACTTATAAGCACGATTTCTCCCATCTCAAACCACAAAACTTCTGGAGGGAGCAGCGTCATGCAAATTTAATGACATATTAGGCTTACGAGCATCTCTAATCCCTACCGCCAAGGGTGAGCCCAAAAGAAGCACTGCAGTAGTTACTATGAAGAATATTCATGTACTTCCTGGGCCATTTACTGTACATCAGCAACTGAGAAAGGCTTAAACCTGTTCACAGAGCTGGTTCTTGATGATAAAATCAAATACAATACCAACAGTGGCTAAGGGAGGAGATGGCCCGAAGGAGTACTGAAATAATGACCAAAAATAATGCATGGTGCATAGTTTATTGTAGACTGGGCTAATTGGCAACTAGTTCAGCCTCAAACTGTACAGTAGTCAAACCTACTCGGTTAGTTGTCAGTTTCCCGTCAACTCAAAAACTTCTGACTACAGCTACTCCAAAACTATGGTGCGTTGAGGAAAAATGTTTTGTGGGTACCAGTATATGTATCATGCCATTTCTTATATGGTGATGAAGCTTGTAATGGCCACTAAACTGGATGAACTGCCACATCCACAGCAATTTTGCAACACTCCAATGATGCAGCCCACAGGCTAATGCTACAGATGAACTACACACATACCTAGAAAGCTTATGGCAAAGTAATGTATGTTATTTAAGCAACTTTTTAAAAAACTCTGCAACCATACTGCTGAAAAAAAAAAGCAAAAAAGCATCAAACTGAACACCATACGTGCAATATCCCATAAATTATCAAAGCTACAGTGGCCCAACATACATCACTAAATAGACTACGAAAGAGTAACAGGTGCTACTCAAATGATATTTCTAATATACTGATGAAAAGAGCAAAGAAGCAATAAACAGAGGGAAAAAACAAAAAACAAAAGGCAAGTGTATTACCTGCTATGTTTTGCCATATGCCAACAGCCACTAAACTGATCGCTTATTATGCAACTTCCGAAATGAGATGGATCATTTCAAAGTGTGCATTAATATTAGGCAAGTGGGATGACACACTTCTTCTTTTGGCTAAAATAACAACATTAGCATGCTTGCTAATTTGAACATGTTTCACACTTCCAAGTGCAGATGCCTCTACATTCACATCAATATGGGGCAAGACTTAAACTCTTTCATCAACTAAGGTCTCTCTCTATTCACCAGAACATCACACTGGGAGTCACTGTCTTTCTCTTTCAGCAACCATCATTTTATTCTAGTCTAATTTATTTTCACAGCATGATGGTCATACACATCAACAAAACTCTGTAATAATTCGCAATGCTCTGGTTCACTATTATTAAGTATAATCATCAACATACATTAGATTTAAGATACTGCACCCTCTACCATTCCTTACTTTCCTCATCCCTCTCTCCATATTCATTTTTACCTTTCTAATAGGTGTTGACAGGATGCCTAAATATGGTAGTACTGTTTACCCTAGGTGAAGCAGCTTCAGTGCCTACTTGGAAGCCAAACCTCCTCATACAGGTATTTCCCTGCAACTTGCCATGGGAAAGGATCCTTGTCCAACCCTGGTGAGGAGCTCTCTATCACAATGGAGTGTTGGTTCCCTAGATGAAGTACTGCACTGTACTTGTAGGATGGCCCCACAGAAGAAGTTGCTTACCTCTGGTCAATGGGTCTGCTCAGCCAGACAGACCAGGGTTAAGCAACAACAACAAACTCTCTTGTACAGTAACCCCATGCACATATGTAATGAACAGTCCAGCGGACATCACACATTCTTGTCTCACTCCAGCGTTGATATTAAACCTCTTACTCAGACAACCACCAACCCACATACAGGCGTCACCAGTCACCACCATCGTCAAACTCTCAACAACATTCAACAGCTTTTCATCCTTATCACACATGTACCAAACCTTCCATAATCACTTTATTTAGGTGGACATATGCATTTTCTATAATTTAGACTCTTTTAAGAGTTACTAAACTTACATCTGGTTTAACAAGTACAGTACACTGTACTATCATTCCATAATCAGTAGTACAGTAATCTATTTCTAAAGAAAGAACAAGATATTATATTTCGTATCAGAACTTCTCTTAAGTTTTTCTCATTCATATAATATATGAATGAGAAAAACTTAAGAGAAGTTCTGATACGGAATACAATCTCTTGTTCTTTCTTTAGAAATAGATTACTACTGATTAAGGAATGATAGTACAGTGTACTGTACTTGTTAAACCAGATGTAAGTTTAGTTAACTCTTATAAGAGTCTAGATTTTAGAAAATGCATATGACCACCTAAATAAAGAGTGATTATGGAAGGTTTGGTACATGTGTGATAAGGATGAAAAGCTGTTGAATGTTGTTGAAAGTTTGACGATGGTGGTGACTGGTGACGCCTGTATGTGGGTTGGTGGTTGTCTGAGTAAGAGGTTTAATATCAACGCAGGAGTGAGACAAGAATGTGTGATGTTCTTATATTATAAGAACCTGAGTTGTGCAACAGCAATGAACAATTCACTGAGTCACACTAAGGAACATTACCATAAACACCATAGCATCACATCAGTCTTAATTCCGGACAAATCCTTTACAAAAAGACCAAGACTAAAGGTAATCGAATCAGCTATTCAATAACATTCAGCATACCAAGCCAGCAACAAGAACAAACAGTGCTGCTGCCTAGACATCAGCTGCATTATTCATCACAGTAAACAGAGTCTTGATTACTAAAACTGGCTAAAAATCCTCAAATCATGGCATCACAAAACTTACTCACCTTTCATTATCCTTTTTGTATTGTAAGGACACACTACTTTACACAGGCTACCACATGACAATTTAACTTAGCTGAGGAAACTTCTGGCAGTCAGAGAGTTAAAAACCATCTTGATTAATCTTTGGACTGCTTGAAATCTCTATGCTGAATACAATGGTCTGGATTTACCCTGATTAAAATACCCACATGTGTCCAAGGTAGCAAAAGGGTTAAAGGGACTCATATTGATGCAAACTCTACAAAAAATTTAAATCCATCACCATAAAGTGCTAAAAAAATGCTATGACATTCCATATCAATTTCAATAACCATGCTTATGGACCATTTTGCCAGGAATCTGGCCTTTAAATAATCATTACTACAGCACATGCCTTTTAAGATTAGAAAACATCCTTTCCAAAACATGCAGAATGGCTGCTGCTGAAAGGTAAAAATTACGAGGAAAAATAAATAAAATTTATTAGGCACAAAAGAAAGGTTATGGAACCTAACAGGATAGATCCAGTATGTGATACAACAACGAAAATATGGTAAACCAATGAGTCCAAATAGAATAATCAACAATGCCTCCATGTACCATACACATTAACAAATGTAAAGAATCATCAATATTTAAAGACACATCAGAGGAGCACAAAAATGTTAAATACAATGCATTAAGAAAGTACTGGACCAATATATGAAACTACTTCAACAACTGCTGCAGCAATCTGGTCTGAGAAATAAGGTCAGATAATCCTCTTTTCATTAAAGTTAAAGCAGTGCACATCAAACTCATTTGACTTATACACATTAAGTTAGCGTTAGCTGCCTGTAATACTGTGGAAACCTGCTACAGTAATAATACAGAAATAAGAGATAAAGCAGTAGTAATTAATAATAAAAAATAATAATAATTATTATAATAAATGATACTGTATGTGGTAGGTGGGGAAGTTCACCATCCACTCACTCGATGTAGTGTTGCTGTCGGGTGTCTGCCCTTTCCTCTCCTCCATCCTTCTTTCCTTCCATCCTATTCTGTCTTCCTTTCTTTCATTCTTTCCTTGTCCTTCTGCCTACGGGTAACATTACACTCCCTCTTCTGTCTTTCTTTCCTTCATTCTTTCCTCTTCCTTCTGCCTGTGGGTGACTCTACACTGAGTGACAAGCCAAATGGTTTCCTGTACACCAGGAAACCATTTCCTATGCTGGGCGGTAACCATATAACTAAATTTTGGCACCTGGTGGTTCAGTGGGTAATTATTGCGCTCTGGTCGGATTAAGCCAGTGAAGGTTTATATCCAATGGGTGGTTGGGGTTTATTGCTCACGTAATGCCACTCAGGGATGAGTGAGGCTGGTCACTCTCATCTTAAATGTCGGGACCGCTCCTCGTGGGGCAATGTAGGATTAGATGATGATGAATGATACTGTAATAATAATAATAATAATAACAACAGTAATAATAATAATAAAAATAAGAAGAAAAATCATAATTGTAATAATAATAATAATAATAATAATAACGACACTATAATAATAATAATAATAACCTTCCTTTTCTGTCTTTCTTTCCTTCATTCTTTTCTCTTCCTTCTGTCTATCGGTGACTCTACACTGAGTGACAGGCCAAGGTTTCCTGCGCACAAGGAAACCATTTACTATGGTGGGTGGTAACCATATAACCAAATTATGGTGCCTGGTAGTTTAGTGGGCAATTAAGGTGCCCCAATTGGACTAAGCCTGTGTTGGTTTATATCCAAAGGGTGGTTAGCGTTTATTGCTCACATAATGTCACTCAGGGATGAGTGAAGCTGGTCACTCACACCTTAAATGTCAGCTAGCCCTGGGCTCCTACGCTCCTTATGGGGCAACGCAGGATTAGATGATGAATGAATGAATAAGAAGAATTATAATAATAAATATAGTATCTATAATTTGTAATATCAATGGGAACCAATGTGCAAAACCTGATACTCTATCACATAAAGCTACCCTATTTAAACAAACTGTGTAGTACTTTACAGAGAAGAAAATCGACCTAAAATAATTTCATACCAGCAATCTCAATTCTCCTTTATCAACACTTATAAAAGGAGGATCTTGGAGGCACAGAGAAAGGAAGAGGTTCATCTGAAAACATATGAGCTGTTGGATTCTGGAAGAAAAAAAAAAAAAAAAAGTGAAGTGACCTCACTACACATATGGTAAACACAGCACTGGGAAATACAAGTGATACAAATATCTCCTTCCTCAACTTTGCCCACAGCCAAGTAAATAAATGCTTGGCCTCATAAGGACACTAACCTTGGGGCATCTCATCACTGCCCAGCATCTCAAAGCTGTCGAGTTCAGGGCCGCCCATGGTAGTGGGAGCCGCCCCAAAGATATCAGCTTGCTCGTCCAGCTCTGGGGGAGCAGGAGGCTTTCATGCACTTGGGTTTCATGCAGGCACCAGCACGTATACCCACCACACAACACTAGGCAACACTCACTCCTCAACTCAACTTAGTAGGATGAATGTAATACCCAGTAATTTACTTCAAGTTCAAACTGCGTACTGGATATATATAGGTAATGGATCTTTTAAGCAGCTGCAGAACCATACATTGAGAACAACAAATTGTGATGTATTGAAGCATTCTTGCATTGTAAACAGTCATACTTCAATAAGCACAAGTGAAATAATAATTACTGTAGCCATTATTCTATTTACTGCAATAACCTTCAAATGACACTCCCCTAGGAAGATACTGATATTGTAATGAAATTCTTGGCTGAGTTGAGGAGTGGGTCTCAGTATGAAAATCTACTCTGCATGGGTCAAGGCAGGCACAGACACTAAAGATGGTCATTTAAGTGAAGAATGTATTTCAATGGAGAAGAGAAAGCATATTAGTATTACAAGAGGACACTGTTGAGAAAGAATGGCAATGCATGTCAATACATGGAACTACTGTACTGAACAGAGTGCAGTTGTCATTTGGGGTACTACAACTTTTATACAATGTGCAACACAAATCAACACATGCAACATTTACACCAACTCAATAATTAAAGTAAAATAGGGAGATGACTTCCAAAAATGCAAGACAGCCAATGAACTGATTAACCTTTGCCTTATTAATACAGTATACTAATACATTACTGTATACCGCATCAAATTCACATCTGAAATTAATGTATCTTACCATAAAACTTAATTCTAATACTATTCTAATGAAAAACACAGGTCATAAACAATACTGTTATATCACTTGTTAATTTTTCATTCACAATAATTTTTAGTCTTTATGAGATATGCTTCAGTTACTAGTGTTTCTCCTTTTGCTTTGTTCAATCCAGAGTCAACTGAAAAATTTTCCCAGGTAACCAAAGCTCACAGGATCTTCTTCAGGCTAACACCAGGCAATCTGAACACAGTAGGGGAAAATCCCTTGCACGCTGAGTTGAAATGCTATTTTGATGAACACTTCCCTATGCAATATGTGTACTCAAGATTTCACAGTGGCTAATGCCAGATCTTCAGCAAAGAGACTGCTTGCAAGTAAATGATCACTAATTTATATAACATTATTAACTGCTAGTAGTGTCAGTTTAAAGGCTACTTAGATCCCACTATTATCTTCCTATGGGCAACAGATCTGTACTTCAACTGCACTACCAGTGTTTCTCGGCATGCTGTCAGTTCCTCATGGGATTTGCTTGAGCCAACCATGTCACTGTAATCCAGTGCAGTTGGCTCCCATGTGTGTTTTGTTTATGTTGTGTATGTATCTGGTGAGCAGTGCATGTATTCTGTATGTGCTGTGTGTGTTTTATGTATGTTGTGTGTGCTCAGTATGTTTGTTATGTGAAAAGTAGATTTTCATACCATTTGTATGTTGCCAGGGAGTGTGACCTACTTTTTGGTAGAGATATTGGGGGGAATAAAAGTGACTTTGGCCAAGCAGCCAGAGCGATCAGGCCTTTATAATGTCTACCCATTCTGCAGTTATGGGAGTTACATAATAACAGCCAGTACTGTATGAATTATCAGCGCTATTCAAGGGCCCACTGTACACCTAGTGTGTATATAGGTACAGTACCAGTATGTACTGTACTAATTAAGTCTAAACTGCTAAATTCATTCATTCATTCATTGCCAGACGCCATGTATCCCAAACGGGGTGGTCAAGGGCTTAGAGTTAATTGTTTTACAGGGAGGGGCACTAATCCTCCACCAACCCCACTTGACACGTAGGGATGCCAACAGCATCTGGTGTTCCCAGGCGGTCACCCATCCAAGTACTAACCAGACCCATCGTGGTTTAACTTCGCTGACCGGACGGGAAGCGGTGTACTCAACGTGGCATGGCCGTTGGCAACTGCTAAATTAATAGTCTAAATATAGTTTCTTGCAACTTCCTAACATAGTATGTTAGGGAGTTAGAATCCTTTTTACCTGTACACTGTATGTTAGAAACATACAGTATACAAGAAACAAGGATTCTTTATAAAGATGCACAACAGCTGTATAAAGTAGGACAAGTTTAATTTAAAAAAAAAAAAAAAAATGAACACAAAACATGTAGAAAGTCTCTACCTATCTACTGCCAGACGCCTTGATCCCATACAGGATGGCCACAAACATACCGTATCGCCTCCATGTTGCCCTGTTCCCCACCATTTCACTGCCCTCCTCCCAGCTCACATCCCCCTTTCTCATATACCTCTCCACTCCAACCCTCCATCTCATCCTCAGCCTCCCCCTTCCTCCCCCCCCTCCACCTCACTCACATACACTCTCCTCACAAGTCTTTCGCTCTCCATCCTCTCCACATGGCCAAACCACCTTAATGTATTTCTCCTAACACTCTCTATCACATCCACATCCACACCACAACACTCCTGCACTTCCTCATTTGTCAGTCTGCTTCTCCAAGTAACTCCACATTCTATCTAACTATCTAATGCCAGACGCCATCATCCCGTACGGGGTGGCCATTTGACTCTGAGTTATTTGTTTTACAGAGAGGGGCACTAACCCTCCACCAACCCACTTGACACGTAGGGAGCACGTATGGTTTGGTTATATGGTTACCACCCAGCATTGTAAATGGTTTCTTGGCTTACAGGAAACCATTTGGCTTGTCACTCAATGTAAAGCCATCTGTAATGGAAAGAAAAGCAACAAGTAGTGACAGGAAAGATGGGAGAAATAGGAAGAGAGGAGGGCAGGCACAGAAAAAGAATGATAAAGGCTAAGGAAGAAGTAGGCAGCACTACATCAGCCCCTATCAAATACCTCATTTCCGCTGCCCTCACTCTTGACTTGTGTCCTTCCAACAAGGTCCAAGCGTCACATCCATACATTAGAGCTGGTATCACAACACTATCACGCAATGACATTTTTATTTCCATGCTCATATCCCTATTTCTTATCACTGTTTTCAAAGAACCAGCAACCTTTCTTCCTTGTTGTAGCTACCCTTTCAAGCACTTCATCCTCCAAACTTCCAACCTTATTCATCTATCTATTGCCAAACATCTCAATCCCATAATAGGTGGCCACTACCAAATCACCTCCATGTCACCCTGTTTGATGCCATTTCACTGCCCAGCTCCCACCTTACACCCCCCTCTCTCATATACCTCTCCATTACACCCCTTCATCTCACCCTCGGCCTCCCCCTCTTTCTCCCCCCCTCCACCTCACTCGCACACACTCTCCTCACTAGTCGCTTGTTTTCCACCCTCTCCACATGGTCAAACCACCTCAACGTGTTTCTCTTAAAGCCTTCTATCACATCCACATCCACACCACAACGTGCCTCCACTTCTTCATTTGTCAGCCTGTCTCTAAACGCAATTCCACATGCTCCTCTCAAGTAACTCATTTTCACAGCTCTCACTCTTGACTTGTGTCCTTCCAACAAGGTCCAAGCTTCACTTCCATACATTAAAGTTGGTACCGGTATCACAATACAGTACTGTCATGAAGTAACGTTTTTACTTTTATGCTCAATTCCCTGTTCCTTATCACTGCTTTCAAAGAACAAACAACCTTTCTTCCCTGCTGCACTCTTTAAAGCACTTCAGCCTCTAAACCTCCATCGTTACTCATCACGCTACCCAAGTGCCTAACGCACTCACATTTTCCATTTCTTCCTTATCCAGCCTCACTGCACATTCAATGGCTTCATTTCTCTCAAACCATAACTTTACTCTTCCCTACATTCACCTTTGTATTCCATTTCTAACACACTCTCCCAAACCCATTCACCGAGCCTTGCAGTTCCCTTTTGTCTTCATTTAACAATACAGTATCATCTGCAAACAAAAGTACAGAGATGCCCTCTCTCAGTAGGGTCGCTCCAACATCCACTGCCCTACCTTGTACGGTACCTCTTTTATAACCCCATCCATACACATACTGAACAACCATGGGAACATGACACATCCTTGTTTCAATCCAACAATCAAATAGAAAAATTCACTCAGTTCACTACCTACACACCCTGCACCTTAGCACCCTCATACATAGCTACTCTTTACGGCATTCAACAACTTCCCATTAACTCCATAAATTTTTAATACTTACCACATTCCTTGTCTATTCACCCTGTCATATGCTTTCTCCAAATCCATGCAGGCTGCATACAACTTCTTTCCCTTCTCTAGAAACTTTTCCACTAAAGGCCTAAGAATGAATATCTGATCTACACAACCTCTTCCCTTCCTAAAACTCCCTGTTCTTCTCCAACTATTTCCTTTGTTATTTCCCTAACTCTATCAATACATACCGGTATCCTACCATATACTTTTCCTAATACACTAAGCAGACAAATGCCCCTATGACTACCACACACCTCTTTTTCCCCTTTACCTTTGTACAGGGGAATAATTATAACTGACTCATCCCTACGTGTCAAGTGGGGTTGGTGGAGGATTAGTGCTCCTCCCTGTAAAACAATTAACTCTAAGCCCTTGGCCACCATGTTTGGGATACAAGGCGTCTGGCAATGAATGAATGAATGAAAAATGACTTCCAATCCTCTGGGACTCTAACTTCCTCCCAGGCCAATCTGCACATCTTCCATATCCATTCTAATACTATCTCTCCTCCATGCTTCAGCATTTCACCACACAGTCCATCAATTCCTGGGGCTTTCCCCATTTTGAGTTTCTTCATTACCTCCACTACTTCCATCCTACTGTACTGATTTCTTCTTCTCTTCTCACCTCCCTCCTTCTCCCAGTCCTTTATACTTACAGTACTTTCATTCTCTATGTTCAACAATTCCTTAAAGCGTTCTCTCCATTTGTACACATTTTCTCCCTTCTCCACCAGCAATCTACCATTTTTATCTTTCACTCCCTGGATTACTTCTTTATCCATCCATCCATCCATTGCCAGACGTCATGTATCCCAAATGGGGTGGCCAAGGGCTTAGAGTTAATTGTTTTAAAGGGAGGGGCACTAATCCTCCACCAACCCCACTTGACACGTAGGGATGCCAACAGCATCTGGTGTTCCCAGGCGGTCACCCATCCAAGTACTAACCAGACCCAACGTTGCTTAACTTCGCTGATCGGATGGGAAGCGGTGTACTCAACGTGGCATGGCCACTTCTTTATCACCCTGTCTATCTCTTTTTACCCCATTTCAGAACATTTTCTTACGTTCCCTCCATTTTACACTAAAATTCCTTCCAAATTCCTCATCCACTCTCTTCTTACTCTCCCTTACTAATCTTTTCACCTCTCTCTTCCTCTCAGCATATAACTCTCTTCCATCTTTCAACTTCCTCCCTGCCCATTTCTCATCCACTCACTACCGGGCACCGGTATATGCTTTCTTCTTTTTCGTCACAGCTTGTCTCACCTCTTCATTCCACCATGCTGTTCCTTGAACTCTCTTTCATCTTCTCTTCACCCCACACACCACCTCACATGCTGCACAGATTTCTTCTGTGAATACGTGTATCTTGCCTACATCTTCGACGTCCCCCACCTGCTCCAAATTATATTTACACAATCACTCCTCCACTTCTCTCTTATATTCTTCCTTTTTTCCATCCTCTCACAACCTTTCTACCCTCCTTGTATGTACTACTTTCTCCTGTCCTTCTCTTCTCTTCTCCTACTCCTCCATTTCATTTGAACCTTGACTTTCACCATCACCATATGGTGGTCATCACACAAATAAATGGAAAAAACAAAAGTTAAAGTTATTTGTGAAGAGCATCAGGTACAGTATAAATGTGATAGTGGAAAGCAGTAGTATACCAATACTTTCAGCCTGTGCAGTCCCACCTGAGATGAATAAAATTGCCTTGTGAAAGCCAGAAAAAAAAAAAAAAAAAAAAGCATCATTGACCTGAATAGTAATGGAGATCATTTTTAACTTCTATTCCTCCAAGAGGTCTCTTTTGAACTGAAAAATAACTAAATACATGAAAAACATGATCTTGTGTTGGTCAAAATTAATATAAAATGATATCCTTGGTCTGATGGGTTTAAAGAATGATGAGATGACTTCAGGAGCGTAGTACAGTATTATCTGGAACTGGATTGATGTGGACTGGTGCAATGAGAGGTGCATCAGGTGTGGTAAGTGAAGACTGAGGTGTGGTGGTAGTAAAAGTGTAGTACTGTAGTAGGAGCATTAACATGGTGGCACTGTAAGAGAGTAGCCTTAGTGGGAGTGTTGCGGCATGAGCACAGTGGGGGCACGAGTGTAGTGGGATGAGCAATGAGGGCAGGCTAGTTGTGGCATGAGCACTGTGAGGCAGGAGTATAATGACATTAGCACCGTCAGGCAGGAGTGTAGTGACATGAGCATAGTAGGGACAGGAGTGCTGCAACATGAGCACAGTGAGGATTGGAGTGCTGTGATATGAGCATAATGGTGATGGGAGTGTTGTGGCAGAAGCACAGTGGCACCAGTGATGTGGCACGAGTCTTGAGGAAAAAGCAAAAGAAAGGTATGGCTGGAAAATGGCTGAACTGACTGACCTGGCTGTGGCTGAACGGTGTTTGGTGATACACTGGTAGGTGGAACAATATCATCATCAAGGCCGGCTAGCTGATCCTGCTCCCGGGCAAGGAACTCTGCAGCAGGGTCCACTTCCGTAGGAGGCACGAAATTATCACCAAAGCCATCCATTCTGTTAAATGATCATGACATTGCACTGGAATAGTAACATCAATCAGAAATGGGTATACAGAATTTGGGTATACCTTTGGAATTAACCAACATCACCGATTTTCATTACGTTACCTCCCTGAACTATTCTAACTAAGACTTACCTTTTAAGCCTAGTTCAAGTTGGGGGAGAGAATTTTGTAGGGGTAATCATGTAGAGGCTTAGGTCAGGCTATCGCTTAGTAGCGGATGAATGTCGCACCATACTGGCTGGTGCAAGCGTGTGCACTTGGTCTATTTCGAGCCTTAGGTCAGGCCTAGGTTAGGTTAGGTTTAGTTTAATGCAAAATAGTGTTTTTTGATCTTGATTTTGGGGGATAAACCCACTTTTGGAAATCTTACTCAAAATTCCAAAAGGGGGACTTTCCCCCAAAAATGAAGGTCAAAATTAATTAGAACACACTATTTTCCATCAGAAACCCAAAAAATAATTTAAAAAAATAATGTTGGTTACTTCTAAAAATATACCTTAATTTGTATTCTAGGCATCCACCAATTGCCTCGATCCTCGGTTTTGGTGGGTTTGGAAATCAGACTTACGATACTGCAGTCAATTATTACATACCGTATTATTTTATCTGCTCAAATGGAAGTGGTTGTTATACATGTTCTGTATATTGCAATATTATGGAGAAAACCTCCCAGCCTATAGGGGAAGGGCTGTATCTGGGAAATTATGCATTTTTTGAGAAACTGTTATCACCAGCTGAAAGAAAAAACTATTATTCATGTAAAAAACATTATTATTCAGAAGTAACTCTGCTGGGATATCGGCAGTGACGAAATCTGGAGCAAGTCATGCCATTCCACAATTAAAACTGAACTTTTACGGGCCAAACTTCAGTATCTGGGTCAGATTTTGTAAGTGTATTATCACTTCGTAAATGAATGCGAGCAAACAGATAAACGAAGATACGGAAATTCACAAGTTAATACCTAAACAACTAGATGTAAACACCGTACAGTCTGACAGCTCCTCCCCTCAGCGTCTTCCACATCCATAATCCACATTTACTTTAATTTACACTTAAGTAATCTAGTGTGGAGAAATATAGCTTGTAATAATAATAATTCTACAGGATGGAAATTTAGACATAAATTGAAAGAAAAAGCTATCAACATTTTTATATTCTACAGAGCAAATATTGCTCCTATGCAGTCGGTAGCTAAAAGGTCTGCGGATTTTATAACTGTCACACAAGTTCCTTTAGTACTTATTATTTTTTTTTTCGACCAGTTATTTATATGGCCATCATCATCAACAGCAGCAGCAGCAGCAGCAAAACCAGCCTAATATACGTCACTGACAGACGGTCTCTCCCACTTCATTTTATGGGACTTATTTGTTTCACCGACATCCCAGTGTTCCACGCCACTATGTCAGCCACTATGCGCAAGCTGCATGGGCTATTTCCACTTTCCAGGACCACTCAATTCAGCATCAGAGGAGAGCATGATAAAGAAAAGGGGAACGAAGGCGGGTCCCATAAGAACTGCTTGTCTACTACACCCTGCCCAGTGGCCAAAGTTCTAAGGGTGACCATCATCTCGTCACAGCCCTGCATAAGCCAGTTTGTATTCACCCAGGGCCAATCACCTTCCAACCTCTCCATCACCTGCATGTGTGCTTAACCCTATTGGTTTCCATCTTTGCACTAAGTTACCTCCCAAATACATATATCTTTTCTACAAGATGGGTCAATGTTTAACTAAAGGCCATATCTTCATGACGGATGAGGCAGTTCCAGCAGTTTAAGCATTCTAAAGGCCTTGTACGTCTCCATGACTCATCCACATTTCTCCTCCAATTCAGTCACTATATGGGGCATATTCTTTAGCCACTCTGCAATTATTTTGTAACCCATTATGCCATACTTGCCGGGTACCCACGATTCTGACGAGGATGGAATTGCAGTCAGCTTCCTCATCGAACCGTGAGAACGTGCAACCACAGTACAGTATACATTGCAGATATGTTGGTGTTCATAGTTGGGGACTTGTTGGCCTAATGGCCAGGGTACCCACAGTGGTCAGATTGCCGGCCAGACATGTATCAACGGGACTCAGAGGACCTACTGGCTTCTCTTCATGACCCCCCTAAATGATGCCTCAGAACCAGGATCGGAAAAAACTAGCTACAGCCTTTCTAGACAGAAAAGTCCAACTAAAGAAATATAATGGGAAGCGATGATTTAAGCAAGAACCACGTGGTCAGTGAGAAACTAAAGGACGTTTATTAGGCCTGTCTTAACCTGACGAAGCCTTTCTGCTTAGATGATGGCCAGGTGTTGTCGGACTGGAGGGTTAATTTTAGTAGTAACCAAAGAGACGCATTTCTGCCACATAACTTAAGACTCGTCTAATTTCATCCAACCACAACTTTGACATTCAAGCTAAGAGTTGCCCAGTTCCATCAAGTAACACGAAACTGGCCGTAGCTTAACCTTAATGGTCTACTTCTTGCTCCCCTCAGCAGGCTTCGCCACCACCCCCTCCTTAGCTATAAGTGCATGTTTGGTGGGACGTCACAAAAGGAACGTTTCTTGGGGAAACATATATTTAACCATTTCACTCCTGTGACAGTTTTACATTTCATTCTTGCTACAACCAGACGCTTTTATGTACCTCAGGAAAGATCTCTGGTTCTAATAGAATATAACAGGAAATTTCTTAGTATTATTTAATTTTCATATATTTTTTTTCCCCTGCTGGTACCAGGATAGGTTGTCCAATATGCAAACTGTTTTGCAGAAGTTAACTGTCTCATGATCGTATATTTTGTAGTAATTCTTTCCAGCCGCCAGATGGCTTTATTCAGCTGACAGTGAGTCACTTGATGCTATCACCATTAACCTTATTGTGATCGAAACCACTCTAATATTGTTAATTGGTAACACCAGATGATATTACTTAGCGGTGTGGATCGTTGGGATCTGAGTTAAACTCGTTTACTTCTATACAGCAACGTAGCCAAGTCTCCATAAGTGGGGAGGGAGAGGGGGTAAAGTAGGGCCAAACCATATTAGGGAGGAGGGAAAAAGAATGCTGCAGTGTTCACACATGAAATAATCCTGAACTGTAAACGGAGGGGGAAGCAGCATTTGGGGGGAGGTCCTATTTCTAAACCTCTGTAGTAGCTTTTATGTGTTTTGCGTTGCAGTCATAATATGCACCTCCCATTGCCAACTGTCCATCTCACTGTTTCCTCCTTGTGTTATCTACAGCCTTCAGTTCTGCTACAGTTTTGCTTGTTGTTCTTCATCCCACGTCTATCATTTCAACAGGCCTAGTTTCATTACACGGTAAGTGCTCTCCTTCCAAACTTCTGTTGTAAGTTTCGCTTCCATGCTTTACTGATACCATTCCTTTTCACTTCCTCATACCATCACTCATCAGATCTTGCCATTCTGATCCTAAGTTTCCCTGGTTCCTTGACGATCACAATTTCTATACTACTGTTCATGTGAAATTATTATTCTCTCTCCAGGGCTGGAACCAGCATTTGTTAAAAGGAGGAGGTTTTCAGTTATATATTGAATTTCAGTAAAAATGCAATATATATATATATATATATATATATATATATATATATATATATATATATATATATATATATATATATATATATATATGCGCAAAAGTACACGATTTTTACAATGTAACTGCAAAGTTTCATCGATACTGCCCATTTCATGTCGCAGGAAAAAAAAGGCATATGTGCTAAAAAGGGAGGTATGATCATCCTGGACTCCCGCTCATCTATGGATCGGCAAATGCTTTCTGTTCCTTTATTTATGTATTTATTTATTTATTCAGTTTTTTATTTATTAATTTTTACTTCGCAGTGTGGATGTGGCCGCGTTGTGCCCAAGAGGATTTTCCAATGTGTTTACGATCGTTTCCCTGGCGTGATTTTTATTCCTTACTTTTTTAAAATGAAAAACTAGAGACATGGGAAGATTCTGCACTCTTGTTTTCTTGTCCTTCCTGCTAAAACAAATATATTTTACGATTATTACCCTCCCATAAGCAAGATATGATTTTGTAGGAGCAATAAGAAACATGGTAAGATTTTGCTGTCCTCTCATTTTCCCTTGTCATTCTTGGGAATATTTCATAGTTACGACAGGGAACCGATTGTCAGTGTGTTTGTGAATTTAGTCCCGGAACCGCTACAGCATCATGTGAAGGTATATTACAAAGAGCTACAACATCATGTGAAGGTGTATTACAAAGAGTAAATCCATTACCCTTCTCAGCTCAGTTGACGACCAGTTGTAGTTAGATAGGAAGGTAGTCTGACCAGTAGCCAAAAGGGCTCATTCCTGTCTCATTACTAAGGCTCATCGAACTTCATGCAACCACAACTTAGCGTTGAAGCTGTGAACTTAGATCAGTTTCCTAAGGTGAAAACAAACAGCCTGTAGGTTTTCATTCTCTCAGCCCAGACCTCCTTGACCCTTCCCCCAGGTCAAAGGGGGGGGGGGAGTGTTGTGCTCAGCGCTGCCTTCCCTCCATCCTTAAGTTCCACTATAATCGCTCAACCTCACAGCTGCAGTTTGCCACTAATTACTCCCTCAGGGTCATTAATTTTCCAACACTGCTTGTTGCCTCGCAGCTCTAGTGTTGTGCGCTGCTGCTTCACAACCAGCTCAAGAGAGCGTATCACCATATATATATATATATATATATATATATATATATATATATATATATATATATATATATATATATATATATATATTAGCAGGGAAAAAAGCGAACACTAATCCTGTTTCTTCTAGTTCAATGCTTCTTTTTATTCCAGAAAAACTATGTACTGTACCTCTTACGCTTTTGAAGCGGGATTATAAGATGTCCAGGAACATTCTATTTCATCTTTCGCAGACAGAAGCAGCGCACTTGCTTACTGTTTCGGGTGACCTCATATGACCCCCCAACCTGTGACCTCAAATGACGTCGGAGGTCAACTTCATATAGCCTATGTCTGAACTGGAGGTCATGTGAGTCTCCATACCAAAAATTAGGCTGCAGGGGTACCCGGCGTTACCCAGGCCAAAAAGGCGAACACTCTACCGGTGACCTCAGATGACCCAGATCTGAAATTTGACCCCCCCCCCTAAAACCATCCTCGGACACTCTGGTTCAGAATATATATGGGTCTGGGGGTCTCTGGCCCTTGGTTTGGGCGTGATTGAAGGATAAACAAACAAACATCGCGGCTCTTTTTTCACAGTATATACATATATACCCGGTATATATATATATATATAACTAGAGAGAGAGAGAGAGAGAGAGAGAGAGAGAGACTCAATCCCCCCACTGAAGTCGGGGTTAAGAAAATTCAGCAGGATAACACATGGAATTTTATTTGGTGATTGCAATATACCATCTTTCACAAGGAGCAATGTGCAGTCTATTGTACAACCTCTAAATCAGTAATTCCACACCTACTAAACTGTCTTTCGTACTGTACAGATGCAGAAGTACATAGGCTACTGCTTCGCACTTCATTACGATATTTATAAGGGAACAATGAGCAACGACCTCGGAAACACAGTGAGACACTGCATGTTCGGACAATTCCAATTCTAGCCTTCAGGGGGCCCTAAGTGGGATTATATTTGTGGGTCCGATAGCTTAGGGTCGGGGGGGAAAAAAATGCTATACTGGACCCAAACATTTTATAGTGCTTTATACAAGAAGTATATTTCAAGTATTGCTTTAAATCATAGAATCGGGAGGTAGTTATGACATTTTTCTAGTCAGAAGTTCGTAATTGTTGTCGATGACCTGGGATCGTAGTTTGGCCTGTATCAGACACAGGCTCTTTCTTTTTATCATTATTATTAGTCCACTACATTTTGATCTACTGTAAAATGGTATTGTAAACTTGTTTATTTATCTATCTATTTATTTGCTGTTTTGGGTCTCCCTTAATACAGAAGGAACCCTAAGCGGTAGCATGTACGTACTGTACTTCTTAAGAATAGCCTACTTAGATGCACAGAGAAGAAAGAACCACCGCCAAGAGAAGTCAGTTGATATAGAGGTCTGTAAACAGACATTTAAAAGCAATCAATATGTCATAGTAAGTAACACGAGAACAATAAAAGTAATACCATTGCATCATTACACTAGCGGTCGTATTAAAACTATTGTTTATTAGCTTGCTACATCGGATTTAATTATACTTTCTGTTCTATTATATCATCTGCAGTTGAAGTTTTCCTCCTTTTTCTTAGTAACTGCATTTTCATTGCAAAGACTATGCATTTGTAGGTAATTATAGGCTTAAATTTGCTTATTTCTGGACTATTTGAATTGTTGGAGAGGAGGGGTGTTCACATAGTATATCCCCTTCTGATCCACTTGTAGGGGGGAGGGGGATTAACCTCCACCTTCCCTATTCCCCTGGATCTACGTTCATGCTACCACACTCCACAGACTATGTATGAGTTTCGTAACTGTTGGATTAAAAGATGGAACGATATTATTGTCTGCAACCTCACATAAAAAGATTATAAAAAATAACAATTTATTCATACAATTTCGATATTCTTTTACTCCTGAGTATGAGAGGTGTTACTTGGAGTGAATAAAATCGTTTGGCAGTAGTTCTCCTGTATTAAAGAAGAACGTTCTCGTACCGAAAAACTTAACTAACCACTATCCCCCTCAATCCAATAGCCTTTTTCTTTAGGAAAGCCCCTCGCAGTGAAGCAGGTAGAAAAGACCTCCAGTGAAGAAAAGGCTGGACTAAACAGTGCACAGACCCCTTTCTCTGTGACTGGCCTCCCCAAAGCTGAAAAAAATTGTCTGACATAGCAAGAACAAACAAAGGCACGTTCCCAAGCTGAAGGGGTAGCTCGGGAGGCGATGATTATGATATTTTTTTTTTTTCATAATTCATCAGGGCTTCATCAAGGTACAGTACTGGGTATTTTTTTTTTTTTTTGAAGATTTCAGTTTCGACTCATTATCAACCTGGACTATATTCTTCTCTTTCTCTCTCTCTCTCTCTCTCTCTCTTAGCGACGCCGAATGAGCACCCCATCCCCCAAAGGCCTTCTAAACAGCTCATCCACGTCCTCCAGCCGACGTCCCCCAGTTTCAAGCAAGACGAAGAGGAACACTACGAAGAACACCACGTTGATCGCCGCCAGTAAGTAGAACACTCCTGCACGTACAATCAGGGAGTTAGAGCACGAACAAGAAACAAAAACTTGGAGACGATAGAGCACGACAACGGACACGAACAAGGAACAAAAACTTGGAGGCGAAACTGAACGCTAACACCAACATGAAAACGAAAAAAAAAAAGTGCCCCCCCAAAACATGAAAATGAACACACACACACACACACACACACACACACACACACACACACACACACACACACACACACACACATGATAAAGGACTCACTACGGTTGTGCATGTAAAAAGGACCTTGTAGAAAAGGAAGAGGAAGGCAGGAGGGATGGAGAAAAGGTGAATTGTGGGTGAGTAGTAGCAGTGGTGGTGGTGGTGGTGGTGGTGGTAGTAGTAGTTAGTAGTAGTAGTAGTAGCAGCAGCAGCAGTAGTAATTATTGTTGTTGTTACTGCTGTTCTTGTAGAGTAGTAGTAGTAGCAGCAGCAGCAGCAGTAGTAATTATTGTTGTGGTTATTGCTGTTCTTGTAGAGTAGTAGTTAGTAGTAGTAGTAGTAGCAGCAGCAGCAGTAGTAATTATTGTTGTTGTTATTGCTGTTCTTGTAGAGTAGTAGTAGTAGTAGTAGTAGTAGTAGTAATAGGAGTAGTAGTAGTAGTAGTAGAAGAAGAAGCAGCTGCAGCAGTAGCAGTAGCAGTACTGTAGTAGTAGTAGTAGTAGCAGCAGCAGTAGCTGTACTGTAGTAGCAGTAGTTGTTGTTGTTGTTGTAGTAGTAGTAGTGGTGTTGGTACTAGTAAAATTAGTAACCCAGGCTCACCTGAATGTGAACTCGGTAGACTGCAGGCTAAAGATACCCTACATCAGTAGTCCACCATCCTCTTTTGGTGAATGGGGACGGGACTGAGACACGTTATGTAATTGGGTAGCTGCATCATCCAGCCATATCAGTGCCACCACGTGAAGACGTCCCTCTCTAGCACCTGTGACTGAGGAAAAGATGGGTGATGTGAAGATAATTGAGGGTGAGAATAAGGACTTGATAGAACCGATGAAGAGAAAGATGGGTTAGAAAAAGTAATGGACAGGAATGACGGACAGAAAGATATGAGAGAGAGAAAGAGAGAGAGAGAGAGAGAGAGAGAGAGAGAGAGAGAGAGAGAGAGAGAGAGAGAAAGGAATGGATAGGAACAGTGGATAGAAACAAGAGGACGAAGGCATCAAACTGACCGTGCTTGTAGAGGGCGTAGGTGAGGGAGAGGAAGGAGAAAGTGAGGATCAAGTTCGTGAGCCAGTTGACGGATAAGGTGATGGAGACGGCAATGGTTCGGGCCCACTGAGGGAAAATCTCACTGTTGATAGTCCAAGGAAGGGGGCCCATACCTGTAGGGGAGCATAGAGGCATCACAGTAAGCTACATTCAGTTTACTTTTACTTGACGAGGGGACCTATACCTGTAGAGGAACATACGCGTATCACTAAGCTATTGTCGGGTTGTTTTTACCTGTCAGGATGGGAGCGGGGCGGATAAGTGGTAGAGTGCTTGACTCAAGATCGCGAGGTCGAGAGTTGGCGTCCCGCCCGGGTAGCTGCTTGGCTGGGAGGCGTAGCGCTCTCCCTTCACCCTAGCAGGGCTATATGATCTATCTAGGTCTAGCTAGGGGGAATAATCCCTTACCTGACAGGAAGCATAAAGGCATCACAGGTAAGCGATAATCTGTTTGTCTTTACCAGATGAGAAGAAAGAGGACCCATCAAAAAGAAAATGATAGTAGTTCTACCTGGGAAGGGGACCCAGACCTGTAGGGCAGCACAAAGGTATTACAGGTAAACTATAGTCTGTCTATTTTACCTGACAAGAAAGAAGATCCATCACAGGTAAACGATAGTCAGTTTGTTTTTACCTGACTAGGGGATCCATACCTGTAGGGATGCATAGAAGAATCACAGGTAGGCTATAATTAGCTTGTTTATACCTGATGAACCTGGGCAATTCCCATAGCTTGAATGCTAAGTCGTGGTTGTGAGAAATTCGACGAACTTTACAGCCACAAAAAAACAAACAAACAAAAAAATCGTTGAGTCAGTACAGTAAACATCGGCGGCCTCTTTATTGCAACAACCAGTACATAATGCAATTAATTTATAGGAGAACATCGAAGCAAAAATATTACAACCTGACTTATCGTATTTGACCATTAAACCTTGGTCATTCCACTCGTGACTTTCAGTACGCTGTTGTTGGATTTGTCATGCTGCCAGACAGTTTTGCAAAATATACAAAATAAGTTTTGATGGCCGTCTCCACTCATCTAGCGACCAACATCGATCCTTCATTTTTTTCTTGCAGTTTCACAGCTGCTGAGCCCTTTATGAAACAAAGCAGTCATAATACACTTTTCCTTCTGTATTTTTCTGGGTCCCAGTGTAAGGGGAATGATAAAAACTGGTTTCAACAAATCGTCGATCAAAACATGCAACAAAAATTTTTCGAGTACCTAATAATATAATTTTTCCTCTCACACAAGCAGGTACATGTATGGGTATGTGGATCATTGTACATCTAGCAACACTCTTCATCTATTAAATATAGAATATGTTCGTTCAAAAATAGTAAAAATATATAAAAAAGGACGTTAAGGAGTTACATGACCTAAATCAAATCCAAAGACGGAGACAGAAGCCGAGAATGATGATCTATGCATAGGGGAAGAAGTTAATAAAGCCCATATCTGTTTGAAAAGCCTATTCTAGCCCGAATAAAATCGTAGAAAAGGGGGGATGGGGAAATATATATATATATCTATCTATATATATATATATATATATATATATATATATATATATATATATATATATATATAAAACACAAAAAAAAAGCGTTACTGAACCTAAAGCAAATCCAAAGACGAAGACAGAGAAGCCTAGAATGATGATCCACGCGTATCTGAACGGGCACCAGTCATAGGCAAACACCACCTCGCCGCTCCCCAGCAGAGTCGAGTTGGCGCACTGCCCTGACGTAGCCACCTGCAGGAGAGGCAAGGGGGGAGGTCAATGAGTCGTATTCTAAGTGGCTTTGGACATTTCTTAGCACCTCCAACTCAGTGATTTATATTCCTTTGGAGGTTTCGTAGCATCTCTACTTGTTATTTATTTTGCTTTGGTTACGCAGGACTTCTTCCCCAATAATTTATTTTGCTTTGGTTACGCAGCACCTCTTCCACAGTGACTTATTTTGCTTTGGTTACGCAGCACCTCTTCCCCAGTAATTTATTTTGCTTTGGAGGTTTCGTAACACCTCCTCCTCAGCTATTTATTTTGCCTTGGAGTTTTGTTGCACCTCTTCTTCAGTTATTTAATTTGCTTTGTAGGTTTGTAGGTTTCGTAACACCTCTTCCTGTGTGATTTATTTTGCCTATTACGGCACATCTTCTTCCCCTCCTGTACGTTACTGGGGAAAACCATGACGATGCTCTATTCACTTTAATTAGACGTAAAACTGCTATCTCTCCATCCTGACTACTAATGTGTAACAGTAGGTTAACTTTAGAATATGCTGCTAGTCACGAAGAAGTGTTGCGGAAAGGATGCTGAGTTGATTAACTTTAGAATATGCTGCTAGTCACGAAGAAGTGCTGTTGAAAGGATGCTAAGGAGATTAACTTTTGAATATGCTACTAGTCATGAAGAAGTGTTATGGAATGGACGCATTAACTTTGAAATATGCTACTAGTCACGAAGAAGTGCTGTGGAATGGAAGCTTTAACTTTGAAATATGCTGCTAGTCATGAAGAATGCTAAGGAAGGATGCTGAGGAGTTTAACTTTAGAATATACTGCTAGTCACGAAGAAGTGCTATGGAAAGGATGCTGAGCTGTAGTGCTGCCGTATTCTGTTACTGACCCACGGAAAACAAGCTGCAAAAGGTCGAAAACAAATAACACGTAAGGCATTTCATTAACATAAAAGGGAATATCTAGGTGGAAAAGTGTGTGTGTGTGTGTGTGTGTGTGTGTGTGTTACATCTTCACAATAAACAGAATAAATGAACCCCATGTTGATACACTGTTTATCACTGTATCTTCACCATAAACACAGTGCCAATGTCAGGTACAGTGAAAGGATTACTATACATCCACATAAAAAAGAAAATAAATAAATAATAATAATAATAATAATAATAATAGTAAAATAATAATAAAAATAATAATAATAATAACAGTAAAATGATAATAATAATAATAATAATAATAATAATAATAATAATAATAATAATAATAATAATGTGTTTCTTGTATCTTCACAGCAAACACATATTCAGTATCCGGTACTGTGAAGGAATTACTGTGTACCTATATACTGGAACTGTATTTTCATTGCATCTAACAGTAGACACGATTTCTATACGGTACACTGAGAGAACTACTGTGAAGCCACCTCCAGATGAACCCGGGGCTACAACAACTACTACAAATTCACTGCTGGACCTGATCTTGTCATCGGAGGGAGAGTGATAGTCCGAATTAACTATTTCCCATGCTTGCGAAGTACAGGTGGGGAATTAGAACCTCACTTAGTAATGTAAACATGTAAAACAAGTAAAGTAAGCAATGTAACGTAGTTAGTAAGCATAGAGCTGTAAGTACGGTAAAGTTAAAGATTCTTTGTGACGTCCACAGCTTGTTTATTTCACCTTTTAATAATAACTATAGTCTGGGAACACAGGTGTCGAGCGGGTCATCACGAGAGAAGTAAAGTAAGTAAAGTAAAATAATAAAGTACATTAAATAATAAAACACGTAAGTAAAGTAAAGCTAAGGAATGTTTGTGACGTCCGGTGTGTGTACTTCACCTGGTAGTATTCGCTGTAGTCGGCGGGGACACAGGAGGTGTCAAGTGGGTCATCAGGGGAGAAGCAGAAGCCGCACTCTGGCCTTATGGTGCACTCCCCACACCTGTGAGTGGATACAGAAAAACTTATGTTCACTTGGTGTTGTTGTTGTTGCATAGCCTGGGTCTGCCCTGTCAAACAAACCCGTCGACCACAGGTAAGCAACTGTTTCTGTGGGGCCGTCCTACTGGTAAAATACAGTACATATACGTTGTATGGATCCAACGCCCGCTTGTGGTAGACAGTACCTCGCCAGGGTTAGAACAGGGTTCTTCTCTATGGCTATGTGAAGGAATATAGTAGGAGGTATAGGACCTGGGTGGATGCCACAACTGCTTCACCCAACCATGGGTACACAGAGCCGCATGTAGGCTTCTCGTCAGCGCCTGCTTGCGATCAATTCCTAGATGTAACTACTGTGTGATTTGTTTTTGCGGGTAGGACGAGGAAAGGGAAGTGCAGAGACATCGCACTTCTGTCTCTCTCGCAAACATAGATGATAGTTACGAGAAGAAAATTATTGTATCTGGGTGAGCCTGGTGCCAGGAAGAGGTATGGTAGAGATGTGCAGAGACATGCCAAGTTTCCAGATACTCTTACAAACATAGATGATCGTTACATCGGGAAAAATTATCGTTTCAGGGTGAGTTTGAAGGTGGGAAGAGGCGTGGTAGGCCAAGAAGGTGGATATATATGGTAAACGAGTGTGTGAGGCAGTGTGGTATGGAGCGAGGTTATGAGGTCATGGAGGTGGTTGAATGAAGTGGATAAGAAATAATGTGAAAAAAAGTGGTATAAGGAAGTCTGTGGACACCAGAGTCGAAAAGGGTGTGCTTAGATGGCGAGGTTATGTGTAGAAGATGGGTGTGAATAGAAGTGAAAAGGATATATCTAAGCAAGTCTGAAGGTAAGAGGAGGCACGGCATACCAAGAAGGTGGATAGATATAGTCTTAGGAAGCGAGGAATGGAGGGTCATGACGTTAGGGAACTGATCGTAGCTCGAGTTGGTTGGAAGAATTTTGTCAAGAGAAGCGTATAACAAGAGTTTGACATCCCCGTTCTTTCTTGGTAAAGTGATAGTTGTCGGACTGACTCTACAAGTAGCTCACTGGTGACACAAAGCGCGTAAATGTGGATACGTATGCCTGTGAGGTGGAGTCAAGATTCCGGGGGTTTGGATGGTGTGTGAATGAGAGTATGTCCCATTCAGCTGGGCAGATTTTTTTTTTTTTTTTTTTTTTTTTTGTTACTCCTTCCATTTTTCTTTTTTTTTCTTTTTATGCTTTTTTGGGAAAAGAGGTATGGATGATGGTGATGCTGCTGCTGATGTTGTTGTTGTTGTTGGCGGTGGTGGTGGTGGGGTTATTTCTTACGAAGAGATAAAATAAATCTAGGATGAGACAGGAAATCGATCGTAAATACAGTATGGTTGTGAGTATCTCCTCAAATGGATGGAAGGACAAGGCGGATAGAAGGTAATAAACATCACTATATTCTGTTCACTTTAACTTGGCCAAAAATTGCCATTTCTCCATCTTTAATGCTCAGTTGTTTCCTATAACCCATGAAGCCATGTACTACGCTGGGAGGTAACATACAACCAAATGACGCCTGGTGGTCTAGTGGGCTAAAACGCTCCAACTCGTAAGGGTTTACATTAATGGATGGTTGGGGTAAGCGATGGCCTTACACTTGGGGGACCCTGGGCAGGGGAGTACTTGACTGTGATGCTAAGTGAAAGAATAAAAACTAAAACGTATTAAAATATCTTTCATTAATATCATATTAGCTAAATTTGGGGGGGACCCAGTTTTTGAGGAGGCCCTGTTCAGTTCCCCATTTTTCCTACCCCTAAAGCCACTACTGGTTGGTGTTTATTGCTAATATTATGCCACTCAGGGGTTAATGAGGCTGGTCACTTTCCCCTCAATGCCAGGACTGAGTAGCTTAGCCTCAGGCTCCTACACTCCTGATGGAGCAGAGGACAGGTTGATGGGTAGATGGGCAAATAAAATTTAATGGTGTCAGCCTGAACCACATACCCATGTGCTTCCTACAGAATTTTAAGGGTTAACTCAGAAAACAAAAATTGCAGACAGTAGGCTGTACATAAGGCGGCTTTGGAGATTTCGTAACACTTCTTCCTTAGCAATTTTTTCTGCACATTATGCCTCAGCATCATCTTCATGGTACTGATACAACTACATCGGTACTACAGCGATATGAATAACAACCGCGGGAATAGTAATGTGCTAAAAATGGAAGTTACTGTACTGAGTCACACAGGACCAGCAGACATGTCGAAAAAACACTCCCGTTATTACCAATATACCACTCCTAGCACGTACTGAGCATGGATGGTAGGTGTCAGCCCCAAAGTGTTGACATGTGGAGATGTATGGCACGTAAGAGGACTGCTGCCTCAGGGAACCGGCTGCTGATCCTAAACTCATAGTACGAAGCTTAAAAAAAAAAAAAAAAATCGTTCAGAAAGACGTGCTACGAAGCCTCTTGTGCCATCCTAGAATACGTACCTATGACGATGCTTGTTGCGGCTGTAAATAAAGAAAGTCTGATTATATTCTAGCCTTAGAGAAACCTACCACAGCCAAGAAGTTAACCTCTTCAATCCGATGATGCATTTTTACTTTTATTCTCGTTCTACTTAGATGATTTCATTCAGTTAAGTGAGGAAACTGGGTTTTGAAGAAGCTAATAGAGATTGTTTCTAACTCCTTTACTACAAACTGTTACTCCAAATTTAACAAAATCGTCTGAAGGTAGCAAAGAATAAAAGAAATAATCAAGTAGCCACATATAATGCTCCCCTCCCTCTTCGTCGGGTGATTTCTCGTGTAATACGGGGGCGGCTTAGTCAAGGTTATCAATGTCTACCCTACCTCCTTTGATTATTTACGACTCCTACTGCCACGTCCACACCCACATCAGCAGACTGTGCCGTCCCCATAAGAGGCCGCCAAGTGATATTCTAGTGTAGTGCTATTTGCCACCCTTGGCCTGCACATACGGCATCGGATTCAAGAGTGCACAATAAAGTATGTAAACACGAAAGCAGAAACTCACGTAGCAGCGTCACACACAGGGTCTATGGGCGGGAGCAGGACATCAGGCGCGTGGAAATAGGCGGCGTGGAGGGTGGCGGCGGATATGAGGAGGCCGAGTACCACACCCACCAGGGAGGCCAGCACCAGGGGGCGGCGACCCACCCTCTCCACCAGCAGTATCCCCACCAGCAGCCCCAACAGACCCACGCATACCACAGCAGCCACCACGTACATGGCCGTCGTGCGGTCTGCCACTCCCGCCATCGTCACTATGTTGCCACTGTACGCGCTGACAATACACACAGGGGTGTATTCTAAGTGGATTCACACACACACACACACACACACACACACACACACACACACACACACACACACACACACGTGTGTGTGTGTGTGTGCCTGTGTGCGAGTGCGTGTGTGTGTGCATGTGTGTGTATGTGTGTGTGTGAACAGTTTTAGTTTCTACGTGTACATAATGATAGTGTAACATCTGCTTACATAATTTTTGTCTGCAGGATTGGGTATGCACTGTACCTCACATTCTGTCCCTTTCCAGATAAAAAAAAAATACACACTAGCTACGCTTCAGAATATAAAAACGGTATAACTCACAGGAAAGTAATGAGGCCTGTGAGTGGCTGTGACAGGAAAAGCAGGGTGCCGAGGAGAATGGCACGCCGCACTGTGACGCTCCGGAACACATACCGTATCCCGCGCTGCAAGGAAACATTCAGAAGTGCAAATCTCTAATACACAGGGTTATAGAACACTCCTGTTCTACGCTGCCACCTGATTTGCCGTGTGTTGTGGGGACAGCTCAGTCAGGGCTATTAATATCTGCCCTACGTCATTTATTCACTTCCTCCTCCACATGCCACACCTACGTCCACACCAGCAGACTGAGCCGTACCCACAACACCTAAGATACCATCAGGAGAGTTTCTAGTGGAGCGCAATTTACGGACCACCCTGCATTTGCCACCGATCCCCTGGACTAACTTAGATTTTTTTTCTAGGAGGAACAAGAGACATAGGAGGCTTCAACACTGTCCTTTCCTTGTACATCCTGGGAAAATACATGGTAGATTATTCAGCATTATTCATTTGCAACCGATTTCCTCTAGTAACTTAGATTTTTTTTTTCCAGGAGAAGCTAGGGATATGGGAGGATTCAACAGTTTCGCTTTCCTAGTCCTTCCTGGGGAAATACAGGGTGGTCCATACATAACGCTCCTCTTCCACTCCAACGGGTGGTTTATCATATGTTGAGTGGATGGGTTAGGTAGTGTTAACAACATAAGAGTATGGGATGGAAGGATACTCTGCCATCTAGAGAGAAATGAAATATGAGGAAGGCATTCAAAACACAGTGCTGGGAGAAGATTGTCGGCGAACTTTTGCTGTTGCTGTATAGTAATAAAAAAAAAATCTAAGTGTTTTCTAACCTCACAGGCATTTCAAAACAGGCTGCCAAAAATCAGCGACTTGCCAACACCGTCGCATATTAATTTAACCAATACCTAAAGCAGTCTCCGTTTATAGCTTCCCCCTTGGACAAATTTTCCTCCATATACAATTTTCCCCAATGGACCTATTTTATATCCATGATGGATCTATTCTCACTATGGACCTGTTTACCCCATGAACCTCTCGTCCCCATAGATCTACTTTCCCCCATGAACCCAACTGGAACGACTTGGGGACTGACCTTGCCTGCGTTCGCCCTGACATCACACAGGATATCCTGGAACTCAGCCTCCCAGTTGGATTTCGGTGTTCTCAGGACCTCCAATGCTGCCCTCGCTTCACACACCCTGCACACCCACACACAAAGCGAAGTATTAGTCGACGCAGTAAACTATGTAGTACATTCACACAACAGTACCTGTATGTTAATGGATGCAGTAGCTTATGTAAATCTATGGACATTATCCCATTGGTGCCCACAAAGTCCTTTAAAAGGGACGGAATTGGGCAGTTCAATAGTCAATAAAGTGGGGAACGCCGGGGTAAAGACCTACGAGCTTCGCGATTCTAAGCCGATAGATGGAAGATGGTACGCTAAGTAGACTACCCTTCCAGCAAAATCACCCACACAGGAAGCTTGGGCATTAATGTGTTAATACTTATTCACTTCATTATGATAAACAACGAGACACTGCACAGAGAATTTGGAAACCCCCCTCCAGCGCAGCCCTTGCCTCAAACACCCTGCACGCGCGCACTCAAAAGACAAAATGCTAATAGGTACCGTAGGTTATGTAGAGTTTTGGACATTATATATTTATTCACTTCACTGATAAATAACGAGAGTGTACAGAGACTTTAGAATCTCCTCCTAAGCGGCCCTTGCCTCAATCACCCAGCCTGCTGTTAGTGGATGCGGTAAGTTATGTAGAGTTATGGACTTTGCTTCATTTCATTGCGATATATAAAAAGACAGGGCCTAGAGATTTTCAGAAACCCCTCCAGTGCAACTTTCACCTAAAAAAATTCTGCATGCCCACACGCAGGTGTTGGTGAGGGACGCTTCCTGTCATGATACCGATACAACTGTGCGCCTCGAAATGGCTGGTTATACAAACATCATTCAGCTACTTCCTTATCCCCCAAAACGAAGATGATGGATACAAAAACATACTTGCTTAGGTCGTAACTCAGGTTCTGAACTACAGGAAGGACAAGGAGGCTGTCGAATCTTCCTCTGTCCCCTGTTCTAACGTGAGACGAAAATTACTGCAGGTTATAACGGCTTTCTGAAGGAAGATCAGGGAAAGGAGTGAGAGACCTTCCCTTGACTACTTCCTCCCGTAAAAAACATATCTAAGTTGCAACAAGGAATCGATCGCAATATGACTGAGAATCCAACCCCTACATCGTCTGGAGGTAACAAAAATAAGCTAAAATAAGACGTACTGAAGGGTCACTGGGAACACCTGCATTTCACTGTGGACATGATAGCAGCAGAGAATGGGAGAAAGGGAGGCACATGATGACTGACTAAATCTCTCTCTCTCTCTGTCTGCCTGTCTGTCTCTGTCTCTGTCTCTGTTTGTCTGTCTGTCTGTCTGTCTGTCTTTCTGTCTGTCTCTGTCTCTGTCTGTCTGTCTCTCTCTCTCTCACCTGCCACGAAATGCCAGCCAGCGTGGACTTTCCGGCAGAAGCATAAGTCCCAGGAGTTGGAATAGGGCAGGCACAGCTCCAAGTCCCACCATGTACCTGAGGACGTAGCAGGCTCACGATTTTTGTTTTTCTTTCTTTCTTTCTTCTATTTTTTTTGGAGGGAGGGGCAATTTTTCGTTCACATTAACTATTCTCTGCTCACTTTAACAAGGTGCAAATCCGTCCTCTCTCCATCTTGAATATTGTGCATTAGCAAGGGATGAAAGTTAGATTATGACTTTTGTTACAAAGACGCGTGACTGTGTGTGTGTGTGTGTGTGTGTGTGTGTGTGTGTGTGTGTGTGTGTGTGTGTGTGTGTGTGTGTGTGTGTGTGTGTGTGTGTGTGTGTGTGGGTGGGTGTGTGTGTGTGTGTGAATGCTGAGCCGTAGTACTGTGACTCTGCTACTGAACTAGGGGAAACCAACAAAATACGAAAATCTTTGCGTAGATGAAACAATGAATTATAGGTGGAGATATTCGTCCTTTTGCTGCTTTTTTCCCGTAACTAAGTGGCGGAGTAGTACAACTGCTATGGCCCTGCATCCCTCCCATGGCACCTCTTCGTGATTAGCACTACTTTCTAGTGTATATGATCTCTTTGTACAACTCAACATTCAAGATGGAGAGATGGCAATTTACTCCTATGCTCTGTTCACTTTAATTGGGCGTAAAATTGCCATCTATCCGTCTCTCATGCTGAGTTGTAACAATAGGTTTATACTAAAAAATGATGCTAGTCGCGAGTGCTATGGAAAGGATGTAAACCCGTTGCACTGTTTTTTCCTAGTTCTGAACTACGTGAAATGCACTTCAAAAGGACGAAAATCTCCGCCAAGTTACGATGAACGAACTATAGTCGATTTCGTAACGTTTTGTCATTAGAGCTTTATTTTGCCTATTGTTATAACACACAAAAAAAATAATTTCAGTGATGTACAAGGCAAGAGTGAGTGATGAAACTGATGAGTGTGTGTGTGTGTGTGTGTGTGTGTGTGTGTGTGTGTGTGTGTGCCAGACCTCCATCCACCAGGCACGTATACGAAGGCTCCCCCTAGTAGCGTAGCAGTGAGCTGTCCCAGAACGTACAGGAGCGCGAAGGAGAGGGTGACGCGTCCCCTGGTTCTTGCTGGTGCTATCTCGCCCAGGAATATCGGCACCAGCAGGGACGAAATGCCTGGAAGTGGTAGTATGGCTTTAATCTATGTATCTCCTGATTTGCTTCTCTTTGCACCTCCTTACTTCATAGTCCTCTTTGTTACTTTACGTCTCTTTACCTCGCACCTCTTTACCACACGCCTCTCTGCCTCACGACTCCTTACCTCACACTTCTGTACCTAACACTTCACATTGTCATCTAACGCCTCTGTATCTCACACATCACTTCGTCTCGTCATGTCTTACTACCTCACTCTTCTCTGCCTCACATTTCACTACAAAAAATCATTTGCTTTGTCACTGCGTGTAGTCAACTGAAGGTAAAACAATATGAGGTGAATGGATGGTGAGTGCCTCCAACAACCACAAGGTTAGTGGCAGCAGGAGCAGTGGCAGTAGTAGTGGTAGTAGTAGTAGTAGTAGTAGTAGTAACAGTAATGGTGGTAGTGGTTGTAGTAGTAGTAGTAGTAATAATAATAGAAGTAGTAGTAGTAGTCGCAGTAGTAGTAGTAGTAGTAGTAGTAGTAGTAATTAATAATAATAATAATAATAATAATAATAACAACAACAACAACAACAACAATAATCATCATCATCATCATCATCATCATCATCAATCATCATCATCATCATCATCATCATCATCATCATCATCATCATCATCATCCTATCTATTGGTGGACAAAAAAGTCATGAGGATGAGGATGGCGTTGATGGTGATGATAATATGGGAAATCAATGAGGCAGTATTTGACTATGAAATTGAACTAGACAGCAGAAATGGGAGAAGCGGTAATTGAGTTTGATTTGTTCACACTACGAGAAAACTTATGGACTAAAGGTGTTTAAATGCAAATGATTGGATATTGAATTTGGCTCTCTATTGTATTTTGTTTTTCTCTTGGAGGGAACTGTTATTGCGGGCTCATGGCCTTTGGTTCCTTCTTCCTCGCATTAAAAAAAAAAAAAAAATGTTCTTCCTAAGTCAAATAAGATCATTTTTCGGGAGCAGGAAGTAGATAAATTAAAGACTGACTGTTTCATCAAAGAATTAAAAATGTCCTTCACACACACACACACACACACACACACACACACACACACACACAGTAGTAATCAAAGAAGTGACTGCCCCCCTCCCCACCTTGCAAAGTTAATAAATTCTACGGATTCGTATTGTCACATTTCACCAAATAATCTGTGTGTGAGTGTGTGTGTGTGTGTGTGTGTGTGTGTGTGTGTGTGACTTTTGAACCCATGAAGCCCTTCAAATGTGCTAAATCCAAACAATGTGTATGTTTACCAAAGAACAAAGGCACCGAACTAAAAGTGATTTGATTAAGTGAAGGAATAACACTAAATTGAAAAGAGTTTGGAAGAATCACAGGGAGACTGCGACTGTATGCAATGTAGTCTCCCCAAAAGTGTGGAAAAAGAATCGTCCTTAGAATAAAGTGCAGGTGTATCTGACTGACCTAGACTAGTTCCGGCCACGATTCTCGCCACTAGGAGCTGCTCTCTCACTGTCGCCGTGGCAAAGGTGATGGAAGACACGAGGTAGAGCACGCTGGAGGCTAGTACCAGATCACGTCGTCCAATTCGCTCTGAGGCACAGATAGATGGATGGATGGACAAATATATAGATAGTAAACAGGTAGATAGACAAGCAGACAGATCAAAGAAGGTGAGAAATTTGGACAAGTGGAGCAGATTAGAGCAACTGGTGAAGGTAAGAGCAACTGTGGCAGATTAAAGCAAATATAACAGACTAGAGCAACAGAGGAAGTTTAGTGAAATTGTGGCAGATTAGGGCAGCTGTTGAAGATTAGTGCAACAGGAGTGAATCATGACAACTGTGGCAGATTAGAAAAGTGTTGGTTACGGTTAAATTTAGAGATCCTTTGTTTTAATTTGACGAAGATCCCTAACCCCTTTCATCTCAGTCCATGGCCACCTGTAGTCTGACTGGAAAGCCGATTTGCCGAGTAAACAAGAAAATTCATTCCTACCTCATAACTTAGGCTACAGGAGCTTCATGTGACCCTCATTTAGTATTTATGTTGTGGGAGTACCCTAGTTCCGTCATATGAATACAAAGGGACTATATTGGCAGGAGTGTGACGAGTGTGTGATGAGAGATAAGATATATTGAAAGGGAAGGGTTGAGGGAGAGATTCGTATCGGCACACCAACTGAGCCGAATTTTCTACCTGAAAAATCTGGCATGTAGGTGAGTTAGTAAAATGGCACTGACTCTTTTAGCTTCATTATATATTTTTACACCCGCTCTGGCCAAGTGAGAGGGGTGTTTTGCTTACCTGGTGTGTGTGTGTGTGTGTGTGTGTGTGAATGTGTGTACCTGAGAGCTGTCCAGTCACCAGCACAGCGATGGGGCCAGCGATGTAGAGGGTGCCTACGACCAGCGCGTGCCATGTCGTTGTCAGGTTCAGGTCCTCTCTGTAATCATCATCATCATCATCATCATCATCCTATTTGCCCTTAACACACTGATTTGAATGAATGCACAGATAGAAACACTCATACAAGCTGAGATAAGAAACAGTACCGGTAACACGTCTCAGGAATAAATAGTAGCCACTGTAGACGTTCGAGTGTATTTACCATGCCCCCGGAATGAATATAAAATACCCTAGAAGCACGATGTTTGTTTATCAGGCCTTAGGATCAAAAGAAATTACCCCAGACACGCGTGAACTATTTACCACATCAAAGCACCCAAGAAGTGCGTGATACAGTTACCATGTCAGAACAAAATATCATAGACGTATATGATCTATTTGCCATACATAAAAAAGAAAGATCACACACGAAGCTCACACACTACACAAGTGCTCTATTTACCACGTCACCTTGAATTACCTTGGATGCACGTGACATATTTACCACGTCTCGGGGGCCAAATATATCTCTGCAGATGCACGTGATCTATTTACTCGACCAAATGCATGATCCAATTCCACCGTTGCAGGAAAGAATTAAATTATTCATGCGAAGCACATGCTCTGTTTTCCACGTCTCTCAAGGAAAGCAAGAGGGAGCTCTCTGGAAGCACAACACTCTCGCCAACCGACTGGTCTTAGGGCCGAATACTGGCCTCTGATTACTGTCGAAATCGAATTACTTCATTCTTGTCTAACTCTTAACCCTTCCATTAAATTTGGTTTAGATCCAATTAGAAATTTTTGAATTAGATTTACCTAGCAACCTTGACTTTTGACCTTTCTCTGTGACCTAGACCTTTGAATGTTCTGAAGATCCAGTATTTTTTATCCTTGCCTTAACCTGCACTCTTCCATAAAGTACAGAGTAATCCGGATAAAGCCTGTTAAAGTTGACCTTGTCCTGTGACCTTGATTTTTGATTTAGTGTTCTCCAAAACTACGTCAGCATACTGAAGATGTTAACACAGTGATAAAGGCTGACCTGACGAAGAGCATGCAGGCGGCGATAATGCTCTGCTCGAAGCTGCTGATGAAACCGCTAAGGGCTAAAGTGAAGGCCAAGGCAATCAAGACTCCGCTGATGACTTCTTTTTCTCCGTCATCTCTCCCGCATCTGACTCTTGCTACGGCCCTGCAACCTCCCGCGGCAACCCTGCAGTCCCCTGTCGCTTGCATGCAACCTCCCGCGTCTCTGCAACCCCCCTCAACCTCCTTGCCAACTCCCGTTGCTTCTCTGCAAGCCACTGCCACCTCCCTGCAACATCCATTCGTTTCTCTGCAACCCCTCGTCACTACCCTGCAACTTCCTGCAGTCTCCTTGCAGCCCTCTGTCACCTCCACCTCCTCTCCCTCTGCTCCGAAGGCCGTCACCGAGCTGCTGTTGCTGTCTCCTATCCTCGCCATGGCTTCTGTCCTCCTTTTATGTCTCCAACTTTCACTTTACCCCGCACTCTGCAACGAGATGAAGACAGTTATCCCCAGTCCCAATGTACATTTTCTATGGCGGTTTAGAAAAAAATATATGGATTATTATATTTATGACAGAACAAACAACGCCACAGACAAATTCAGCTGATTATAATATAGCACTCTCTTGCAATACACAGTCTATTTCTACTAAAGAGAAGCTGAAAGGGATCTTTAGATGTATTTATGTTGCTCACCACTCGTTAGATGATTAGAGAATAACTTGATCGTATGAATCAAATTGTAATCTGTACCCTATGGAGTGCTTTACAAGAAGACTACAGTAACGATTACGAAGGGTAAAGCAATACCCCCATGAATACGATAACGCAGCCTGTATAATATCCTGACTGTAACCAAACAGTTATATTCAGCTTAACATACATCTTGTGAAGGGATATAAGACTCATTAGCTCTTTTACTTATTGCAAAACATGTACCAAGCATGAATTTATATTAAAACATTACACAACTTACCTGAATTACTGTTCTCAGGTACCATTGGTGACATGGGAACAACTTAGGCCAGAAGAAAACACTCTATAATCTTCACTTTCAATAACACTATACAATCATCGCACTCATCAACCATCTGTTACCAGTTATGTGTATAGCTAGAACATTTCTGGTGCTAAAATCGTAGGAATACTTTTAATATTAACCAATGATTTCCGTTTTTAGCAAGCCATTATCATGTTAATCCAGCATTATAGCCATCGCCACAACAACTGACTCTATCCACTATCCACCATCACCAACATCCGTCACGTGAGCATCGTCATCGCTGGTGGCACAACAACGCACATTTTCCTCTCGTGTTAAAATACTCACCAGACCAGCAACACTAACCACAGTGTCACTGCACCGTCATACTGTATGTTCATATGTATTAATAAATTTCACACTGGCCTTTCTTGGGACCCTGATAGTGCGTGAGAGGATGTGACTCTATGCAAGTATGCATAAGTTCGCAGGGTCAGAATATAATTCTGATATAAAAGCAGTAGCCCAACTATACCACAGCTATAACCGCAACCATCATCACATTACACCGAGTCATTTTGAGCACCAATCATAGTACCAGAACTACAGCTACAACAACACATTCACATTTACGACACAGTTACAGCACCACAACCAGTTATAGTACCACAACCACAGTTACAACACTCCATCCACATTAACAACATCGTTGTAACTGCGTTGCAACTGTGGTTTCAGTACCACAACCATAGTTGCAACGCAGTTATATTCACCAAACAATTACAGCACCACAACCACAGTTACAACACAGTTCCGACACCACAATCAGAGTTTCAGTACCACAACTACAGTTTCAGCACCACAACCACAGTTACAGCACCACACCCACGACTACAACACTACAGCCACAATTACAACACAAATGCAGTTACAAAACCACAGATACAGTTACAACACCACAACCACAGATACAACACCATAACTGCATTTACAACACTACAACTATAGTTGCAACACCAAAAATACATTTACAACACCACAACCACAGTTACAATACCACAACCACAGTTACAACACCAAAGTCACAGTTACATCACAAATACAGCTAAATCACCACAACCACAGTTGCAACACCACAAACTGTTAAAACACCACAGCCCTAGCTACAACACCACCACCACAGTTACAACACCACAAGTACCTTTTAAACACCACAACCACCAGCTGAACAGGGCAGTACTCCCGAAGCGGATACAAAGCCGGTGACAAGGAGAGCTGGAGTTCCCGTTTCATCATCCCTCAGGACCAGCTGCTGACCATCTCCCTTTGCTGAACCTTTTCAGTGTTTCAGCAACACGGAGAGTAGGGCAACATACTCCCCCATACATCTTCCTGTCCTCGCCAAACTACATGCGCATTACACACCAGTCTTACTCTTCCAAAATTTGCAAAATGGCGTCTCAGCACCCAGCCACGGAGTCCCGGTAAGGGAGGGAGGAGGCATAAATGCACCCACCATCCACCCCTCTCCCGGTGACGAACAAGTAATACCCATGGAACCATTGTCTGACTCACGTTCTATTAAGTTTTGCAACATTCGTTATCTTTCTTCTAATTTTCTTTCTGTTGAACATCACCTCTCTTCCTCAAAACCCAACCTCCTCTTCCTCACTGAGACTCAGCTGTCTGAGGCGAATGACAGGAACCCTTCTCTATATCCTCCTACTTTCTCTATACTCACTTAAAAGCCAAGGGTGATAATTGTGTGTCTATACTCAACAACATATCTTGCTCTTGCATTCCTGAACTTGTATCCCCTGAATTCTCTACACTGTGGCTTCAGCTGTCCTGTCATTCATTCATTAACTATATTTGTGCTGGGTATTTATCCCCTCATTTTGCAGACTATGAAATATTCTTTGACTGTCTTACTTCTAAGATGGAACACATTTTGTTCATCACCTACCCGTATCCCTGACAGTCTTGAAGAGTTCCAACATTTTTGACATTTTACATACAACTAATCCTTCTACTTAAGCTACTCTGTTAATCTTTTCTCACTGTTGGGCTCCAGTAGACTGTTGATCCTTCCAAGAAGCGGCGGCTGTGACACCTTGGAGCTGCTGACTGGGAGGCCCTCTGGCAGTACTTTGATTTTTCCCAGAATGATTACTGCTTCCATGGCGGACAGCTATCGAAGTGTGCCTCGAGCATTACGAAGGATATTCTCTTGGGAATGGATGCATACATTCCTTTCTCGTATTCTCTGACTAATGCAAAAAACTTTGTCTTAATCGCTCTTGTTCTAATGCTGTTCACATCAAAGAGAAAGCCTGCAAAAAGTACTGACGCCAACTCACCCGCGAGTATCATCCCTTATGTTTTTGTCCGGAATCGTGTTAAGTTTGTTCTTCACTCTGCTAGGAATAATTTCACTTGTACCAAATGGTCTGAGCTCTCCGACTTAAATTAGAACATCACAACGACAGCTGCAGGAACACATTTACAACACCACAACACACCACAGCAACAGCACCACAACCACACACAGCAGGGTGCCACAGTCTGAGTACAACAACCAGAGCTACAGGAACACAGCTAACAATGCAACAGCATATCACAACCACAGTCACAACACCACAACCACAGTTACGACATCACAACCATAGTCACAACACCACAATCACAGCTACAACACCACAACCAAAGTTACAGCACCACAACCACAGCTAAAGAGACACAGCTACTACAATGCAGCACGCCACAATCACAGCTACAACACCACAACTACAATTAGATCACCGCAATCAGAGTAACAACAGCATAATTAGATCACCGCAACCACAGATCACCACACCACAATCACACTGAACAGTAGGACACCATAGTCAAACCACAACAACGAGGTATGAGCCACACACTCGCCTGACGAACCCATGTACTCTTCCAATATCTCTGACCTGGATCTGGAGCCAAAGAGGGGAGGAGGGGGTCTATTGAATACAGTGAACTTTATCAGGGTCGCCTGGACACCACTGCAGCATAGAACACAACGTGGGTTTACAGTGTCATTCTTATATATGAGGTACAGTGTCCGGATGTTTAAGGAAGTGGGGAAGATGAAGCCGGATGTTGATGATGATAATGATGATGATGGTGGTGGTGGTGATGTTGATGATAGTGGTGGTGGTAGTGATGATGGTGATGATGTTGGCTGTTATAATGAAGCAGAAATGCACCAATCCATCCACCGACGCTTGTCAATAGTCTCTCATCTCATACGGCACTAGAGAAGAGGGTGGGCAAAGGCGATTGTCGCGGCTCTTTCTCCTTTAATTCATGCCCTAAGAAAAAGATATAAAAACCGTATACACTCCTGGGAAATTCAGTTCATATGATGATGATGATGATGTTAGCTAATATTTGTTTAAGAGAGGTTATCACCATCCCCTCACTTCATGCTGCCTTCAGGTGACTGCACTGGGTGACAAGCGAAACGTTGTCTTGTAAACCATGAAACGATTTATTAGAAGGATGATAGTAATGCTCCATATTGGTTTGCATTCAAGGGGTAGCTGAGGTTCATTTCTCGCATGATACCGCTGACAGAAAGCGACTATAGTTGTTTCACCCTAACCTGATATTGATTTCTGTCGTTTGGCAACTTCTTTCACTTACCTCAGTGACAGAACAAGACAACACCCAGGCTCTACATTCTTTCCGCAATGGTTCTTCATGACTATCATCATTTTTTAATGTTAATCTATTGCTGCAACTCAGTATTCATGATGGGGAGATAAAAATTTAAGGTCAGGTGAAAGTGAAACGAATATAGCCTTTCTCGCCATAAATGTTTAAACAGCTGAGCCCCGGAACCCTATGTTCTTAATGGGGCAATACAGGACTGGATGATAGATAATTAATTTACTTTTTTATTGATAGCATCACAAAACTTGTGCATTGAAATCAAGTAAATCAATTTAAGAAAAGTCTAGGCACGTCACACTAACCAGTTAATACCAGGCTACGGTATATGGCAGCCAGTCATGAAGCAGAGAAAAAACCAATGACACGAGCGGAGCGGTATGCACACTCACTCCAAATAGTATCTTCAGTCAGGTGATTTAGAGTTTCACAGTGAGGGTTATTAATGATCTCGTTTTCTTTTTCTAAGGCAGGTCCACACTATGTGCCAGCTGGCGCGGATGGTTTTCAGCACTGCTGTAAGCCATAGAAGTTCTCGCCTGTACGCGTCCGCGTTCAGTGGGTCCACTCCTATGTGTTACAGGGATGCAAAACTTCCGCACCCGCCCACGTCAGCAAGTATTTGGTGAGCGCGGCCTAAGGCAAATAATTCTGCATAATGTACTCCAGATACAAAAAGTTCCTTCTTCGTAATGTACGATAAAAACAGCGGCCATACATATTCAGGAAAATTACCTGTGATTATTTTCAAACGTTTCGTCCACTCTTTGAAACTGTTTAGACGGAAAAGTATCGCATGTATTTTTTGATCATGTGTACAGTCAGAAAAAATTCGTTTACTAATCCACTGCGTCTGCTTTACGCTTAGGGCATGTCCATCTCTTTCCTTTCTGACGCATCGTATCACGAAGCGTCATCTCAGAGAATCATACCAAGGCTTTGTATCCGCCAAAAAAGGAAAGTAAGAAGTAGAAAAGGTGAAATGTTAGAACTTGTATTCCCGACTTTTTTTTTTTTTTTTTTTCGCCAGATTGAAATTTTACTCTCATGATATTTTTGGATACACACACACACACACACACACACACACACACACACACACACACACACACACAGGTAAGCAGCCCAATGTGTCTGTTCCCTTTGCTTCTCGATATCTTAATTTACTCTCTTATTTTACTCAAGGCCAGCACAAGATGATTTTGGTATTGCGTGATAATTTTACATGATGTGTGGTGGTGAGGTAGTGCTGCGTGGTGATGTGGTACGGTGTGGAAGTGTTAGCAGCAGTGTGATAGTTTAGACAGTGATGCTTGGTAGTGTGATATGGTGCGATAGTGTTGGCAGTGGGGTGATGACGTAAACAGTGGTGTGTCGTGGTATGGTATGGTGTGGTAATGTTGGCAGTAGTGTGGTGGTTTAAATAATAATGTGTGGTGGAGTGGTAGGGTGCGGTAGTGTCGTGTGGTAGTGTGGTGTGAAGAAGTAAATGCTGTATGGTGGTGTGGTTGTGTCGTGTGGCAGTGTGGTGTGACAGTGTTCTACGAGTGATGTGTAGTGGTGTAGTGTGGTGTGGTAATGTTGTGTAACAGTGTAGTAAGATGATGTTAAATGCTGTGTGGAGGTTCGGTAGTATGGTAGTGTTGCGTGCCTGTGTGGTGTGGTGGTGTAACAGTGATGTGTGGTGGTGTGGTATGGTGAGGTAATATTGTGTGGCAGTGTGGCATGACGGTGTAACAATGTTATTTGGTGGTATGACACAGTGATATAATGGTACTGTGTGGTGCAGTGGAGTATATGTAGCAAGTTCATAGAAAGGGAAAATTGAGAGGATGCACGAGTCCAAAGATTTTTTATTTATTTATTTATTTATTTATTTTTAGGGACGCTGACACTATTTTCCTCTATTTTCTGAAGACCATATTAAATGATCCGAAATTCTGTGATGACTGGTAGGTTTAGTAATATGTTTCGTGGTCTGAAAATCATTTAAATATATATACTCTTGTACTGCTTTGCTATTTATAAAACATAAATAATGTTCTTTAGCCAAAATAATAGGGAATTACTTTGTTGCTCCTTCCTTCTAGTTTTAATATCACATGGACGTACGAGTATTTGCATAATTATTCGAACAAACATATGAACAATGCAGAATCTACAGCAGCATGCAAAGTTAGATGGGTTACACGACGACTTTTTATCATGGTAACTTAAGTAATGAAGACACGTACTGCACCAGCCTACTTAGAAACAAAGTGGCCTATTTTATAACGACCATGTCTAAAGAGTTTATCAGCGATCGGTTTCATATCTTCAGTCTTTGTTCTGATGTGACAGCAGCAGCAAATTTTATACAGGCAAGTGACCTAGCTTTGTGAAAAAACTGTGTCAAGACCACATCAACATTCACTCTTTGTTCTGGCATATTGGAACACACGCACGATTCTTGGTACCTAAAAAAAGTGAAGGAACGTTCAGTTACGGCAGTTGCTTCAGAGAATCTTGCAAGAACATGCTACAGAGTTTGGATGTTTGGATAATGTGACCAGTTATATGCAAACTTATACCAGGGTGACTACAGTTTGTTATCCATTTTGTCCCACATCTTCGAAATGTTCTCCTATTCTACAAATTCTGCTTTACACCTCCTCCAGACTACCATCCATGAATATATATATATATATATATATATATATATATATATATATATATATATATATATGTGTGTGTGTGTGTGTGTGTGTGTGTCTATATCCATATGCATGTATACATATACGAGTATAATGTGTTTGTGAACGTGTGGATGCATATATATGTGTCTGTGTTTCTCTGTATCTATACATGCATGTGTACGTCTGTGCATTTATTTCTAATCTACTCCTTCATAAGATTTTGTGCTGTGTAAGTTTTTCTGTTGTATTTGTTTACTATTTCATGTAGTATCGTGTTTCCTTACTGTGTTTGTAATTGTTCTCAGTGTGATATATATATATATATATATATATATATATATATATATATATATATATATATATATATATATATATATATATATATATATATATACATACATACATACATACATACATATACATATATATACACATATACATATATATATATATACATATACATATATATATATATATATTTTTGCCCAATGTTTGCGTCACTATTACTTTGCTCTCATGTGCCCTTCCTGCTTGGTCTTCAAAGACAATGTTCCCTAGTGTGTTGGAGTTTGTAGTGTATGGTAGATACAGAATCAAAAGAAAATAAAAATGTGCTATAGTTACGTGTTGTAACGTAAATCGAAATAAGAGAATAATACCTTAATTCAGCTACTTTAGCAAATTATTTGGCTTCCAGAGTGTTTAGATATTTATTCCTAAGAAAATTCTTTAGAAAATTACTGCGAACACTAAACATTGCATCTTTATATATGTTTGTATAGTTTTCATATCTTCATGTTACTAGAGGTCTATCTCTAAGTGCTGATTTTTCTGCCGTCTTCTTTGCCTGCATCATGAAGATTAAGTTTCCATTGTACTTTATGCCTGCGTGTTTGAATGTAATTTCTTTATGTCAGTGTAAATTGGTTTCTGACTGCCTTTATCTTTTTGTCATCTTTTTTGTTCTTGCATCACGAGGATTCAGTTTCATTATACTTTACGTCTGTGTGCCTGTAATTTCTTTATCATTACAAAGTAGTTTCTAATTGTCTTCATTTTTCTGTACCTCCATTTGAAGTCCTCTGTGCCAGCATCCTGTGAATTCAGTTTCCTGTGTACTGACGCGTTTCATAATGGATTCCCCAGTATCACATCCACTGTAGTTCTTTTAACTTACCTTGGCCGAGATTTTTATCCCTTTGCAGCCTATTTCTCGTTGATCAGTGGCAGAATAAGACAATACTATATGTCTCCATCATTTTCATGGTACTTCTTCATGACTAGCATCAATTTCTAGTGTTAATATCTATTATATCTAGCTCTAACTCAGTATTCAAGACGGGGAGATGGCAATTTTAGGCCATCCACCTCACAGGGACTTGACGGTGCTCCATTATTTGTTCTGCTTGGCCCCGATTCTCGTAATATAATAGATTTACTGGGACCTCTTCTTTTCTATACACTTTTCAGTCTAACAGCCAAAATTCCCATCTCTCCATCTCCATTGTTAAGATGTAGCAATAGACAACGCTAGAAAATGATGCTAATCATGAAGAAGTGTCATGGAAAAAATGTCGAGCAGTTTAGTTTTGTTATACTGTCACGCAGCTTCTTCCACTCTGACCTGTTTGCAGAGAGAGAGAGAGAGAGAGAGAGAGAGAGAGAGAGAGAGAGAGAGGATATGGCTGTCACAAATCGCAGCTGCTACTCAAAACAGATAAACCCCCTCAGAAAGACGACGTATCCTTTTCCGTCCATGCACAACCGGACACCAGCAACCCCTTCACTCCGATAACATATTTTATATTTTTGTTCTTTCTACCTCCAGACGATTCTTTTAACTTTAGAACAAAGTTTTGACGTAGCGAGGTTATATGAGAAACCCCGAACGGGCCGAAACCGAAACCCAAAATGGAGACTGGAATTTGAACTTTTTTTGGACCCACGGACTCATATAATTTTTACGAGGCTATCCCATGGAGGAAATCTGAAGGCGCCATGAACAATAAGTAAATAAATAAATAAACTTTTGTCTGAGAGAAGAAGTTTGGCCAAGAAAATACAGGAGGTGAAATAGAAAATAGCGCCACATTATCTCCGGCCTCTGTTTAATCGCATGTAACCTACCGATACCCGATTTCACTCAGCTTAATCCCTCCAATATTTTATCCGACGTACCAGCAGGCGATTGTGTTATGTTTGTTTTCGTGGTTGTCTGGTTAATTTTGACGAGAACCCAGTGGACTGCAAGCTAAACTTGTCTTTATCCCGCAGTCCACCATCCGTTTTTGGGGGGATAGGGAGGTACTTGAGGATCATTTCTGTAACCAAGCTGTCGATCCGTCTAGTTATATCGGTCTTTCGTTAGTATCTATATTTCACTTGTAAATGAATGAATAAATATATAAATAATCTATCTGTCTATCTATCTATCTACCTATCTATGTATCTTTTATTCAGCTCCCTCCTAACTGAAGAAAAACTTTGTAGATAGCGAGGACGACCAAAACATCCCCGGGCTCAGGGCTCTCTCAGTGTAGGGGTTACGAAATCAATCACACAGGCGTTCAACAAAGGAAGCCCTCTTTCCTGACATGTGCACGGCCACGCTCAGTCAGCAAGTCAGTCAGTCAGTCAGTCATTCAGTCAGTCCATTTATGAGTTAGTCAGCCAGTTAGTTAGTTGGTTAGTCAGTCAGTCAGTCAGTCACTTTATTTGCTAGTTAGTCAGTTAGTTAGTCAGTTAGTCAGTCAGTCAGTAAGCCAATTTATTAGTTAGTCAGTCAGTTAGTCAGTCAGCCAGTCAGATAGCTAGTTAGTCAGTTAATTAGTTAGTCAGTTTAATAGTTTGTTTGTTAATCAGGTACGGATATTTAGTTAATTAGTCAGTTAGTTAGTTAGGTAGGTAGTTAGTAAATTTGTTAGTCAGGCAGTTAGTTAGTTAGTTAGTCAGATAGTTAATTGTTGGTTTGTTAGTCAGGTAGTTAGTTTGTTTGTTTATTTGTTTGTTTGTTAGTAAGGAAGTTATTTAGGTAGTTAATTAGTTAGTTAGTCAGGTAGATAGTTAATTAGTTAGTCAGGTAGGTAGTTAGTTAGTCAGTTAGTTAGTTAATTTGTTAGTCAGGTAGAGGCTTTGTTTGTCAGGGAGGTAGTTAGTTAGTTCGTCAGTCAGTCAGTCAGTCAGTTAGGTAGTCAGTCAGTTACTTAGTTAGTCAGTCGGTCGGTCAGTTAATTAATTAGTTAGTTAGTCAGTCAGTCAGACAGGCAGCCACTCAGTCAGTCAGTTAGTTAGCCACTAATTAGGCAGTCAGCCATTCAGTCAATTCATTAGAAAGTTGGTCAGTTAAACAGTAAGTCAGTCAAACAGTCAGCCAGTCATAAAGGCGGTATATCGTCCTTGTCGTCGCCAGCTTGTTCAACTCAGTGTAGGAGCAAACCTTTGATGGGGAAGTTGTAAATAGCTCATAGGAACCCGATCTAGTGAAGGATATCTCAGAGATCCTGTTAATAAACATTTTTGAACTGTTAAAGTTACTTGTTTACTGTCTGACTCGCAAAGCACCAGGGTAATGAGAGCAACGCGGGTTTATTTTTGATCTTCTTGGAGAAAAATTTGACGTAAACCTTCGCTGTGTTCAAACCATTAATCCTACAGCATTCATTTCCACACGGTATACTGTCATGGCCCCTCCCCATCCCGATTCCAAAAACATCTCACCCATTTCTTTTTCATTTCTTCTTTTTTGTCCCCACGCTCATTTCTATACCCTCTCCTTCTGACATTTTCACGCCTGAAGGATATTTTGAAATGAAGCGTCAGGGCATTCAAACCACTGATCCAACGCACCTCAAAGTTGTAATTCCATGGCTGCACATACTTGTTCTTAAAACACAAAGATACCCAGCTGGAGAGATAAAGGAACAGCTGTGAAAAGTGTTATCAAAGGCGTGAGGAAAGCCCCTCCTCTCTCTCTCTCTCTCTCTCTCTCTCTCTCTCTCTCCAGTGAATAGTTTTACGGCTTGTTTTCAGTAAAGTTACATATTTGACAATGGTGTTCAGTAGGATTAAAATATAACTATATTTTCATTATATACAGATGACACTGAGGTTGATGAAATTATTCTTAACGACAGTGACATGCTAAATTTGCAATAAGGTCTGAGCAAAATTACGGAATGGTCATCTCACTGGCAAATGCTGCTTAATGTAGACAAATGGCAAATGTAAAAAATCAGAGGTAGCAATAAGAAAAATTTAATAAGAAATGACATCAGGAACATTAAACAGACGCAAAAAAAAAAAAAAAGAAAAAAGTAAACTAGGCAAGAGTGTTTCTAAAAAAGTAGTTTCACAGCAGTGTCCCGAAGCTGTCCAAAAAATAAAAATAAAAAATAAATATTAGGATTCACGAACAGAAGTGATATCAAACTGTAAAACTCATCCTATTAGCGGTGCCATCTGACGCCACATCTGGAATATACAGTGTAGCTTCGGGCTCCTTACCTATGTAAGGATATAACAAAATTCATTTCAGTACAGCGTGAAAATTAATTAATACGTTCCCTAACCAACAAAATCTATGATGAAAGGTTTCAAAAATCGAACTTATTTTCTTTATCGAAGTGTCGCTGCGAGGAAAATTAACTGACTGCTTTAAAACCTTTAAGGGTTTGGAAAAGGTAGCTATTTCCAGTCTATTGCACATGGAAGATATAATCATCATCATCATCATCATCATCATCATCATCATCATTATAACCTTGAGGTAACAAAATATTTCCTCACTAATGACCTGACTGATGAATGAATCTGGTTTCCTGACGTGTGATAGAGAGCATCACCATACACATTTTCAAAAGAAGACGATTACCTAATTATGAGTGAGATAGTATAACTCCTTCACCACCAATACAGAGTCATCCTAATAACGATAACCTAAGTACCAGCACAGACATAAAACAGCTAGGCAGACAAAAAACAGTTAGGCATCATTTAGGCGTACGTCAGTTACTATCAGTTTCGTTTGGTATCATGTGCCTGTCCATTGGTGCGTGTCGTATTACCTATGGAGCAAGATAGACAACAAAATGAACATTTACCAAATACGAGCAGGTGCTGTCTGATTATGAACACTTTATTGTATTAATATTGTTGGTGATTGTAAGCCTCGCCATTGTGCAGACTGCATTATGTAATACAGAAAAGTTATGGACTTAAATATTATGTAATGCTGTGTGTAGTTGTATAGATAAGAGGAAAAAGTAAGCATATAAGAAAAGTACTTGACTGTGTATTTTTCTTTTGTAAAATAGGATTAGTGGCTTTATTTTAGTACAAATTTCTGCCTTTCCAGAGATTTTTTTTTTTTTTTTCAAGCATTTCAGTCCTGCAGAGTGACCCAGTTTTCCTACGGGATTCATTGCCTGGGGTGGGGCTGGGGGATCTGGAGGGCGGGGAGAGACATTTCCCACGCTCCCTTGCTTTTAAAAGTGCTGTTTTATACTTTATTCAGCCCACGCCTGACAGTTTAATTCATTTCAGGGGAATCCGCTGTCGTCAACGAGCTAATTGTTTACATCCGTTGACGAGAGAGGGGAGGGAGTTCCAGGTAAAAGTTTCTGTGCCGAGAGTGAAACGTTTCCCGACCTGGTGCAGTACAGTCGGATACAAAAGTCTGTTTCGAGCCTCCTGCCTCTCACCACTGGACACCTTAGGCAGCGTTCACACCAAGTGTTTGCGCGGGTGTGAGCTCTGAGTCCCTGTACCATATAGAAGTTTTCGCCCGCACCCGGCCGCGTTCTGTGGGGCCACTTTCGTACATGGGTTATACACCAGCAAGAATTTGGTGTGGACGTGACCATTGACGTTTGAATGTGACTTTGTGGACTGAGTTTCGAATCATCGCTCATCTGTGGGTGATAAATGTGTGCGTTTATCCATTACGTCTCAGTTAAGCATAAGTGGATCTAACAATATGAAAAAGAGGCAGGAGAGACTAACGGATTATTGTTGTTGTTGTTGTTATTATTATTATTATTATTATTATTATTATTATTATTATCATTATTATTATCACTACAGAATCTAACTCTACATCGGCGTGACTTTTTGGTAATTCACCTTCACTACCGTCGTGCGATTTTATTCAGTTTAGTACTAACCCCCTCGTACTGGAGAGTTAATGAAGACCGTTTCTAACCCCGCCAGTGAGAAAAATCTCTCCTAAGCTGCATAAAATTGTCTGGTCACAGCAAGAGTGAAACAGGAAGTGCGTTCTCCGGCTCAGGGAATCAAGTTTTTCAACATATTCTTTCTAGAGTCGTACATTTACTCAGCAATAATTCAACTGAAAGGCCCATAACTTTTTTTTTTTTTTTTTTTTTTTTAAGCTTAGATGGCCATGTGTGCTGAGACTGGAGAATAATTCTGACGGGTAGTCAAGGAGATTCGTTCCTACCTCATCGAATTTCATGCAACCACGAAGGAGTGTCTAAGTTGTAAAAGTGGCTCAGTTCCACCAGACGAAATGAAACCGACTACAGTAATGAAGGAGGCAGCAAGAGTAAATAAATAAATAAATAACATCACGGTCTAAGGTAATAGGTGGGGGGTTATCATGGACCCTGGAAGGTACCACCATGAGAGTGATATACGGTTACAAGCCTGGAAATTATACTCCTTTTCCTCTAACTTGCACTAAATATGTCATCTCTCCATCTTGAATGCTGAGCTGTAACAATGTATTAAGACCAGAATATGTTGCTAGTCATGAAGATGCGCTATGTAAAGGATGTACAGCCACAGTATTGTCTTCTTGTGCCATTGAACTACGAGAAATAAGCTGCAGAAGGACGAAGAGCTGGGCCAAGTTAAGGTGAAACGCCTATAGCCACACAAGTATCACTCTCAGGAAAGAAATATTCGGCCATCAATACAGTCACTCGACGATTTTTCTTCTGAGTACCTGCACACAGAGTCAAAACAATCTACGACTCCCACAGTTACAAACCTTACCGCACGTCTTAAGATTCTTTTTTCACACCAACTTCCAGGAATTATTGGGAAGTAGTTAGTTGTTTTTTGACATTTGGTTTAGATTCCAATCAAAAAAGAAAAAAATGTGTACACTGACCAACACCAGTACTGGGATTTCTCAAGAGGAAACATAGCCTACTTTTAAGATTCAGATTAGCTTAGAAAACACCATAGTCGTGCAGAGGATAAGAGATTTTACAGCGATAAGCAAACTGGTTCAAAATGAGACCCAGTAAAATAACTAAACCCTTTTCACTGTAACCAAGACCAGATTTTCGTCCACTTGCAGCTTATTTCACGTAGATGGGTGACATAAAAAACAATGCTACGGTGCTGCATGCGTTATATAACACTTCCTCGTAACTAACATCATTTTAGGCTATTAATCCATTGTTACAGCTCAGCATTCAACATGGAGATGCAGCATATTTAGGCCAAGTTAGAGTAAAAACATTATAGTGCAGCTAGGAAGCAGTGTCATCTCAAACTGGTATCTCTTGATCTCCCTATGACCGTGACTTGTCTAGGGTTTCATTCTAACACCGGGCGATTTTACTCAGCTGAGAATATGCAACAAAAGCATGAAAATCCTTGTCGCCAGCAACCCTTTCATTTTGGTCTGGACAATTCTAGTATCCCAATCCCGGTATATCAGACGATTTTATTCATTTGAGAGTAAGTCACAGAGGCACTAAAATTTAGCTACTGTCACCATCAACCCTGCATGGTCGTGACGACTCTTAGTATTATATTCTAGCAGACCCGGGACGATTTTGTGGATTTATGCAGCTGACAGTAAGCCACAGAAGCTTCAAAAATTTCAATCTCCACCACCAACCATCTCATATGGTCGGGACAACTCTAGTATTCCAGACACGCTATGCTAGACAATTTTATTCAGCTGAGAGGGAGTCTAGAAGCCTCAAAGTGTTTAAAACAAATGTTTGTTATTACATTCTTTTTTCATCATTCCATTTATATCGATCGAAGTACTGTGTTTAATGTTTGCCATACAAAAGAAGGAAATGTTAAAACATTTAACTACCGTATACATAAAAATTCTTGAGCTTAAACTCATTAACTCAAGGACGTATATTAATTTTTTTTGCTCTTGATAATTCCAAAAACTTTTCGCAGCATTAATTTCGTCTCTACATGGGGGCTCTCCTAAGGTGAATAAATTAGTCTGTCAACAGGAATAGCATTCAGAAATAACGTCTCGGAGATAAAGGAGTTTGTGTTTTCCCAGAGGCCATAATATTTCTCCTGTGTTAAGCGTTACCACAAGCGTCAAGCCTGAACTGCCTCATATCCGCTCGCATACAAAGCGAGAATTTGACGTAAACGTTTTAAAATTTAAGGTGGATGGTGGTGGTTCCCTAATATATGTTTGTTCTAGTGCTGACATACCTTGATACCTGCAGAATAAATACGGTGAATTTATTTTTGTAGATAAATGCCAGTCAAGGTCTCTAAGTGGTCAGAATACTTACAGGAGAGATAAGTGACACCTGTACTTTACACAGGAAAAATTATCCGATATATTATCATTATGCCAGGAATCAAACCCGGGATTCTCAGGTGAGTGCCAGGCAGCAATCCACTACGCCACGACCAGGTAACAGCCATCTCATATTGTCACAACCTTGTAACCAATGTCCTCCCGCCCCGACTTTGGGCCTCAAAGGGGTGAGATAACCCCCTGGCACCCGGGCAAGTCGGTGCTTTATAATCTATCCCATGTACTTACGGCAAGTAAAATACAGATTTCTTTCTTCATTCTGACTTGCCGTAAATGCTTGGGCTTGATTGGAAAGCCTCTACTTCTGAGTGCTAGGCCCACAGTGGGGGCAGAGGGACATTGGTTACAAGATTGTGACAATGTGAGATAACTTTTACCTGGTCGTGGAGTATTGGATTGCTGCCTTGCTATCATCTGAGAGTCCCGGGTTCGATTGCCGATATAATGGTAATATATTGGCAGAAACAGTTATATTCCCACCGAAACTTCCCCTTACAGCACAACACACATGCACTCACTCACACACAAAACACTGGAAGAGATATATACTACTGCTACCTGAAACTGAAACACATGATGTGTGAGAGAGAGAGAGAGAGAGAGAAAGAGAGAGAGAGAGAGAGAGAGATTTGACATTTTTATCTTGTTGCCGTCTGCGTTATGGAAAGTGGAATGCAGGCTATTATTTTTCTTTCCTTGCAAGTGTTTTAAAAATAATCCTATCTATCTCTTTACTTATCTGTCTATCTATCTTTAGCCAGACACCCATAGCCCAAATGGAGTGGCCACAGACGAATCGCAGCCATGACGCCCTACTCTCCATCAACAGGCTTGCTGGTCCCCAACTCACACCCTTCATATACCCCTCCACTCACTCCTGTCATCCCTTCCTTAGCTACTCATTTTTGGATATGCCCGTTCATATTATTTTGTACCTTATTTTTTAAGGTTATGGGGATACTAGAATGATTTAAGTATCACAGACGTGGATAACAAGATGTAATACGCAAAATAAATAGCTTAAGAAGAGGCTTTAGAAAGCGTCCTTAATACACACAGCATGCATTTAATCGCCTGGTACCATAATACGATAGCATGTGACGTCACTGTGCCTCTTATCACATTATCTATAGCGATTCGGTTTCATCTGACGGAACTGTTCCACTTTCAGAACTTCTAATTTTAAATCGTGGAGTCCTGTGATTTGATGACCCCTTCTTTTGAGATAGGAACAAACCTTGATCACTATGCTGTTTTTCCTCTACCTAAAATTTCGCTCTCCATCTCGAATGCTGAGTTGTAGCGATGAATTAGCACTAGAGTATGATGCTTGTTACGAAGAAGTGCTGTAGAAAGGAAGTACAGCCGTAGTTCTATATTTTTAACTCACTGAGCTACGTGGAGTAAGCTGCAAACGGACGAAAACATGGCTCAAGTTAGCGAGTCAGTGATAGTTACGAAGTGCTATGGAAGGAAGTACAGCCGTAGTACTACATTTTTATCTGAGCTACGTGGAATAAGCTACGAACGGACGAAAATATGGATCAAGTCAGCTTACGTATAAGAACCACTCGTCAACCTTCCAGTCTGACTACACCCGAGCATCAAATGAGCCGAAAGGGGTTAAAGATCTTTGTCAGTTGCAAATAAATCGACTATAGTTACTTCTCTTCCAAAATTATCATCTCTATAATGACGTCTTTTGTTTTTCCTTGCTATTTTCGGACGACTGTTTATAAATCAGGAGAGACGAGTGAAATATACAGCTCCTTCACTTTAACTTGGTGATCTTCGTCCTTTAGCAGCCTACTTCTGTGCCGCATCTTTCCACGGCACTTCTTCGTGATTAGCACCATGTTCTAGTGTTGTCCTTTTGTTATAGCTCAGCGTTCAAGATGGGGAGATAACAATTTTACGCCCAGTCAAAGTGAACAGGGAAAAGTGTTAACCCCGACATTACAAAGACGCTCCATTTATCTGTCTGTATGTCTGTCTCTGTATCTCTCATTTTGTGTATCTGTCAGTCTATTTACTTGTGTCTGTCTTGCAGAAACCTTTCTAAAGTAAAAAGAAAAATCTTGTTTGAATCAGCGAGAGGAAAATAATACTAATAAAACAACCTAACAGCGGGAAAATTTATAAAGAAAATCTTGGAGTTGAATCATTAAAGGAAAATACTAACGAAATTACGGGTAGCAGCGAAAAATAAAAGGTTGCTAAATAAGTGAATAAATAAATAAATAGATAAATAGATAGTTAAATAAATTAGTTAATTAGAAAGTCTTCGAGTTGAATCAATACAACAACAACACTAAAAAAGTCTTGAGGCTGAATCAGGAGAGAGAGAGAGAGAGAGAGAGAGAGAGAGAGAGAGAGAGAGAGAGAGAGAGAGAGAGAGAGAGAGGGTCTAGGGGTAAAATAAACATGAAAAAAATAATCATGTGCGAATATCAAAAAAAGAAAATGGGAGGGGAGTCTTGACAAGGAACCAGTTAAACTATAAAAACAACACAAATCAAGGAAAATAAAAGGAAAAATGCATAAAAGAAAGAAGACTTGGAATAAACTTACAGGAAAAGCCTCATCAACATATGTCGTCACTAAGTAGGTACGTTTGGCTCTTCAGTACATCCTCCACACAAGCCAACTTCCTCTAAATACACATAAATACACTTGACTTCTTATCCTCTTGGTTTTCCCAGTGGTGTATACGCTTGTGGTCCGCTTGCATGGTCTTTTTTTTTTTTTTTTTCGATAACCCATTGGATCTATTTATGTTATCTGTGTGTGTGTGTGTGTGTGTGTGTGTGTGTGTGTGTGTGTGTGTGTGTCTCACTGTCTATCCGTCTGTTTCTGTCTGTTTGTCTGTCTGTCTGTATCTCTGTCTGTTTGTCTGTCTGTCTGTATCTCTGTCTGTGTCTGTCTGTCTGTCTGTCTGTCTCTCTCTCCACACTCACACACACACACACACACACACACACACACACACACACACACATCTGTCTACATCCTTAAGCCTTAATTCCAGAAAGGGCGACCACAAATGAATCACCACCACGTCACCCTATCTCCGTCAACAGGCTGCACTCCACCCAGCTCACACACACCCTCTCTTATATACATCTCTTGCAGCAGCGAAATGGCAGGGGGCAGGGCGATATGGAGGCGATTTGTTTGTGGCCACCCCTTTCGGAATTAAGGCGTCTGGCTATAATATACAGATAAACAGAATGGTAGTGAGATTGAAATAAAAGAAGGCATCAAACTGAAAGGGTTAAGATGCTCACCAACCACCTCCCTCCTACATCTCAGCCTCCAGTCACTCAAGCTGAATGAAATCGTCTGGAGATGACATGGATAACGTAAAATGTGTTGCAGGGACGGCTCAGCTATGGTAGGCTTCGTTGCACCTCTTCCTTGGCGATTTATTTTGCACGTCATACATCAACAGTGCCTTTTGTGCGTTTATATCGCATTAAAAAAAAAATCCATAAAAATATACGAGAACATACTGTAAATAACCTGCAAAGTGAGTCGGTACGGAAGAGGTGTTACGAAATTTCCCAGCCCACTTAGAATACGAAAGTATGTCCGGTTCCAATTTCAGTATGACGAGGAGGAAAATAAGACACAAAACAGACGATGAAGGAAAACGGAAATAGACCTAGGAGGATCTACGTGGGCGTGGATGGAGGGTTGGATCCCCTTCCTCCCTTATTTTCAGGTGTCATATTTTTTTTCTGGCTGCTAGAGGGAAAATGGCACTGCATGATAACAACAACAACAACAACAACAACAATAATAATAATAATAATAATAATAATAATAATGATAAGTGGTGACAGGCACAACAAACCTCTCCCAACAGCAGTTATTTTATTTTCAGCCGTTTTCAGGTTATAGCCCTCTGAAAATCCATAATCTTGCGTTTCACCTCTCAAGGCTGCTCAAGGTCAAAGGTCATGGTGCCAAATAAACGCCCATATGAAACTTCCTATATCTTGATAATAGTAAATATCTCCATCTTCAACCAGTTTCAAGATATAGCCCCCTGAATATCCGTGACCTTAAGTTTGACCTTTCAGGGTCACTCGATTACCTCCAGTATTAAATAACTTTCTTTTGAGACCAGTGTCCACATATCCTGAAAATTTTATGTAATTTCATCCAATCGTTTTTCCGTAATGTTGCTAACAAACAAACAAACAAACGAACGAAGAAACACACAAGCAAACGAAGAAGCTTGACCAAAAACAATACCTCGCCGTACTCCGTCTGGCAACTAATAAAGCTTTATCATCAGTGGGTAAAAAAAAACACCGGACCTCCCCATTAGCCAATTCCTGGATCCGCCCCTGTTAACCCTGCGAGGATTTCTTTTGATGAAGAAAATCGTCTCTTGTTAGCATTAGAAAAATTCAAAGGTGTACTATTAGAAGAGTTATTTCAGGATCATTTTTGAAGCCATTGACTAGTAGGATTTCCCTCAGTTAACCCCTATAGTCCAGTGGTATATTTATTTTTTACTTTTATTACTAACAGACGATTTTATTCAGCTTTGGGGAGATGTCTAGCAGTCAAGGGGTTACTGAAGGCTACATCCAACCTCTCCACTTCGAAAAATCTCTCTCAAGCTGAATGAAATCGTCTAGAGATAAGAATATAAGGAGAAATGCGTCATCGGATTGAGGGGTACTAAATCTGGAGCTAGCCTGGAGAAAATACCTACGCGCACCAGCCAGAGCTAAGGAGAGATAAAATACATGGTAGTTTACTGGGTCTCCATAAATTCCTACGTGCACCAACTACAGCTACTGTAGAAAAGGACAAAACTCATGGTAGTTCATTGGCTCTCCATAAATGCTCACGTGCACCAACCACAACTAGGAAAAGCTAATACAAACGGGCACCAACCTCAGCTAGGAAAGGATAAAGCAAATAAATATTTGCGTGCACCAACCACAGCTAGGAAGGGATAAAAGACATGGTTATTCATTGGTTCTCCATTTTAGTCCCCTCACGTGCACCAGCCACAGCTGGGAGAGATAAAGCACACGGTAGAGCACTGGATCTCCATATTTGGGTAACAAAGCGTAAACCACAAACTGGAACCTCATCAGGTTGCCAGTGACATCCGCCACAGAGCACGACAGGGGTTACAGGACGGAAAGTGAGAATGTTAGACAGTTTTGCTTGGGTATTCCTAAATAGAGGACGCACCGCTTCATCCATACCACCACCACAACGACACGCTCTTAGCTGAACACAAACAGCTCTTCAATCTACCTGTTCCACCACCACAGCTCTTAGTTATATTCAAGAAAGAACGCACCATTCCACCTCATCAACCACCACGCACTCTTAGCTAACTGCGAACAGGATTTAGTTACATCCAAGAGAGAGCGGTGAACTCCACTATTTCCATTACTACCATCATACACGCTCGTGGATACGTAAAAACAGCTCTCAGATATTCAAGAGGGGACATACCATATCAACTCTCACATCACCATCACCACCATATGCCCTGAGATACATACAGATAGCACTGATACATATTCGAGAGTACGCACCACTCCACCTCTCTCACTGCCATCACACACTCTTTGCTACATACACACAGTTCTAACATACATACTTCTGGTCCTTCTTTCAAATATTTTCACCCCCTAATCATCGCCACACCCCTGTACCGTCCACTGCAGGTTTCCCATCGAACCCCTTCCGTTTCTCGCCCCGCCTTTTCCGTCTCTCACTACACCCCTTCCATTTTCTCACAGTCTTTTCTCGTTCCTTTTTCACCACATCCTTTCCATTTCCCACACTCTTTTTTCGTTTCCTTTTCACCATACCCTTTCCATTTTTCACACGCCTTCCTCATTTCTTTCTCTCCACACCTCTTCAATTTTCTACGTTCGTTTCTCGTTCCGCTGCCTGTAAAAAGAGAAGACTTAAAGATAATGAAGGTCTCCGTGGTGACGCTAGGCCTGCTGCTGCTTCTGGTTGGGGATGGTGAGTGATGAAACGTGTTAAAGTTGTGTGTGTGTGTGTGTGTGTGTGTGTGTGTGTGTGAGAGAGAGAGAGAGAGAGAGAGAGAGAGAGAGAGAGAGAGGGATTTGTTTTCTGTCGAGCCGAGGCATTTTACTTTTTCTGCAAACAACTGATGCTTGGCAGAACTAACCATGTCAGCCCGGGTCATTCCTTCTTTATATATGTTTTTTTTAGGTAAAGCTGCGTCTCTTTGCTTTTTTTTGTTTTGTTTTGTTGACAGACAGACAGACACAGACAAATAGATAAGCAGGTAGGTAGGTAAGCACATAGATAGATAGGTAGGTTGATAGACATATATATAAACGAATACAGAGGAATGAACAAAATGAACATGCAGATAGAAACAAAATCAATGTCGGTACGTGAATTTGACAACAGATTTTATGACCATGAGAGGTAACGAGACTAAAGACAAAGCTAAACACCACATCCTGTACACTTAGCCTAAACAAGAGCCAGTATCTGATTTCCCTGGTTATTCCAATCGCGTTACTACCCGTATATCACAGTTCTCAATTTACTTCTCAGGAGTCAAACGAATTACAAGAGTTCTTTATCCTTAACCTGGCAGAGATTTTAGTCTTTTTGCTGTTTATTTCTCGTAGCTCGTTGGCAAAATAAGGCTCGTTTTCTCGTCAGATAAGGAAATTCCCTAACACCTCTTCCTTAGCGATTTATTTTTGGATATGGCTGGTTAATATCCTCTAGTACGTTATTTGTGAAGAGTATGGCGACATCAGAGAGATTTATGCCACACAGAACAGGACAGTACGGTGTAATAAACAAAATAAATTGCTAGGGAAAAGGTGTTAGGGAACACCTTAGCCGATGAGAATACAGGCCTAGACAATACTGCGACTGTACATTCATTCCATAGCACTGCCCTTATGTAAATCTCTTCCTACATCTCAGCATTCAAGGCACGATATTAATTTATGTGAATGGAGTATATCTGCACCTACATGATCTCTAAGAATGGCAGTTAGGTTTCTTGGGTGTATGTGTGTTTATTTCTACAAGTTAAACTAATGAAGGTGAAGATACAGTATAATGATGGTGAAGAAAGGTGTATTACGTGTGACCTACTCTCCTTATGGATATGAAGCAAGAGAAGGGGAAGGGACTGGTTGACCTAACAGTTTTTCCAGATTTCCGTAGGAAATACCATGAGTATCCAGTAGTCATAATAATAATAATAATAATAATAATAATAATAATAATCAATGACAGTTACAATAATAAAAAACGACAACAACAACAATCAATAACAGTAACAACAAAAGCAATAAAAACAACAACAACAACAACAACAACAACAACAATAATAATAATAATAATAATAATAATAACAGTAATAATAAAAATAAATAACTAAATAATAGTTACTTCCCAAATGCTAATAACTGGAATAGATGATGGATAGATTTCCTAAGGGCGAGTGGTAGCTGTTGCAATTTGTGATTTTGATGATTATCTGAATGCCAGAAATATGCGTAAACAGTGAGGCGCAAGACAGGAGAGGTCAGAGATTTTAAATGAGTCACCGACCGTCGACATTAGCTACAGTTATTGTAGAGAATATTCCGGTACGTAATTATCAGCAGCATGAGGGAGGAGGGGAGGGAGTTGGGGCGGGCAGTCAAATGGTGGGTGACAGAGTGACTTGGAGGCGTTTTGTCTGTGGCCACCCTTTGCGGGATTAGGGTGTCGAGCTATAGACAGATAGATAGACAGATGAAATTACTTGATCGGTCACTCGGGGCAAGAACGAGAACTTAACCCCTTTAGTCCGATGGTGTATTTTCTTATTTTATCCTTGCAACCATGAGACGATTATATTTAGCTTAAGAAAAGAAATGGGGTTGTGAAGGGGATAATGGAAAATGTTCCTAACCCCGTTACTGCAGATGCAGCTAGTTTCCCCAGGTTAAGACTATCGTCAGCAGTCAGGAAAAAGAACCTTAATATAACACGCCATCAGATTGAATGGGATCCAGCTGGCCGATATGACAGTGTTTGACTTTGGAGATGGAGGAAAAGGACTGCAGTTGGATGAGCATTTTTACCTCCGCTGAAGAGGTTGGAAGGTGATTTTATATTCATCCGTGTGTCTGACTGTCTGTTTTTGTATAAAATATGTAAACAAAGTGCAAATCTACATAACAGAAATATGCCTATTCACAAAGTACCATCAAGATTGTCAGCATGGAGTGAAGCGATATTCGACCGCATACCTGAGACGTAATGAGGATTAACTTAAGTGAATGGAAACATCAGAAGTAACAGCCAGGAGAGAGCAATGTCAGAAATGGTGACAATATATATATATATATATATATATATATATATATATATATGTATATATATATATATATATATATATATATATATATATATATATATATATAAAGAAAAACAACCACTTAAATCCGGTGACGTTTTCATTCTTTCTTCCTTTCATTTTTTTTTTTTTTTTTAATCCTTGTTGTTCTCTGCTGAATTTGTCTAGCTCTTTGGGGGAGGGGATCTCTTTTACTGATGGAGCAAATGAAGTGCACATCCAGCCCCTGCAATTCCCAAAGTCTTTCCAAGGTTGAATAAAATAGCCTGGTTACAAAAAAAAATAAAGTTAGTAATAGGCGATCATATGGGGAGGATTAAACCATTTCATAGATATCGTTGTTTTACCTTACTTTGGCCCAGGTTTCTGTCGTTTTCCAGCAAACCTCACGTAGCTTAGTGCCAGAACAAGGCATAATCGTGGCTCTACGTTCGGTACATAGCACTTCCTCGTGACTAGTACCATATTGTAGTGCAAACCTATTGTATTCAAGATGGAGAGATAGGCGTGTTAGGCAAAGTTGGAGTATAACGAGCATAGCCATTGGCGCTGGAGAGAAAAGCCATTATGATGACACTACTATAACTGGGCGGTAGATTTCCCTTCTGTATACATTTTTGCATTACGCGCTAAGTTTAATTTTCCTAGCATTATTATTCTTCCAAATGTTTCTTTTCTTTTTTTTACTTTAATCTAACTTAACCTCTCCTTGTTTTACCTTACCTAACAAATTATCCTTACTGACTAGCTAACTAACCTAACCTAAGAAAACAAACCTAACCTAACCCACACTCTCCTGGATAAGAAACAGTGCACAAATAATATACAGAACTGAAATCAGCAACAAGACGACTCAACTAACTGCTATGAACGTCGTCCAGCTACTTTCCAATCCCCTGAAAGGAGAATCGTGAACTGCAGTATAAGAGCAGTTTAAACTAACGCAGCAACAAAAAGATACCTAACCAGTACAACAGTTTATATTTCCTTTACTTTGATGACGTTATTTGTATCTTAATCTTTATCTTCATGCGATCTTACTTGCTTTTTGAGAGATTTTTCAAGCCGGGGGAGTTAGATACGGCATTCATTAATTCCTTCATTCGTAGGCGTTTTGCAAGTTGAATAACATCTTACTGTGGTAGCATGATTGAAATAAAAAACGTCATCGTGGCGAAGTGGTTGCATATGATAGATTGATAGATATAGAGATAGGTAGACAAAGTTATATAGATAGACAGACAGACAGACAGATAGGTAGGAAGGTAGGTAGGTAACCACACAGATAGACAGGCAGGTAGATAAACAGAGAGAGAGAGAGAGAGAGAGAGAGAGAGAGAGAGAGAGAGAGAGAGAGAGAGAGAGAGAGAGAGAGAGAGAGAAACGTTTCACTTCAACTCGCCAAGAAAGAGAGTTGTTTTGATAATACGCAGGAAGCACAGGTGTAATGCGAAATAACGTGTATATCGTTCCATAAAGGCCACGAAAAAGGAGTACTCCAAATCTTACAATACACTGAAAGCAAAAATTCTTAACGTACGTTTCTACACATATTTCACACCTCACAATGAATGACTTTGCTAATGGCCAAGAAACGCGTACCAGCGTATTAGAATTCTAGATACGAAATCGTATAATCGTATCGAAACAGGCCCTCAGTTTATCTCAAATGACATGACCATTCTTATTCACCTTTACATGGATGAAGAGCTAAGCGTGTAAACTCTACGACGATTTGCCACCATGCATGCTATATACGAGTTAAGAAGAAACGTTTGTCTGCGATAGTACTGCAAATGCTTAATGTGTGGATGCTCCGAATGAAACCAAAAAAAAAAAAAAAAAAAGGAAAAAAAAGAAGAAGAAGAAGAAGAATCCTGTGTCTATGATCAATCCCAATCATTGTGCCAGTGTTGGTGGAAGTTGGTCAATTAAGTTCGGAATAAATGTATGCATATGAAGACGAGATTTCAGAAACACAAAACGTAACCAATGTTCGCTAGTGGTGTCAAAATCGTCTATTTGGTTCTGCGTTGTTCGATGACGTTGTTGCTGTATTTCTGTGACGCTGTTGTTTCATTCCTGTTTTTGTGTTCTTATATGTCTATGGCGTTGATGATGTGGTTATATTATTGTACTGTGGTTTCTCTTTGTGCTGTCTCATTTATTGTTCCTGGATTCAGCCTCACCGCACCTTTAGATGGGAATGAATCTGGATGGTGATGATGATGATAATAAAGGTAATAGGAGTGGTGACTGTGATGGCGGTGGTGATGACGATAAAGGTGGTAAGAATGAGGATTGCGATGATGATGATGACGATAAATGTGGTAGGAGTAATGATTGTGATGATGGTGATGATGATGACGATAAAGGTGATGGGAGTAATGATTGTGATGATGGTGATGATGATGACGATAATGGTGATAGGAGTAATGATTGTGATGATGATGATGATAAAGGTGAGAGGAAGGACCGTGATTCTGGTGATGATGGGTGATAAGACAAATGATGGTGATGATGATGATAAAAGTGGTTAAGAATACGGACTGTGACGATGGTGAAGATGCTGTTGCTATATTGCTATACCTATGTTACTTCCGCGCTGTTTTTAATGTTTTAAGTGTCATCTTATTCTTTCTCAGGCGAGTGTAGGGCGAGGTGCTGGAGCAGGAGAGAGAGGGGATTATGGGAAAAGATATTGCCTAGAGTGAACTGTATGCAGCCTGTAGACCAACTCGTACCCCTACCCAAGCCCAAAGAGTACGACTGGGTGAGTAGAACTGTGGCGAGCGACTGTGGTAAAAGTGGTGAGTATTAGAGTGGTAAGTGTGGTAACTGTGGAGTGGCGAGTGACTGTGGTGAGTGTGGTTATTAGTGGTAAGTGATGTGGTTAATGTGGTGAGTGGCTGTGTGGTTAGTGCGATGAATGTGTGGTTACTTGAATGGTGAGTGGTGTGTGGTTAGTGTGGTGAGTGTGTGGTGAGTGTGATGGGTATTGGAGAGGTGAGTGAATTTGTGGTGACTGTAGTAGGTGTTAGAGTGATGAGTGTCTGTGTGTTGGGTGTGTTGATGATGACGGTGACGGTAGCAGTAGCAATGATGATGATGATAATGATGATGATGACGATGATAACCTCCCTGTGCAGATTCACCCCGACGTGGTGATAGTGAAGAAGTGCAGGGGTCACCTGTGTGTCAAACAACGAGAGGAGTGTGTAGGAACCAAATCCGTCAACAGGACTTTCACGGTCAGTATGCTAACACCCATTATGCCAACACTCATTAAGCCATGCCAGTCACCATTATGCAACACTCATTATATCAACTACCTGTATGCCAACCACCCTACTGTCAGCCACTATTATGTCAATGACCATTGTGTCAACACCCATTATGCCATGCCAACCACCATTATGCCAACACCCATTAAGGCAACCATCATTATGCCATCACCCATTATATACCAGCCCTCATTATGCCAAAACCCTTTATGACAATCACAGTTATGCCAACAACCACTATGCTAACCACGATAATGCCAACACCCATTACGCCAACCACCACTGCCAATCCCCATCATGCCAACAAAACAAAGCTGAATAAACCCGCCTGTAGAGAGCAATAACAAGAGAGTAAAAAGGGACGTATATGTTGAATCAAATAACATACAAGTGATGCAATTAACTACTTCACCCCGAGGACCTGATTTGCATTTTATTCTTATACTAAGGAGACCTCAACAGGCTTTACCTAACCCCTTCAGTTTAGTTACTTCTGAACTAAATAAAATTGGCCAATACTTACTTCACTGACTGGGTTCCTTTTTTGGCGGTTCTCCTTCTTCTCATCAACTTGCTTTTTATCCACTGTGGGATGATCTGATGGTGCAGGTTGTCGGAAATGTGTTTTTAGATAATAAACTAATCTCATCTCTCCATGCATAAGATGCAATATGAAGGGGACGAGGTGTTTTTCGTAAGGGATGGGCGCCACTTGTCATTCCGCGTGATGAAGTACTGCCATATGAATGCGTCAATATCCTTTTGGTTTGGTTCGATGAGGTTAGTTAAGAATCCAAAAATATGCTTCCAACAACCTTCAACATCAACTCAGCCCACACAGGACAAAAAGAAGCTGGTGATAAATAAGAACAACGCTGCTACAGAGGACCACATTAAGTAAATATTTCCTGTGTAAAAATACAGGTTCTCTCTTCATACTGTATTAACCATGAAATCGCCTACAGATAGCGCTGAATATAATAAAGAATAAGTTATCATATTTCTGAGAGTTAAAGGTGCTAATGCTTGTGTGGGCAGGTGGAGGGGCATCTCATGAACCATGTGGAGATGTCATGTGTGAAGCTGACCGTGGTGGAGGATGAGGAGTGTGGATGTCGCTGCGTGACCGGACCTGAACATTGCACCAACAGACAGGTTAGTGCCGTGTGTGTGTGTGTGTGTGTGTGTGTGTGTGTGTGTGTGTGTGTGTGTGTGTGTGTGTGTGTGTGTGTGTGTGTGTGTGTGTGTGTGTGTGTGTGTGTGTGTGTGTGTGTGTGTGTGTGTGTGTGTACAGTATATAAATTTATAAATACGTTTATATATATATATATATATATATATATATATATATATATATATATATATATATATATATATATATATATATATATATATATATATATCTATCTATCTATCTATATATATATATATATATATATATATATATATATATATATATATATATATATATATATATATATATATATATGCGACTAGTAAGGAAGAAGTGATCGTAGGCCTCTTAAGCTGACAAGAACATAAATAGCCCTAAGTATTCAATCAGTAAGACATGCTCATCCGACGAAAATACGGCCCTACCTTTTAGTTTAGTAAGGAAGATGTGCTACATAACCTCCTGATCAAAACAGTAACATGACTCAGGGAAATAAGCTATAGGTCTTTCACCTGTAGCAACATATTTCACGTACTGTTTAGTGACAGAAAAAAAGACAGTGTTACGGCTGTACCTCCTTTCTGTAGCACTTTTGAGTGCTGTTATACCTGAACATTCTAGATGCAGAGACGATAAAGCTGGACCAAGTTGAAGTGAAAAAAGATAAGGAATATGTGTAAGAGAGCGTCCAAAACTAACCAATAAAATGATGCCAGGTTTTCGACGAGCGAATGTGCCAGTGCGAGTGCCGGAACGAACTAAAGACGACGTGCCTGGAGAAGATGATAGCGCACCCCAACACGTACATGTGGGACCCCTCCACCTGCACCTGCCCCTGCAACAACACACCCGAGGAGTGCCCTTCAGGAACACACTGGGTCCCAGAATTTTGCAGGTAAATAAATAAAAAAATAAATAAATAAATAGTAAGTATATTAAGCCATCAGAATTTTTTCACTACAGTTCACTCATCCTCTCATAAATAAATAATTGGCACTAAAATATGATCCTATGTTCCTTTTACTCCAACCTGAGCTAAAAATCACCATCTCTCCTTCTTGAATCTGAACTGTAAGAAGAAATTAACACGAGAATACTGAATGGTGTTTGTCATGAAGAAGCGTTATTGCAAGGATGTAGTGCCACAGCACTGTCTTTTTCTGCCATTCAGTATGTGAAGAAAGCTGCAAAAGGATGAAAACCTGGGCCAGGTTAAGGTAAAAGGACTACCGGTATAGCAATCAACTTAAAATTATGAGTTTGTAAATATAAGAGTGGTGGCTTCCTTCACTGTGAATTGGTGGTACAGTGGGAACATATCCAGCTCGCAACTGGAGGGGTTCGATTGTGGCCTGGTCAGACTCTTGGACTGAGTCTGTTTTCCTCTTATCTCTGTTCGCCCAGGAGCATAGCTGGGGGCCTGGATGTAAATTCGATTGTTGTGTCCTATTTTAAGGAAAGATCAGAACTTTGGAAAAATTTTATTTGTCTTAATGATCCTTTGTTGCTCGATAGTGGCGCCTTCATGTGGTGGCACTAATATAACCAGATGGCTATTCCTTATCCTCTGAAATGAGGATGGTGAATCTGCAGAGGAACAAAACTTGCAATCCATCTGGTTTACGTTCATCTAAACCAGGGGTTGCAATTACTACTATACCCCTTGTCAGGCAACATGTCTTTTAAGCACCTTCATCCCTTCCTGAAGCCGTGGCCCCTCCCCTCCCCACCCACAGTACTCTACAGTAAAGGCGGTGGATGAGGAGGGGCGGGGCTTAAGAGACAAGTTGCCTGGTGGCTGGTATACTAATGACATGCGGTTGATACAAACTAATTCTTTTTTTTTTTTCTTCTCTTTCAGTTGTCGCCAGCTTATGGATTAATATGAGTCTCTTCAGCCTCAGGACTTACAGCCACACTTTATTCTTGCCAATTCAAATGATTTTATTCAGCTTAAGAGAGGCGTTTTCAACTAGGAGGGGTTGGATGTAGCATTCACTGGCCCACCTCACTCCAAGACGACTCCCTAAAGGACCGGACACACTTGCCCCCGAGCATGTGATCGCCACGAGGACACGAGGCTCAGGGGTCATTCAACGTGCAGACTCAAATACTACAGCAGCTCTAACCTGGTGCTTCGTTTCATCTCCCCGATCACATGTTTCGAGCAAGTGTGGCCGCACACTTAGACGAATAAAATCTCCTGGAGGACACAAGCATATGGGCAAAATACGTCAATATGCTCCAGAAGCTTAAGCCCTTTAAAACAAGTGAGGTCCTTTTCATTTCTGCGATTACCAGACGATTTTATTCAACCTAGGAAAGGCCTCTCGTACTGGAGGGGATAATCATTGCCATATTTAACTCCCCCTCCAGCTCGACAGGTTTGCCCTAAGCTGATTAAATCGGTTACAGTAGCCCCCTCCCCCCCAAAAAAAAGTGCGTCTCCCAATTCAAAGGAGCAATAAGCTACTGGGAATGTGGAATCAGTTCTCTCTCTCTCTCTCTCTCTCTCTCTCTCTCTCTCTCAGACTGCTGCCTCTCAAACACGTCATTCTGTTTCTCATCCTTGCCTCGATCCCCACTAGCCCCCCCCCCCTCTCTCTCTCTCGGACCAAGCGACCCGCCAACCATTTACTCTTCAAGCCACCCATCCATACCATCCAACCCATCCACTCCTTCAAGCCACTCATCCAATCCTTTAAGCCACTCATCCACTCCTTCAAGCCGCTCATCCACTCCTTCAAGTCGCTCATCCACTCCTTCAAGCCACATGTTTAATCAGCCACGTTACTGACGAGGAGAAAAAAACACTTCATGTAGTACCTGTCTTGAATGCAACCAGCTGATCGCTTCTTGCTTTGCTGTAGTGCTTCTTGTTTATACACACCTCACCCCGCCATCAAAAGGAAGCCACGAAAAAACATAAGGGCCTTCGACAGCAAAGAAACGGCGGAAGAGAGAGGCTAAAGAAGGAAGAAAAGCAGGTAAACTAACATAAGTACACTTAAAAAAAAAAAAAAACTTTCGACTGAAGAAAATATGCAACTGCCAAAACATAATGAAAACCCCATCTCTACTAGTGCGTGTTTCAGATGGTTCAATTTTTCCGCTATGTATTCGTTAAACTTTGGAATGATAACATGTGTCTCTGTACGGTATATGATTCCTTCAACGCTTAAAGGTAATCAAACTGAGAATAATAGAATACAAAGAAAATACTACACATAAATTTGCTGTTTGTAGTCTGACTTTTCTATACTGACGTCGACTACACCTCCACTTTAAGCTGACAGTTGCTGTGTTAACTACTTAGGAAAGTCTTTAAGTATTAATGATTCTGAATATGAGTGGTGTATGTAAATAAAGGTCTTGTTCTGACACTATAGTATTATTATTAATCCATGCTTTATTTGACAGTCCCATGTGCTAGAAGGAGACGTTGTATTAAAAAAAAAAAAAGGCATCTAGCATAAGACTATTAAACCCTTGAAATCAGCGTTTTTTTTTTTTTTTTATAGTTTTCTGTTGCTACTTAACACAAAACTTAATCAGCTTAGGAAAGAACTATTGTAATGGAGGGATTGATGAATTCTGTATCTAACTCCCCCGGTGCGTACTGTCTCTCAAAAATTTCATAAAAACATTTGGAAGTAGGGAAAAAAAAAACGTCATCGGAATGAAGAAGCTACAATATGCATGGAATGTAGTGAAAGTGAACAAGCGAAAGACAAAACGGGAGAAGTAAATGACGGACATGTAAATGACAAAGTTGGAGAAGTAAAAGATGGACAACAGTGAGACTAAGGAGTGCTGAATGATTTTTTGTGTTGATACAAGAATGGGAGAAGGTGTCCAGTCAAGGCACAAATACTGTTACCGTTCGTTCACCGTAACTAAGCGGAGACATTCGTTTTTTCACTGCCTGATATCCCGTACTTCAGAGGTCCAGTAAGACAACACTTACCTCTACCTCCTTTGTCATCGTATTCCTTCATTACAAGCACCATATTCTAGTACTAAGCAGCATTAGAGATGGAAAGATGATGATGATGATGATGATGATGATGATGATGATGATGATGATGATGATGATGACTGGCATTCACTGATCACTCATTCATCATCAATCCTGCGCCTTCCCATGACCAGCGTAGGAGCCCGGGGCCAGGCAAGTTGGTCTTGACATTCTAGATGAGTGACCAGCCTCATTCATCTCTGAGTGGCATTATGTGAACAATAAACCCTAACCACCCCTTGGATAAACCTGCCCAGGTTCAATCCGATTGGAGCGCCTAAATTACTCACTAAACCACCAGGTGTCATAATATGGTCATATGGTTACCATCCAGCATAGTAAATGGTTTCCTGGTGTACAGGAAACATTTGGCTTGTCACTCGGTGTAGAGTCACCTGTAGACAGAAGGAAGAGGAAAGAACGAAGGAAAGAAATACAGAAAAGGAAGGAAGGGAAGCAGGAAGGAGGAGAGGAAAGGGCAGTCACCTGAGAGCATTACTACATCGAATGAGAGGTGGGAAGCGATAATAATAATAATAATAATAATAATAATAATAATAATAATAATAATAATCCATCCATCATCCAATCCTACATTGCCCCATGAGGAGCGTAGGAGCCCGGGGCTAGGCAGTCGGTCCCGACATTTAAGATGAGTGACCAGCCTCACTCATCCCTGAGTGGCATTACATGAGCAATCAACCCCAACCACTCCTTGGATATAAACCTTCACCGGCTCATTCCGATTGGAGCGCAATAATTACCCACTAAACCACCAGGTGCCAAAATTTGGTTATATGGTTACCACCCAGCGTAGTAAATGGTTTCCTAGTGCACAGGAAACCATTTGGCTTGTCACTCAGTGTAAGTCACCCACAGGCTGAAAGAAGTGGAATGAATGAAGGAAAGAAAGACAGAAGAGTGAGTGTAAAGTCACCCGTAGGCAGAAGGACAAGGAAAGAATGAAGGAAAGAAAGACAGAAGAGAATGGAAGGAAAGAAGAATGGAGAGGAAAGGGCAGACACCCGAGAGCAGTACTACATCGAGTGAGTGGATGGTGAGCGTCCCCACCTACCACAAAATAATAATAATAATAATAATAATAATAATAATAGTCCATCCATCCATCATCCAATCCTACATTTCCCCATGAGGAGCGTAGGAGCCCGGGTCTAGGCAAGTTGGTCCTGACATTTAAGATGACAGTGAAATAATAATAATGATAATAATAGTAATAATAATGATAATCATAATAATAATAATAATAATGAAACGCAGAGAATTCGGGCCCCGAGCTGTCGATGCAGTGTCGCTCGGCTTGCCTCCGCCAAGTCTTGTGCAGGGACTCGCCATACAACCTCCATGACAGGGTCCATTGTAGGTTGAAATGAGAATAAAAATAAACTATGTGGACCCTATATGATCTTGACCTTTGACCCCTTGATCTTGCTGACCTCGTCAGTTCATTGTCCCTTCATACTGTATCGTTGACAAAATTTTGGTCAAAATCCATTAAGGGGTTCAGGAGATATTGTGCCCACACCCATATGACCTTGACCTTGCTGACCTAATCAGCCGATCATCCCTTCATACGGTATCACAGGCAAAAGTTTGGTCGAAATCAGTCCAGGGGTTCAGGAGATTTTGCGCCCACTCCATGACCTTGACCTTTGACCCCTTGAACTTGCTAACATACAGTTCATAATCCCTTCATACTGTTTCGCTGACAAAAGTTTGGTCGGTATTCCATCGAGGAGTTCAGGAGATATCGGGTCCAAAAGGATAAACTAAGTCAACCCCACACGACCTCGACCTTTGACTCCTTGACCAAGCTGACCTAATCAATTCGTCACTTCCTCATACAACATCACTGACAAAAGTTTAATGGAAATCCGTCGATGGATTCAGGAGGTATGGCACCTGGAAAAGTGTTATGAATGAATGGTCGCATGCACGGACAGATGGACAGACTAATCACCTCATGCCTCCTCACATAGGTGGGCAGAGGAACAATAATATTGGTTCATGACTTAATAAGTACAGACAGTTTTAACAACAAAAATGATAAGTGACAATAGAGAAACCCTTACCACTGAGAAGGAAGTCTGCATCTCTGTTGTAAGCTCTCTAGGCATTCATGACGTTCTGACTGAAGAGAGAGAGAGAGAGAAAAAAAAAAAATCAGCACCAGAGTCACTGTCATCATAATGAAGAATTATTTCTGATTTAAGATGGGATATAAACAGACAAACAGATACCCGGTACAAATATAAAGAGTACACGAAACAATGTTAATTTTATCATACAGCCATGGTACTAAAATACAGTCTGGTACTTTAGGAAATGCTTCTCTAATACAGTATATAGTACCATACATATAAATAACAAGAGTGTGCAGTCCCAGTCTATCTATCTATAGCCAGACACCACAATCCTGTACAGGGTGGCAGCTTGTCTTTGAGTTAGCACTTTTACGGGATGGGGCATTACCCTCTGCCATCACACTTGCTGACACGTAGGGAGCACGTACGGATTGGTTATATGGTTACCATCCAGCACTGTAAATGGTTTCCTGGCTTACAGGAAACTACTTTTGTCACTCAATGTAAAACCATCTGAAAAGGAAAAAAAAGTAATAAAAAGCGACAGGAAAGAAGGGAAAAACAGGAAAACACACACACACACACACACACACACACACACACACACACACACACACACACACACACACCGCTCGCTGGCGCAGTGGTAACGTTCTCGCTTGCCATCTGGTAGACGGGAGTTCGCGCCTCGCTCAGGTTGCGAAAAGTTTCACTGACGAAGTGGGTGGTTACTGTCCCCCTTGAGCAAGGGGACGGGTGTGTGGGTGTGTGAAGTTCACAGCCTTGCCCTTAGATCGGACTATATGAGCTCTCAGCTCCCTTCCGGGAGGGTAAAATGCTGACGATCACGACCATCAAGTGATCCTGACCGACCCGGTGAATTACACACACACAAATAATAATAATAAAGGTGAAGTAAGAAGTAGGCAGTACTTCATCAAGTGAGCGGATGATGGTCGTCACCACCTACCACGTTAATGTGCAATGTCTTTAAGGGAAAAACAGGAAGAGAAGAGCACACACACACACACACACACACACACACACACACAAATAATAATAATAAAGGTGAAGTAAGAAGTAGGCAGTACTTCATCAAGTGAGCGGATGATGGTCGTCACCACCTACCACGTTAATGAGCAATGTCTTTCGAATTTCAGCACTATAGTCAATGGAGCATCCAGGTCTTCACATATGGGGGGGGGGGCGGGATGGCGGAGCCATGCACGAATCTGGGAGGTCCACTGCTACCACAATGCACACATTAAATAAACTGAAATTTCAGAAGAGAGGCCTTCTGCCTGCGATCATCCGAGGCCAACATACATTTCAAAATACTGTGTAAGTGTTTCATGCGTGTTCGACTAAAAAGTAGAATGATATTAATGACCGCAGCTGTTCATATTCTCTGGCTATTTAGCGAGAAATTGGGATACGATAGGCAGTAGGATGATGATGATGATGATGATGATGATGATGATGATGAATACTTACAAGAGACTGATAAATCAAATATAGTACATCCTTCCTATGTCTCTAATGCTTCATAAGAAGGGTGATGATTTTTTTTATGACAAACGGAAAAATGAAGTAATTATCTTTATTCACGGTAAAAATCACTTTTTGTATCTTCATGACGATGCTGTTTGGGTACAAAAATATATAGTATATACAGGATACAAAACTACAGCCATAAAACAACATTAACCCCTTCAATCCAGTAACTTATATTTTTCCTGCATCTCCAGACAATTTAATTAAGTTCACAGACATCTTGAATTCCAAAAGTTAGATAGTGTACATCTTTCACTAACTTCTTCACTACAAATGGTCTTCCCTAAGATGAAAAAAAATCGTCTGATGAGAGTAAGGATAAAATATAGAATATATACCATTGGCCTGAAAGGGTTAATTTTGAGTTCAACAAAATACATGGCCATCAAATATAGTCATCATGAGATTGAACAAAAGAAGTTTGACATTTATCAAATGGTATTTCAATTATATGTATTTACCAGTTTCTTAGATTGAAAACACATGTTCTTTAGAGAAATTACATTAATATTTTAGCTGAGCACATAAACAGATAGTTCATAAAATGCTATATGATACAATAACCTATGTGATGTTAAACTGACAGAAAAGTAATGTGCTTAAAATGCAGCTCTACAATATACCACAAAGTACTTTAGCAGGTAAGGAATGAGCAGTAGTAGCAGCAGTAGCAGTAGTAGTAGTAGTAGAATCACCTCCATCCATTGCGGAATTATATTGTGGAGATCAAAACCAACCTTCCTAATACAGTTCACCATTTGGAGCTGTAATATGATGGTTAACACTAACCCTAATATTACAATCCGTTGGCCCCAAGCACGCCAACGGCTGTGGTTACCAACCACGTACTATTACTATTATTACTTTATTTTATATTTATTGATATTACAGTGTAAATAAAGACATTAAACTATTGGAGTCGCTGGGCTATGTGACTCTCTACCACTGTAGCTTCGTAATCCGTACCCGCCAGAGAGACCGGCCTGAGGGCTGATGATCTTGTGCCCTTGAGATACAGCAGTGCAGACCTCACGAGGGAGAATGACAGTCGACATCGCATCCAGGCCATAACAGAACTCTGCGGTTGACGTTTCTTCCCAGAAAGAACCTCTGCAAGTCTCGAGTAGAATCTCACCCCCGCTGGACCCATCCCACCAGATGTTGTGAACACAAGGGGAGTGAATCGACCGTGGTCCACATGTTGGATCCTTTCTTGATAGTTTGTTTTTTCTTGTTCATTTCTTCACTGTGTGCAGCTGCGAGAGACAGTTCACAATGACATGCTGCCATGGGATCGAATATCCTGATGTTGAAGAACTCTCTCTGCCCACGTGTCCAGAAACCTCGAGCACTGACATCCACTCTTGCATCATTTGATGTGTTTGCTGTTCTGTGGGTGAAGTGTTCGCCGTCTAGGGGTAGCAGAGCTGGCTCAATCGTGACATCATGGAATATTTCCTGCATCATTTTGGCAGTGAGGTTGCGTACTTCATCGTGTCGGATGCAAACAAAGCCTCCTTTCTTGCTTACCATTGCATGGTTTGCATCAAAGGCAGCACCATAGGCACATTGTTGGGGTAGGTTCTCTATTGGCCATCCACATCTCAAGGCTATGGTAGTAGTAGTAGTAGTAGCGGTCGTAGTAGTAATGATGATGATGATGATGATGATGATGATGATGATGATGATGATAATAATAATAATAATAATAATAATAATAATAATAAAACCAATTCCATTTTACCTCCTTTGAAGTGTAGGGTTCCAAGGCACATTTAGGGCTTATATCTACACTTCTACACTGCATTCACATTCTTTTTCAGTCTGATGACGTCCTTATTTATTCTTCCTAGCTACATGATTACATTCAGCTCAGGATATCTTACACTTTTCAAATTAGAAGTGTCAGATGTAGAACTGTATGGAAGAGATTGGTCAAACATATCGATCCCAAATAAAACTAGGAAAAGATGAAGGATAATGAAGAGGTAGCCTTCATTAGCTTCTTCTCTACTACAGGATTTTTTTAGACTGTTATACTCACCTCAAGACAAACTTTGGTGGAGTTAGATACTAATTTCATTAGCTTCTCTTCTTGGGGACTCTCTTCTATGCTGAATAAATTTAGTAGTAGTAACAGAAAATTTCAACTACAAAAGACGTCATCACAATTATCACAGTGAAAGTTTAAACTCTACAAAAGCTATAATCGTTGGTGCACTCCTTTTCTTCTATGACTGCGTAAATTGTACTCTCTTATTAGTGATAACTCTTTGAATTTCCAGCTGTGCCTCTACAGCTGCGTGTTGTGGCATGGCTCTGAGCTGCGCTGCTACAATCATGCCAAACTTGTGGAACTTATCATCTTGTTCCATTACGACACTACGGCACAATTCAGGTTCTAATAATTGTGCTGGACTACTAGTTCCATCATTCCCAGTGCTGCTCCTGCCCCTTGTCACCAACTTGGAGTTAGTGGTACTTGAAATCTTTTGCATCCCTTCCCTTTCCATGCCACTTTTATCCCAGGAAGTATCATCACTTTCCAGGCAACCCGTAATAAACTTTTTGCCATCCTCGCTACTTTTGTTCCTTGGTGAATTATCGTTTCCCATACACCTGATCCTTGTCACAAAGTCACTTTCCACATAGTTTCTCTTCCTTGGGGCATTATCACTTTCCATGCTATCAGTACCTTTGATCCAAGTTCCACTATCACGACCCACTTTTCTAGGAATCCCTGGAACAAGGTTGCTTTCTAAATCACTTTTAATCCACGCTGCACTGTTGCCGTCTACACTACTTCCGATTATTAATTCACCAACGCTCTCATTCCTGGTCCCCCTATTGTCCTGGTATGACTGGTACCTGTATGACACTCCAACGGTGGGTGTTCCCTGGGAAGGAGGGCTACTGATATCCTGAGCTGGGGGTGGTAGTGATGGTGATTCCTCTAGATCCTCAATCTCTTCTTTTACGATGACCAGTTCGAAGTCTTGCGGGGAATGAGCTGGCTCCCCAGGTGTCGATTCACTGAATTCTGACTTCACAGATATCAGGTCACTGTTTCCTGACTTCCCAGGGATCGATTTGTTGCTTTCTGACTTCCCTGGGGTCAATTCGTCACTTCCTGACTCCCCAAAGATCAATTTGCTGCTTCTGGATTTCCTGGAGATCGATTTGGTGGTTTCTGACTTTAAAGGGATCGATGAACTACTTCCTGACTTCTTAGGGATTGATTTGCTGTTTCCTTCCAATCTAGCACCATCCTGGAACAGAAAATATAATATATCTTCCAATCACTCACACATATAGATACGGCAATTATCATCACCCTGATCCTTTTTCCCACCCCAAGACGAGGTGAGGTAGGATCCAGAAACAAAAGAAATTATGTAAGAAAATAAAGTAGCATTAGCATGCCCAGTGGAATGATTCACACTGTCATTTACACATCATCCAAGCTCCCATAATAATGGTTTCTTCTCACACAACCATTTGCACATTTTTTTTTTTTTTATGACGTGTGTCATCTGCTACGCAATGAAGTGTACACAGACGACCATTATCCACTCTTTCATAACCAAAAGCTGACATGCTGTATAGGTTATGCAGGCAGTCCACATTGCAAGTCAGGTATGTGATTCAAATCTTAATACTTTCACTATAGGCTACAGCTGCTACTGTGAACTGAGGCAAACTGAAAAATCATCTTTACAGGTAGCAACTGGATTTGAATAAGAAATTGTTCTGCAGTTTCCTGTGGATTTTGATTTCTGTCTATTGCAAGATGTCTTAATACCGAAAGGGGGGGGGGGGCACAAACAATCGCCTCCATGTTGCCCCGTCTTCCGTAGGTTGCTCTCCCTCCAACTCACTCCATCCTCATCTACTGTACATAGCCTACAAACTCACCATCCCATCCCTCCACCTCATCCTCAGTCTCCCTTCCCCCCTTCTTCCTTTTCAACTCACGCACATACACTTTTATAGTCACTATCTCATTCTCCTTTCTCTTCAGATGGCTAAATTATCTCAGAGAACGGTGTTTCTAGATTTTTTTCAGTAACTTACAAAAAGGGCTTGCTGTGTTAAACTGTATTCAACATGAAATCACCATGGAATATATTAAAATAATGTAGGTTCTAATCAGTCATGAACAGAGGTCAATATATCACCACCACCATAATCATCCCCGTCATAATCATTATTCCTATCATCATCATCATCATCCTAACTCACAGTCCCACATACAGATAGCAAGATCCAGAAACAAGGGAAAAGTTTAAATTCACTACCAACACCATCATCTCAACCCTCAGTCAAGCTATTTCCGTAAAAGAAGAAAAAAAAAAAAAGCCGGAATCCAGGAAGAATGGTCAATTTTAGATAATTAACTCACAAATCACAAAGCAATAAGGCAAATTAGTTATTACTAGGTTATTTATTAACTAGTCCTTTACCTATTGTCCCAGAAGATGCGTAGGGGCCTGTGCTAAGCTTAGGGCCCAGTCACACTGCCAAGCCAAACTCTTTAAGATTTTTTCTAGTTCTAAATGTTTGAGGTCGGTGAAATTCTTATAAACTTGTACGAAATTACCGTGCAAGCCCTCCGAAGGTCGTGGTCTAGATTGCGCTTGGTTGGATACCTCTTGGTAGCTTGCGAAAAAATTTGCTGCTGCAGGCAAACTTCTCAGCAAGCCACCACGAACTTAGCGACTTGCACAAGGTCTTACTAGTTTGTAAGACCTATCTATCGTACGACCTCGTACGAGCTTGGCAGAAGCTCTTTAATACTTGTGGATGTCGGTCTATTCTTAATAGGTCGCATGATGACTCGCCAAGCTATTTAAAAGTTGTATGATGTCATAAGGCAACTCTACGTGCAGTCGTACGCACAATCGTGAGACTACGTTATTTTTTTTTCATGACTCATTTTTTGCTCGTACTTCATATGCACATACTCGCACAGTGTGGCTGCTACTAAGAAAATTTCACTTTACTCGTGGTCGCTCGCCGCTATTTGGGTAAGCTCTCTGAAATTTTTGATCGCAGTCGCTCGCAGAAAGCTCTGCTCGGCAGTGTGACTGGCCTTTAGTCCAAACATTTAAAGAAAGGGTGACCAATTGCTCTTCAGAGTAGCCATTATGTGTGTAATATAACCCAGTCTTCTGTTGGATGTAGACCATTTTATGCCACATCTGGCTGGTGCACCTTTCCCAATGGACCACCAGGCGTCCTCAAACTATTTTCTATTCTATATTATTTTGAATTTCTATCAACCCAAAATCAACCGTGAATATATTAATATAGAATAGTTTCCCCCTCCTAGAGAAGGAATAGGCCTTTGGAATAATGTCTACCGACTGCACAAGGGTCAGTAGGGCAGATAATCCATTTTGAACAAAATCTAATGTTCCACGAGAGTATGACACGCAACAGTCAAATTTAAGTCCAGGTCCCCTACCGAACTGTGGGGTGAACAGCAAGAACAGAGACACAAACTTTGTCCACCAGAGTGGCCGGTCTGGGAATCGAATCTGGGTTATATCCAGTTGTGGGCTGAAAGTGCTAACCAGTATGTTTCAAAGACCAACAAGGCTTTTGGCTACATGGTTTACACACTCAGCCTTCGTAACTTTCTTTGCTTCCTCATATGGTCCCTTTCCATTTGCCATTTCAATCACTCCACCGAAGGCTGAACTATCACCATCTTATACGAATATCTTACCATACATTGCATATGATGCTCAGATTGCCTCCACATTGTCACAGCTCACTCACTCTAAATTACACCAGATTAGCCTTCAAAATTTGTCACAATCCGGTGAGAAACAATGTTCGTTTAGCCACTCAGTATATTCACTTTCCGAGTTTCTTATTCAGTAAATCATGTTCTTTTTTGCTACACTTCAAACAAAATTTGCTAGCAGTGTGATAATCCAGAATGAGGCCGTGTCAACATCTATTACTGTCCCTACACCATAATTTGATCTGTGCCCATGTCGATGCCATGTACCATCAAAATTCACACCTAGTTCAACAAGTTCAACTTTTTTATTTTTCATAGAGTTTTACTACAGCCTCACTATTTTTTTTTTTTTTTTTTAACGTATCTCTTACTACAACTCAGTATTCAAGATGGAGCTGACAATGTTAGGCAAGGTTAGAGTAAAAGTAGCACAGTCACTTATTAATCTTACAACAACCATCCAAGAATTGTATGAATGGATCACTATAATTTAAAGCAGTGATGCAATATGGATGACAATGACACTTCGCCACAACTTTTGGTGACCACACTGTAACTGCAGAGGGTAATATCTATATATTTTTTAGAAGTCGAATTACGAAACTCTTACAAAACATTCTGAGAAGTTTCTTGCGTTCCAGTGATGGCAATGCTAGGTTCTGAAAGTCATTGTTCACTGCCTCATATTGATCATAATGAGAGGAATCGCTGTCTGCAACGTTGGTGCACATCGGGCTGAAAATGTCTCATATTCACTATAAATGGGGTTAATTCCCTCAGTATTCTTCTTGTATCACTGGTAGTGTGTGTGTGTATGTTCTTACCTACCTTACCTTACCTACCTAATTGTATCTTTACAGGAATGAGTCAAGCTCGTACTGTCCCGTGTCTTAAACCATATTTATCGTACATATCCTTAAATTTGTGAATTGTTTTGGCACACACTATTTCATTCGGTAGTGTATTCCATTGATCAATTGCTCTGTTTGGGAAACTGAATTTCCTTACGTCTTTATCACCTCTCCTTATGCAGTTTTTTGCAGTGTCCTCTTGCTGATGCTTCTCCATATGTTAAGTAATCATTTATGTCTATTTTCTCCTTTCCTGATATACACTTATATAGCATTATCATGTCACCTCTTTTCCTTCTCTCCTGTAAAGTTGGTAGATTCAGTTTATTTAGTCTTTCTTCGTAGCTTAGGTCCCTTAAGCTTGGTATCCACCTTGTAGCGGCCCTTTGAAATTTTTCAATCTTGTCTATATGCTTTTTGAGATGAGGACTCCAGACTACTGATGCATATTCCAGGGTTGGTCTAATGAATGATGTTAGTATCCTTCTTAGCATGTCTTCATTTATGTATGTGAATGCTATTCTCATATTTGCAAGCAGTGTATACATGTTCCGTACCTTCTCGCTGATGTGGTCAGCCGGAGATAGTCTGTTATTGATAATCACTCCTAGGTCTTTCTCTCTTTCTGATGTGTATAGGGTTTTATTTTCTAACTTATAATCCCAATCAGGTCTTTTTCCACTTTTACCAAACTTGATTACATGACACTTGTCCACATTGAATTCCATTTGCCATGTACTACTCCATTCATGAAGTTTATTTAATTCTTCTTGTAGCTCTTTGCAAGAGTCTGTGTAAGTAATTCTCCTTTGTATTTTTGCATCATCTGCAAACATATTCAGATAGCTCTCATTTCCAGTGTTACTGTTTATATCATTTATATACACTAAAAACATGATTGGTGCCAGCACTGAACCCTGTGGTACTCCACTAGTCACTTCTTTCCATGATGAGTAGTTTCCTCTTAGTACTGTCCTCATTTCTCTTTTTATGAGAAAGTCTTGCATCCAACAAAACAGTTTGCCTCGAATTCCTCCTTGATGGTACAGTTTCCATAAAAGTCTTTGGTGTGGTACTGTGTCAAAAGCTTTCTTGAAATCTAAATAGATACTGTCCACCCATCCTTCCCTTTCCTGTATTGTGTTTGTTACTCTCTCATAGTAGCTCAACAGATTAGTAACACATGATTTTCCTTTTCTGAAACCAAACTGTCTTTCTGTTATCATACTGTGTTCTTCTAGATGATTTACCCAAGCTTTTCTTATAAGTTTTTCTAATACCTTGCTTACAACACTGGTCAGTGATACTGGTCGGTAGTTGAGTGGATTTTGTCTATTTCCTTTCTTGAATAAGGGGACAATATTTGCTTTTTTTCCAAATATCAGGTAGTTTACCTTGACTCAAGGATTTCTTGAAAATTATAAATAATGGTTTACTTAACTCCTTTGCACATTCTCGTAATACCCAACATGAAATTTCACCAGGACCACTTGCTTTTCCTCTGTCTAATCTACTTAACTCCTCCTGTATTACTTTTTCTGCTATTTGTATATCTGGTAGTATGTGTGGACATGCGTGTTCCACATAGTCCCTCTCAAAATTTTTTTCTTCTGTAAAAACTAATTGGAAATTCTTATTTAGTGCTTCACAAATATCTTTCTCTTGTGTATAAGTGATTCCCTCGTCCGTAATGGATTGTATTATATCTTTTACTTTGGTTTTGCTTCTGATATAGCTGTAAAACAGCTTTGGTTGACCACTACTTTTATTTATTATATCCTCCTCAAACTGTTTTTGGGCTTCCCTCCTTATTCTTGTATAGTCGTTTCTTGCCTGTTTGTAATTATTATACGCCCTTTCACTATTGTGTCTTCTGTATCTATTCCACAACAAATCTCTTCTTTCTTTTGATTTTTTTACATTCTGTATTGAACCATTTCTGTATTTTCTTATCTGCTTCTTTGTGCTGTGGGATGTACTTCTGGACTCCTATTTCATAAAATTCACAAAATTTTTTATATACAGCATTTAAATCTTGTCCTTTAAGCTCATTTTTCCAATCAACTTCTAAGAAATACTTCTTTAGGTCTTGATAATTTCCCTTTTTATAGTTTAGGCTCTTTTTGTAACTGTCATTGCTGTTTACTATGTCATATGCTATCCTGAAGTTATAATTTAGTACTGCATGATCGCTTTTGCCGAGTGGAGGGTGATATATTAAACTGTCAATATCATTTTCTTGCCTAGTAAATATTAGATCTAGCACTGAAGGTACATCAAGTCCTCTTTTTCTGGTGGTTTCCCTCACATGTTGCGTTAAGAAAAACTCTTGTACGAGATCCAGGAGCTTTTGGTCCCAACAGCTTTCTTGGCTATTTATATCTAGAGTATTCCAATTTATATTTGTATTGAAGTCCCCAGTTAGTATAATTCTTTACGATTTCTCTTCCATTTTATGTAGCAACGATCTTATACTCTGAATTGTACTCTCTGCCAGGTCCTCATATTCGTCTCTTTCCCATGTGTTTGATCTGGGTGGCATGTGTGTGTGTGTGTGTGTGTGTGTGTGAACAAAATAACTCTTTAACCAAAGACAGTGGATGCATTGAGGATTAGCTAAGGGGTTGGTCTATTGCTTTTGAGAATGGGCCAGAGGTCCGTCACAGGCAGTGGCGTCACCAGGGGGCTAGGGGCTTAGCCCCCCAAATCAAGGACTCAGCCCCCCAGAAATTGCAGCCCCCCAAAATAATAATAATAAAAAATCACCAGCTTACATAGTATGCTTGCAGCTCGGCACTGACCCACCTAGCTTTCCCCCCAACCCCCTAAAGCGAATCCACTTTTATTCGTGCATCCATATTAGTTTAATACAATATTATTTATAGCTATATAATGTGATTAGTTATTCACAATTTACGTAAACCTATGACTCAAATCATAATAGTTATAATATATTAGTTTCTTATATACTTTTTCCAAGCTTGGTTTTCTTTGAAATATATTTATTGCACAAAGAATGCAAGAATATATTACATTTATCAGATTTATTCTATATTCACAATATATAATATGGTATATATTAATCACGGAGCTTTAAAATTGGATTATGCAGTCTAAAATATCTGATCTATGCAATTTTTCACAAATTCGAATGTTCAGAGTATCGAAACTCGGAATGTTTGTTTACATTGAGAAGTGTTTGTGAACTGTGGCTAAATCCTGTGTTGTTTTCGGCTTTATTTGAATGTATTGGTTTCAGTGGCTGTATAGACGTTACTACGTTCCGGTATATTGTTAGCCACAGATATGAGATCTAGCCTATACCCTATACAAAGAGTCAGCATTACTTACTTGGTTCATTCGACACTCGACTGTCAGAACTGAATGTCATTTCCCTTCTATAGGCTATTCTACAATAATACATTTGCGGATATCAGCCAGCAGCCACTCAAGTGATGAAAAGGTTATCTAAAAATCCTCAGGGACAGGGTGACATAAGGAAATTCTTTCGCACCCGCACTTCCAAAGATGACTCAGATGAGTGCCAAGAAAAAGTGGCTGTTATTGGGACCCCAGATAACCCCAAAGCTGAACCCATTCAGACATGTGTAAGTAGCCCTATATCAAACTATTTCAGTAGTCATTTTATGAAGCTTAGGCCAGGATTTTTTTTTATTGATTTATTTTTAAATTGGCTAGGCCTAGGCTATTTCTTATTGTTGCAAATATATTGTCCTAAACGTACAGAGTGGGAAAGTAGGCTAAAACTCTCTCTTTGCAATGAACTGCAATTTTAGTTTACATTCACTGATAAGTAATACTGTGAAATAAATGAAAAAAAAAAAAAAAAATCCACATTACATTGTCACTGTATGGGAGGATATCAGTTTTTATAGAATGCCATTTTTTTTTTGTAATTTTGTTTCTCAAATTGGTTTTATAATGTAATTGCTCTATGAATTGGAGTTACTTGTTTTAGAATAATATTTTATAATTTTTGTTTTTTGTGAATGGCTTTGTTTTCCTATCACAGTACCGGTAATGGAAGATAAATCTTGGCAATTATATCTATATATATACATTGAATAAAGAGCTTCTTTGAATTATCAAATTTAATATGGTAAGACTAAGAAACCGTTATGATACCACATACTACTAGCAATTGAAGAAAAACTATTATCTACAAAAAAGCTTTATACAATTACCTTGTACATAAGGTTTACTGATACCTGGTATTAGGCCCATCAATATTCATGTGTCCTATAAGTTTCTTATTAATAGCCTATGAGACCTTATTTTACTTTTTCTTCATCTATAGGCCTCAAAAATGCCCCTAAAGCTGCTCAATTTCCGAAAAATTTTCCGGGGGGGCTTACAGCGCCCCCCCGTACCCCCCAGCTGCATAGGCTCGCTTCGCTCACCCCCCCCTTCTACATACACCAGGGCTACAGCCCCCCCAAAATCTAACCCCTGGTGATGCCACTGGTCACAGGGCTAGATCAAAGGCTGACCTAGCAACGTCAACTTGAGTTTCATCTGATTTAGACCGAACTTGATGGAAGGGTTGAAGGTGGGCATGAACGAAGGTTTTCGATTTTCAGAACAATCAGTTTATGGTGAAGGTCACCGGACCAGGTCGAATTTTTATCCCTGTTTGAGCAAAATCAGTAAAACAGTTTTATCTGATTCGGATCATACTTGCTGGATGTGCTGAGGATCAGCCAAGGTTTCAACAAACTGTCATCTGATTATCTGAGCAGTCGGTCGAAAGTTGAAGTCACAGGAAGTCGAATGCCCGGCCTTTAGAGCAATGGGAGGGTGCGAGTGTTGCACTTCTGAATGCTCCTTGTTTATATATATATATATATATATATATATATATATATATATATATATATATATATATATATATATATATATATATATATATATATATATATATATATATATATATATATATATATATATATATATATATATATATATATATATATATATATATATATATATATATATATATATATATATATATATATATATATATATATATATATTATCGAACTGTAGGGGCGAGATTTAGCCATCATTAACTTCTCTACTACGGGGTTCTAAAATAACATCACCTGGTAGTAGGAGACTTACAAAGCGGATGAATGCTATTTTCTCAATATGGTTTGGTTTGGAATCTCTAGTGCTCGTACATGCGGACATAGAGGATAATTAACTGCAATAGGTCAGTTAGCTCATGCTAGGCAGCTGTTAGGCATTCTCTCTCTCTCTCTCTCTCTCTCTCTCCGTATCAACCCAACCTCCCCACCTCACACTGCTTTTACTCATACCTGAAGAGGGTCCAAGTGGGGCATAAAATGTTGCGTCTTCTCCACAAAACAACCTTTCCTAACGTGGGTGTCTTTCTTCCACTTCAAGCCATCACACGACGATAAAATGACACAATGTTCTTCATATTTACCATCAGTTTTACTTGATTTACGTTCCCAGTCGGCATTTTCTAACTCTCCATAATTATTTTCAGTTTCGTAAGACTCAGGTTCACACTTAACACTTACTAACTCTCCATCTTTCATTTCAGTTTCGTAAGACTGAGGTTCACACTTGACATTTTCTAACTCTCCTTCATATCCAGTCTCAGTTTTGTAAGACTCTAGTTCCCATGTAAAATTGTCCAAGTCTGGCTTGATGATAATATTTTCTGTATGCAAAGTAGGGACGACAGGCTGGACATAACAAGGACCAGGTTCAGTCTCACTACGCCTTGCAGTTATTTCCTCATCCTGCAAGACAGTCTTCTTACGCCTTTTTGTTTTCTTACTCTCCTCACCTGGAAAAAGTCTGGCCAAAAATACGGTAGGTCCGTTTGCTTTCTTTCCATCAATAAAATGGCAACTGCACACTCGTGACGATGAAGTGGGAGTCTTGTCGCCTCTCTTTATTAGCTTCTCCCACTTTTGCTTTTCCTCTTTATTCACTGGGAAGCGAAAGAAGCTACAATCTAATGCTTCAGACTGGTGATTACAGTCGGGTACAAAGCACTGAACCATTTTGATTTGATATTACTGGCTTCCACTTAGCAGGGATGCGAAAAACTGAGTTGTACCCCACGTTTGTTTAGAACCACCCACGACCAACATGGACTGCCGTGGCCTGCGTGGAGGAACCAGCACAGGGTTGGTGGTTGCCATGGTTATCGTGACGTCATACTTCGGCTCTCTACAACAATGGTAACACTGAACAGATACACTGGTTAATAACCTAAGCAAATATAAGTATCCTTCACAAACTCAAAAACAAAAAAGTGGGGACATACATACTTAAGCATCCATATCAACAAGGGAGCAAAATTGGTATATCTGGAACAAGATGGCAATTTACCACGGCAAGGCTTGTTATCTTATCTTTTCGTACCCGTCGGAATTTCTGACGTATATTTTTCTCATCGGAAGCAAAGTAATAACGCAATCCTATCTACGCTTGTGTGTGTGTGTGTGTGTGTGTGTGTGTGTGTGTGCCACATCTACATTACCAACACTTTACGCACCTCAACTGTAACTAATTTATTATCATTCAGAATTATCAAAACACATACTTATCACGTATACACATCTATACTGTATATAAAGATAAGGATGGCAGTAGATAGGTGATGTGCACTGGTTACATTTGGCAACGACGCACGACCATTGATTCACTTCATACTGTGCCCGGTATGCTTATCTCTCACACTACTGTATAATAGCTGATGATTCAGTAATATTCCCAGGCCACAGATGACAGCTACTAGTGCAGAATTTAGCAATACACAGAAGCAACATAACGAAATAGTATTAACTTCGTCGAAGCACAAAGCATCTGAAGAGAAGCAACCGCCACCTGAGAGAGAGCAGAGCGAGAGGAAGAGGGAGGGAGTGGTGAGGGGGCTACATCGGAACCATCTCTCCCACAGTGTAGAACTGTGGTCTCTCCCCTTCCACCTCACTCACAAAACAGTCTCCCCTAGTCACTCTCTCGTTCTGCATCCACTCCACCTTACCAAACCATCTCAGAGCATTTCAATTACTTATACATCAATACCACAACGCTTGTTTACGTCCTGATTTGTCTGTCTGTCTGTCTCTCCATATAACTCCCTAGTCCATAGGAAGTTGCCTTAATATGCAGCCTCTGCTTGACAGCCTCAGTGAGAAGAGGCCTCTGAGCGGCACACCGAGTCGGTAGACCGAGTTCTTTCTGTAGCCGATGTTGAACTGTCCTTATCGTCACATCTCTTAGGAGTTTTGAGTGTTTCTTTTTCAGTGTGGCAGCTGTTACTGAAGGATCTGACATCACTTCACGGTTGAGGATGTTGTCTGTCCTCCTTGAAATCTTCCTAAGCCACCAGATCCCTTCCTCCTTTTTCGGTACGGCGCCGGACGGTAAGGGCGCTGCTGCTTTTTTCAGGTTGTAAATAGCTTGCCTCGATGTATTTAAATCTGCGGCTACATGGATCACAGACTTTCCCTGTTCTAACAGAGTTAAAGCACGGGTTTTCTTGTCCATTATGAGTTTCTTACGATCCATTCTGCGAAGGTGGAGTGGAATTATACGGGTGAAAAATGCTTTGCGGCGGAGATGTATATTTCCTACCCTCCCTACGGAAACCCTTGACTTACTGGCGGTACCTGCCTTCCTGCCCTTGGTGGGAACCAAGGGCCGCTCACTCGGCATGCAGCACGTAATCTTAAACTCTGCTCACTTGTTGTTACCTGGCAATGCAAATGCAAAGTTGACACACAACCGTGTGTAAGCTTTTCTTTTGCGCGATTTTTTTTTTTTTTCGGCCACTGTATTATGGTACAATACATTGCCTCAATATCCTTCAAGTCATACGTACTTGTGGTAGTGGTGCAGCCATAAGCTAAAATTCCTTCCCGGTTGTGGCAATGGAAGGGGTTACAGGAGGTATTTTTATGAGTTTGCAGTATGAAATTCACGATTAAAAGTATCTGAAGGATGGGTGCTCAGTCTTTGCGGAGAAAAAGAGAAATTTAGAAGACATGACACAGTACTGGCAGGAGCTGTAGGCGAATTTGTTGCTCAAGGATGTAGCCCACGTGATGATGATAAAAACTTTCTGCATCTTAAGAATTAGTTACTCCGATCACTGAGATTAGGATGACGATGATGATGATTATTCTACCATATGATAGCTTTCTGTACCATTCCCTCTCCATGTACTAATGGTGAATGGGTTGATGATGATGATGACAGTTTCAGTATCAATGTATCCGTCACTTTGCTCAGACTTATCAACATTTCCCGGTACCCAGGTAATCCTCACCCTACCCCCCTCCTCCCTTTCCTCTCATTCTCATGCCTTACCTCTCCCCTTCCTCCCCTCTCCGTCGATCCCCTCTCCATCTACCCCTTCTTTGCCTTCTCCCTCCTCCAGCTCCTCTCCATCTTACCTTTACTGAGGATTATCTAAACAAATGGTGCTAGGCACAACTAACTCGCCCGACAGCATTTATTTTATTGCTGCTAAATACTGAATCGGTAGTTTTCAAGTTATAGCCCTCTGAACATCCGTGATCTTGCTTGACCTTTCAGGGTCACTCAAGGTTAAAGGTCATGGTGCCAAATGACAGCCCATATGAGGCTTCCTATAAGGTATCTTGATAATAGTAAATAATTATCTCTTAGCTTCTGCTAGTTTCGATATATGGCCTCGTGAATATCCGTGACCTTGAGTTTGGCTTCTCAAGGTCACTTAAGATCAAACGTCATGGTACCAATTAAAAACCCATATGGGACTTCCTATATGCGGATAATAGTAAATATCTATCTGCAAACAGCTTCGAGTTATAGCCCCCTGAATATCCGTGACCTTAATTTTGACCTTTCAAGGTCACTCAGAGTCAAAGGTCTTGGTGCCAAGTGAAAGTCCATATGGGAGTTCCCGTATACTGACACTAGTAAATATATCTTTAACCGGTTTCAAGCTATTGCCCTCTGAAAATCCGTGGGCTTGATTTTGACCTGTCAAGGACATTTGATTACCTCCAAAATTTAATCACTTCCTTTTAGGACCAGTGCTCACATATCCTGAAAGTTTCATGTAATTTCTTTCAGCTGTTTTCCGTATTGTTGCTAACAAAGAAACGAAGAGACGGCCAAAAACAATACCTCGCCGGACTCCGTCCTGGGCGAGGTAATAATTTCAATACACACCATGAACTATCATAGAGAGAGAGAGAGAGAGAGAGAGAGAGAGAGAGAGAGAGAGAGGTGATGAGCACCTCGGTCTCCCGGATTTACTGGAGTATGCAAACTTCAGTGCTACTCTGTGACTGCACCTCATCAGTTACCGGTACCTTGACCCAGATATTTTTCTCCTTTTGCATCTTATTTCATGTACCTCCCTTCACTTTGACAGGAAAATAAGAGTAAATGTAGATAGATGTATATTCCAATTTCCACTCAATTAACGCCGGCGTGCTGCAGGGATCAGTTCTGGTGCCAACCCTATTTCTGGTTCATATTAATGATCTCTTATTTGTCACCCACAATCCCATTCACTCATATGCAGATGACTCAACACTACATAGTTCATTCACACTCAGACATCCATTTACAAAGTCTAATATCTCTACCTCTCAACTCAGTACAGCCATCTCCATAAATCAAGATCTATCTACAATCAGTGAATGGAGACAAAACAACCTTGTCTCTTTTAATGCAAGTAAAACTAAATATATACAGTTTACTAATAGACAGATATTGCCAGATTCATACATTACCTTCAGTGTTACTAATATTCCCATCTCCAAAAGCATTGAAATTCTTGGCATCTCACTTAACAGTGCCCTCAGCTGGACCTCTTATGTCAGATCACTTGCTAAAACCGCCTCAAAGAAACTTGGATTATTATACAGAGTCCGTAACTTCTTCGCCGATGAGCAGTTAGCTTTAATTTATAAGAGTCATGTGTGCTGTCAGCTTGAATATTGCTCACCCTTGTGGAATGGTTGTGGATAGGTTACATTAAGACAACTAGACAAAATTCAGAATAAAGCAGTTAGAATCATTAACAACCCTGCCATTACATATAAACTACCTCCCCTCCAAGTAAGAAGGAATGTTGCCTCCCTTGCATTATTTTACAGATATTTTTTTGGCAAATCCTCAGATGAAGTTGCGTCCATGGTGCCAGCTCTCCATGCCTTCCCTCGTGCTACACGGGCATCTGGTAGCACTCATGACTGGAATGTCACTCAGCCATATTGCAGAACTTCTGCCTATCAGAATTCTTTCATTCCCCGAACTGCATCTCTCTGGAACTTGCTTCCTCAGAGTTGTTTCCCTCCAAATTTCAACCCACAAGTTCAAGTCTAACTGTTACAGATATTTTATGAACAGAGGACACCAGTAATCTGGTGTATGGATTATTTTTTTTTTACTCATTTGTTTTTCCTTCCTCCTTTCTGTTAATTATAAAAAAAAAAGACCCAGATTTTTGTCTTTTTGCAGCTTATTCGTATCTCAGTGGAGAAATATGAGGATATGACAGTATTTCTGCTCTAAATGCTTTCCATAGCTCTTCCTTGGGACTGTCATAGAAGTCTGATGTTAGTCCATCACAACAGCTCAGTATTCAAGGTGGAGATGACAATTTTTGGTCAGGTTAGAGTAAAAATAGTATTCAGTTATTAAAATCCCACTTACGCCGACCATCCGAGAATTGTGAGAATGGAGCGGCGTACATTAATGCAGTGATGCGATGGAAGACGACAACACTTCATCACAATGTGTGAACAAAATAATTTTTTAAATCTAATTCTGATCATACATGATGGAAGGACTAGGGATCAGCCAAGGTGTTAACAAACTCATTCGAAATGCGTGAAGTCGGTCGAAAGATGAAGTCAGAGAAAGTTGAATGTTCGGCTTTTGGACCATGAGAGGGTGTGGGTTTTGCATACCTGAGTGCTCCTTGTTAACTCCACCTAGGAGGTATGTTTTTGCCGGTGTTGGTTTGTTTGTCTGTTTGTCTGTTAGCAGGATTATCCAAAAAGTTATGAATGGATTTTTTTTTTTTTTTTTTGAGGGGTAGGGTATGCCCCAAGGAACAATTCATTAGATTTTGGTGGTGATCCGGATCATCATCCGGATCCAGGATTTTTTTTTGTCCACACGATATCTCCAAAAGTTCTCAATGAATTTCAATGAAATTTTGTGGAAGGGTGGGCCATGGGGCAAGAAAGAATTGATTAATTTTTGGGGCGGATCCGGATCCTGTAATAGCATTAGCGGAGGTATGCACTTTCTGAATGCTTTCTAGTTTAACTTAGGATTTTTTTTCCAGCTGGAGGGGTGAGATTAAGTCTTCATTAACTTTTCTGCTACGGGCTTCTCTTACGATAATATCATCTGGTAGTAGGAGAATAAGTTTCACACTGGATAAATGTTTTTTCAGTATGGTTTGGTTTGTATATCTCTAGTACATACCAACATAAGAATGGAGGATGACTATGACTGGCCAGTTTGTTCATACTAGGAGATCATAAGAAGCCTATGTTAGGCATTCTCTCTCTCTCTCTCCCGCCATTTCCCCTCTCCCCTCCTTACGCCCTGTCCATCAGCCAAACCTGCCCTCCACACACTACCTCTGTCCATACCTGAAGAGGGTCCACGTGGGGCATGAAATGTTGCGTCTCCTCAGTAAAACAACGTACCTTCCAACCGCGGCTGTCTTTACACTTGAAGTCACCGTACGGCGCTAAGACGACAGGCTGTTCTTCACGTATTCTATAAGTTTTACATGATTCACGCTGCCATTCTGCATTTTCTCCCTTATCTTTCATTTCCGTTTCGTGAGAGTCAGGTTCACAGTTCATATCCTCTAACTCTCCTTCATATTTAATTTTAGTTCCGTAAGATTCAGGTCCACACCTAACATTCACTGATTCTCCTTCATATTTATTTTCAGGTTCGTAGGACTCAGGTTCATACTTAATAATTTCAAAGTCTCCTTCACGTTTAATTTGAGTTTCGTAAGATTCAGGTTCACACTTAACATATTCTAACTCTCCATATTTATTTTCAGTTTTGTAAGATTCAGGTTCACACTTAACGTGCACTAACTCTCCATCATTCATTTCGGTTTCGTAAGACTCAGGTTCCCTCTTAATGTTTTCTAACTGTCCTTCATAATTCATTTCAGTTTCGTAAGACTCAGGCTCGCACTTAATATTTTCTAACTCTCCATACTTCATTTCAGTTTCGTAAAACTCTGGTTCACACTTAATATTTTCTAACTCCCCTTCATATTCAGTCTCAGTTTTGTAAGACTCTTGTTTCCACGTAACATTGTTAAATGTATGTAAAGTAGGGACGACAGGCTGGACGTAACTAGGACCTGGTTCAGTCTCACTACACCTTGCAATTATTTCCTCGTCCTGCAAGACAATCTTCTTACTCCTTTTTGCTTTCTTACTCTCCTCACCTGGATAAAGCCTGGCTAAAAATATAGTAGGTCTGTTTGCTTTCTTTCCATCAATGAAATGGCAACTGCACACTCGTGACGATGAAGTGGGAGTCTTGTCGCCTCTCTTTATTAGCTTCTCCCACCTTTGCTTTTCCTCTTTATTCACTGGGAAGCGAAAGAAGCTGCAATCTAATGCTTCAGAATTGTGGTTACAGTCGGGCACAAAGCACTGAACCATTTTGATTTGATATTACTGGCTTTCATCCAACAGGGATGCGCAAAACTGTCGTATCCTGTTTGTTTAGAACCACCCACGACCAACGCGGACTGCCACAGACGGCGTGGAGAAGTTGAACCAGCATGGGGTTGGTGGTTGCCATGGTTACCGTGACGTCATACTTCGGCTCTCTACAACAATGATAACACTGGACAGATACGGCGGTTAATAACCTAAAAAAATATAAGTATCCTTCACAAACACAAATACAAACAAGTGGGAAAATATAATTTGACTAAGCACCTACAAAAGGGTGACATTGGTATGGCTGCAACGAGATGGCTATTTATTATGGCAAAGCAACTCCTTTTTAATCTTATCCTTCCTATATCGTCAGTATTTCCGAAGTATATTTTTCTCACACGAAACAAATTAATAACGCGATCATGTTTACGCATTTACGTTTGTATGTGTGTGTGTGTGTGTGTGTGTGTGTGTGTGTGTGTGTGCCACATCTACACTTCGAACACTCAGCACACCTCAGCTATAACCAGTTTAACATAATCCATACACATCAAAGCACATATCACATATACACACTTATGAAATGAAGCTAACTGCTGTAAATTCAGACGCAGATGGCAATAGGTGAGTGACTGAGCTGGCTATATTTGGCAACGACGCACGACCATTGATTCACTTCATACACGAGCGGTAGGTTTATCTCTAACATTATGCCAACGAATGATTCATATTCCCAGACCACAAATGATGGTCATTAGTGTAGAATTTACCAAATGTAGAAGTATACCGAAACAGTATAAACTACATCGAAGCACAAACCATCTGAAGGGAAGCAGCCAGCGAGAGGCGAGGGGGTGGGGGGAGTGGTGGGGTTGCAGCTATGACTCTGGCACTCAATACGTCTACTGTATACTTAACACTCATTACTTCTGTTTCAACCTCACTGGTCCTTCTCACCGTACAATCTTTTGTTTTACTGCCAAACCTGTGTGTGTGTGTGTGTGTGTGTGAGAGAGAGAGAGAGAGAGAGAGAGAGAGAGAGAGAGAGAGAGAGAGATTGTGTTACCTCATTAAATTCAGTGACATAGTTCTAAGTGTATTTCTGCTTCCTCTTGACGATTTTGTGAAACATGATAAACCTGTTGTGGTGTCGATGTCAGAGTCCTTATCAATCCCTTCACAGTTAACCTGATTTTTCTCTTAAAGCTAAATAAAAATGTCTGAAGCTATCAAGACTATATATATATATATATATATATATATATATATATATATATATATATATATATATATATGCCATTGGACTGAAGGGGCTAATATGAAGCTCTAACACTAGGAATGTCCGACCTATTGTACCGTATTTCACGATTGCAGTGTCCTGTTGCTTTCTATCGCCACACACATTCATCCATCTATATATATATATTTCCAGACACCTTAATCCTTTAATCACCTCCAAGCCGTCTTGTCCTCTGATATTTGGCTGCCCTTCCTCCAGCTCACACTCACCTCTCTGTCTGCTATAGTATCACTCCACTCAGTCCCTTTGGACGGAGTGGAGTCCAGTCTCAACCTCTTTCGGGTCGCGCCGCCCTTAGCCTTGGGTCTATATATCAACGCTTCTCCCCTCTCCCCCTGATTCCTGCTATCATCTGATTAAAAACTAATTCCCGAATTGTTGTTATTATTGTTGCCTCAGTTTGAAGTGGACATTATCTCTTCTGTACTCCACTATTCCCCTTGTCGGACGATATGGGAAAAGACGTTTAAAGACAGGGTTGCCATCCATCTTGAAATATAATCTTTTTAAGTCTTTAATTTTCTCTTGGAACTACAAGAAGAGAGAGAGAGAGAGAGAGAGAGAGAGAGAGAGAGAGAGAGAGAGAGAGAGAGAGAGAGAGAGAGAGCGCAGGAAGGTGACCAGGCGGCAGAGAATAAAAAATTACACGGTATACAAAGTAAAATGTGGTTTGAAGGATGAAGCAGTGACAGAATATGAAAACTGAATATAAATGAATGGTTCATCGTGACACACACACACACACACACACACACACACACACACACTCACACAGCAAGGTTAGATTTACTGTTCACCAAAGAACCCGATGTAATAGAATCATTGGAATATCTCTGTCCTTTGGGAAAAAGTGATCACGTGGTCATTGAGTTCCAGATGTTAATAGGAAACGTCGAGCCAAGAGACGAGCTTCATAGACAGGGAAGATACAACTTTGGGAAAGCAAATTTTACAGAATTGAGAAACTTTTTTGAAAATGCGGATTGGAGAAAATTCAGAGAAACAAGAGAGATACAGAGGAAGTGGGATATCTTTCTAGACCTCTATAATTTGGGAGTGGAAAAATTTGTACCAAGAGTAAGAGGGAAAGAAAACAGGAAAAAGGAGTGGTTTAATAGAAGGTGTATGATAGCAAAAAAAGAGAGAGATAAGGCGTGGAACAATTGGAGAAAGAGGTAACGACAGAACAAAGGAAGAATATAAAAGAACAAGAAATGAATACACAAGAATACGTAGAGAAGAAGAAAGGAATTTTGAAAAAGGTATAATTGACAAATGCAAGGATGAACCCAAACTGTTTTATAGATTTGTTAATGGCAAACTGAAACAAAAGGAAGGAATCACCAAGTTGAAAGTAGAAGGAGAGGTCTTTAAGGATGCGGCAATGCAAGCAGAAATAATGAACAAACGTTTCCAGTCAGTTTTCACTAAAGAAAAGGAGCTTGTGGAAGGGGAGGGAGTGATTAGAAATGTTCCGGTGATGAAAGATATAAAAGTGGAGGTACAGGAAGTGTATAAATTACTGGAAACTCAAGATGTAAGGAAAGCCCCAGGACCTGATGGAATTTCTAATTGGGTACTGAAGGAATGCGGAGAACAACTGGCGGATAAAATTCACAGCTTAATTGTATGCTCACTGGAAGAGGGGAAAGTGCCAAAAGAATGGAAGAGGGCAAATGTGGTACCAATTTACAAGGGAGGAAACAGGGAAGAACCCCTGAATTATATACCAGTGTCTCTAACTAGCATGGTCGCAAAATTGTGTGAGAGAATCCTGAAAGACAGATGGATAAAATATCTGGAAGAGATGAATATTTTGGCTGAATGTCAGTTTGGATTCAGAAGTGGAAGGTCATGTGTTTCTAACTTGTTGAGCTTTTACTCAAGAGCGATTGATGTGGTACAGGGGAGAGATGGTTGGGTGGATTGTGTGTACTTAGACTTAGAGAAGGCCTTTGACAAGGTACCTCATAAGAGACTAATGTGGAAACTAGAATATATAGGAGGACTAAAGGGGAAACTTCTGGGATGGATGAGAGACTTTTTGAGAGACAGACAAATGAGGACAGTAATAAAGGAAAAGATGTCTGGATAGAGGGAAGTAACAAGTGGAGTCCCTCAAGGCTCAGTGTTGGCGCCAGGAATGTTCCTGATTTACGTAAATGATATGGTAGATGGAGTGAACAGTTATGCAAGTCTGTTTGCTGATGATGTAAAGATCTTGAGGAAGATAGAGGTTGAGGAGGATTGTAAAATACTGCAGGAGGATTTGGATAGGATACACAATTGGAGCCGGACGTGGGAAATGAAATTTAATGTAAAGAAATGTAAAATATTGGAAATGGGTAAAAGTACCAGGAGACCATCACTGAATTATTTTTTGGGTAATGAATTAATCACAAAAAGGAGAGAAGAGAAAGATTTGGGAGTGCTGGTCCAAGATAGTTTGTCACCAGAAAAGCACATTAACAAGATAGTTGGAGAGACTTATAAACTCTTGACTAACATAAGAGTAGCATTTCATTATATGGATGAGGAAATGATGAAAAAATTGATAGTGGCCATGATCCGCCCCAGGTTAGAATATGCAGCGGTAGTGTGGTCCCCACACAAAAAGAAAGATATAAACAAGATTGAGAGAATACAAAGAACAGCAACCAAGATGGTCCCCAGTCTGGCAGACCTGTCATACAGAGAGAGGCTGGAAAAACTGGATTTGCCTTCGTTAGAGGAAAGGAGAAAGAGGGGAGACATGATTGCGGTGTTCAGGACCATGGTGGGAGTAGATAAAATTGACAAAGAAGATCTGTTTGTATGGGATAAGAGAGCAACAAGAGGACATGGAATGAAATTGAAAAAGTCAAGCTGCTTGAAGGATATCAAGAAATATAGCTTTCCTTACAGAAGTATAGACTTATGGAATAGCCTGGACAAAGAGATCGTCCAGTCTAGAAACTTAAACGAGTTTAAAGTTAAATTCGACTTATTGAGAAACAGCGACGGAAACCCACGAGCATAGTACATTCCGTGTATATCACAGTTAGGTATATTAGGTAAATACTTAAATATTTGGAACGACCTAGACAAAGAGGTGGTGCATGAGAAAAACATTCATGTGTGTAAAGGTAGACTTGATAAATGTGGATATGGAGACAAGACAACACGAGCATTGCTCAATTCCTGTATACTACAAATAGGTAAATACATGAACCTCTCTTCTAGTCAGTCTCTCTCCATACTCTCCACAGCTGTCTACATAAGACTCAAATCATATATATAAAAAATCAGTTACTTGTGAAAGGTAATGGATCGATCAGACGTTTTGTTGGCCCTTTCCTTGCATCCACGAGCATCATATGTCATAGTAGGCCATGCACAACGCGACACAGAGCGACAACGATCCCAAGCTAGAAATGAGTGTGTGAGTGGCTGTGTGGGGAAGAGTACACCTCCTTGAAATAGGTGCAACTTGTCATAGAACAAGATGGCGCCCTTAAAAAAAAAAAAAAAAAAAAAAAAAAAAAAAAAAAAAAACGAACAGTAAGCTATGTCTTACCAAAACACTCCTTTTGATAACCCATGTGTATATGACCAAGGTCCATGTTCTCGTCGGTTGAGGGAGCAACATAACACTTCTTCCTATGCTATTTGTTTTGCTAAATAGTCCCTACTAACCTTTCTGTGCCATTTAAATCATTCCAATACCACCATTATCAGCATAAATAACATACAAATTGCTTTAACCAGCCGAATTAAAAAAAAAAAAAAAAAAAAAAAAGAGATAAGGACGAGGTGCTAGGGAGTTTCCTTAACTCACGAGAATACGGACCCATCATCTGAATTTATTTTGTCAAGATATGAAGGGGTTCAGTCTATAGCTATGACCTGGGTTGACATGATGTATGATCTCTCTTATCATTTCCAGGTCCCTGTTTCAGATCTTGGTACAAACAGTCTGGGGCAGAGAGAACCTCGCCCGTGGTCGTACGAGGCAGAGAGAGGAAAGGAGGGGAGGTTCAGGTGGGGAGGATTGGTGCATAGGTAAGGGAGGTGGTGGGTTTGTGGGGACGGGGGGGGGGGGTCAGTTTAGGGGCAGTTTACCTCTCCACCCTCCCGTCATCATTGCCAAGTTCACCAGTTTTCCTTACTGAAGACATATTCTGATCGCTTTTTTCTTCTTCAGTAATAGTAGCCTCAGATAATGTTAGCATAAAAGACACTCATCTTTTACTACAGTATTACCTACAGAGCTTGGTCGGCAACAACTTCATCTGGCTGGAATACTTCCCTCTTGTAATTTATCTAAGCGTAAAACTGCTGTCCCCATCTTGCATATTGTCGAACTGAAACAAGAGACTGACACAAGAGTATGATATGCATAGTCACGCAGAAGTAAGGCTGTTGATGTCATAGTATTTTCGTTTCTTGCCACGGGACGCAAGCTTCAAATGACAAAAATCATCTACTTGAAAATGAATGAACCATACAGTATCACAGCTACTATTATATGATCAGCCATTCTACTTTCTACCAAGTTGAATAAAAGGTGACGATTCTAGTCCAAACTGAAAAGAAATACCTGAAAAAAGTGAGAGATCCTTAAGCACTGTTCTTAACGCGTCGCACAGAATGTTTTTTTCATCTGAGCTTTGAGACATGACACAACGAAACTGTTCTTAACGCCTAAGGGACACCTCTAACAGACATCAAAATACCAAATGATGTTCCCTGCTACAGATTCCTCTAACCTCTGTAACAATATTAGCTGATAAATTTGAGCATAATACTTTATTTCATAGGCAAGATAATGAGTTTTTGCCATATAATATATAGTACTGATTTTGTAATTATTATATATATCACATAGCTCGAAAAGAATCGACCTGGGGATTTTCCTCAACAAACCTTTGAAATCTCGATCAGAAGCATCGTTAGCTGCATGAACTACCAATGCTCTGGATCCAGGATGGTCTTGCTATAAATGAAATTTGCAGTTACCCATGACTTTACACGTGGTTCCTCTAATACAAGTAAGAAAAAACAAGCAAGTTTAAGGGACACTGTCAGAAACTGATATTTTCTTCTACTATTGCTGCCGATCGACTCGAAACCCTCCCCACAGTTGCCCACACTTCTTCAACCACTCCTATTTGCATTTACACTGACGGTGCATGTCATCGATAATGGCTGGGTGAGAACTACTTTCACTGCCTAAAATTCTTCTTTTCCCTTCATCATCATCACCTCCCACCGTCACCCCAACTGAGGCAGAAGTACCCGGTAACTACTGTCTGCCCCTATATCTACCATTTACTCTAAGTCTCCTCAAAACCTCTCAGGACTAATCATTAGCGATTCCCTGGCACCTTCCGCTCCCATGCCTCCACTTTCATTTAATCTCCTCTCTCGTACTCCCGTCACCATCAGGCCCTCCCCCTCATTTTACGAATTTAATTTGTCTACTGTAGATTCTAGTAAATGTTGGCCACACCCGGCATGACCATACTGGTTATGCCAGAGCCCTACTCTACTATCCACATTTCCGCCTCCTTGTTCCCAAACTGACAGTACGGCTAATTCTACGGAATGGGACAAAGAAGCACGTACCTATGTACTGATGCCAAACGACTCGTCAGCGCCTCCATCCGGCAGCGACAACTATTGTGCACAATGAGCTTCCTTATGCGACTGTCATCGCGTCCCTGTTGAAGGTCTTTTAACTCGACGTCGGTGGCATCACAAAAGTTGCAGGTGTCAGATCGTGGAGGTTCAACGCCAATATTAAACTCCGTCATGAAAATGTTATTGTAGATATATTCGGAAGCTTTCAAATCTTGCTTGTTATCGCGTTCCAGACAAGTCACATAACCCCTGTAAAGTGATTGCATACTTAAGCCGCGAGGAGGTACACACGATTTGGACTCTGCACGTAAGTAATGCGAGGTACAGGTGGGAAGACTCCGGATGTGGACCATGACTAACTCAGTAACCTCAGGTGAAGTTTTGTTGGAGGGCTCGTGGCGTCCTCGCTGGTCCTCGATGACAGTGTCTGTAGTGGTGCCCTTCATTACTGCACTACGGACCCGCTTCTCAGAGATCCCGTGGATATGGAGGAATGCAACGAGACACATGTCAATGACAGCGTTATTGACAATGACAGTATACACACGAGAAGACTGCCTGCTGTCTCTGCCTTTCACGTAACACCTCTTCACAGCTACGACACTAACACGGCTATGAATGTATCGAGTTTAAGCATTGTGGTCCTCCATTGTCCAAAAATTACCCAAAGATTTTGCGGGCATTATCATGACCTACTTTGCTGAAACACTTACTCGGACACTACAGGGAGTTCCCAAGTCTCGTGCTGCAACAAGTCTCTTTGTAGCACGGCTGGTGTAGGCTCCACTGTCTCTTTTCTTCTTTGTCACTGCTTTCTTACATGTTTCTGGCTTCCTAAGACGCTTGCGAGTAAGCTGTGGGTATGAACGTTCATCACTTTCCCGGTCACTGTCACTCATGGCGAAGGGTATAATCCACGCAATTAGCACAAAAAATACGAGGAAATGGCGATAACAGCCTAGGTCTAGTGCTAGACCTAGGCTGTTATCGCCATTTCCTCGTATTTTTTATATCTCACTAGACCTTGATAACACCCTGACCACTGACGTCTCACGTGTGCGCTGCTCTGGTCTGAGGCTTTGCACGAGAAACTGCTGCATAGTTGATTTTTACCTGACAAATCACACCACGTCGTACAAGAAGGTTTGAACTATCTTTCCCCAAAAGGATCAACATTTCTGCCGTTTCGAGGGTTACGTTCCTCTGGTTCTGGAAGTCTCAGATCCACCCCATCCTTCCATATTATTCTCGGTTTCCCTCTCCCGCTTCCCCCCTGCACCTCACTTACACTTTTCTAGTCAGTCCTCATTCTCCATCCTCTCTACATGGCCAAACCTTCTCAGTATTTCTCCTAATGCTTTCGATCATATCCACAGCAACACCACAACGCTCCCTACCTCCTCATTTGTCCGCCTATCTTTCAACATCACTAGGCAAAATTTTGATCCTCCCATCAAAACTCTCAAGGTCATCATATTCCAGAAAATAAAACAAATAAGTAACAGAAAACTTTAATTATCTACTACACAATAAATTCGTAGCCAAACATACTTAGAAATGTTGGAATTAGAATCTATGTACTGTAACTTGACTATATGAAAAAGAAAAGCGAAAATCCACATATCAGGCCAGTAATGATGGAAATCTCGAATACACATACAAGTATTTCTCGCCTTCTTGTCGGTGGTAATGTTAAATACTATGACAAGCTACTAGAAACCATGCGTAAATGTTTGATTATTTCTGGGTCCAGATCCATAAACATGATCAATTCTTTGCAAGTATTTTTTATATTTATTATTTGTCTATTATTTGTATCTATTATTATTATGATTATTATTTATTCATTTATTGTTTTACAGAAGGAACACGGAAAAATCAGTGTAGACCCTTCCCGTGTCTGTTGCTAATCCCGCAAAATGAATATTAAATGTGAGACCAAATTATCGCCCAACTGAGATTAATGCTTGCAAAAAGGACAAGGAGATGCGAGCACAGAATCTTACCCTAACATGTTCTTTACGCTAAAACTAATCCCGGTTCCAACATCTACTCGTGCATAACAGGGAGAATGTCCGTTGCTTATTCCTAACTTCAAGCAAAGTACCATGTTCCTTTTACTCAGACCTGGCGTAGGTTTTTATGCTTTTGAAGCTTATTACAGATTGCTAATTGGCAACCACAGACAATATTACGGTTCTCCATCCCCTTCACGGCACTTTCTCGTGACCATCATATTAAAGAATTCTTCTACTGTTATATCTCAGCATTCAAGGTGGGAAGCCGGCAATTTAAGGCCAAGTCAGAGTAAACAGAACATAAACCGGTAATAAGCTTTACTTTATCATATTATGTCCATAAGTAATACTAAGCCTGTAGCTCAGTGTGAAAAACAGGCCTCAGGGAGACTATGGCCAGTTATCACGCGGGGTTGGGAGGTTTTCTTGTATTTTGGGTTAGGAGACCTACTTGTGTCTTGCGTAGTATACTTAAATATTCTATCGTATGCTATAATTCAGGACTAACAGTGCTTGTATAAATATCACACAAGGGAGTAGTAATGTGCCACCCATATATATACATTTTTTATATATGACACACTGTACAGGAAAATACTAACGGGCTGTATCCAAAAGTAGGCCGAAAAGAATGTGATGTTTGGGAGTTTCCTCAGTCAATGAGTATGAAGTCCTATGTGGCCTCTGAGTACCCGACCACGAGGTTGGTTGAAGTGCAGGAAGCCTTTCTTACCACCAGCTGAACCTCGTTGAGTAGGGGGCAGGCATCGGCGGCGGAACATGGCTTGCGCAGGAAGAAGACATACAGCACGTCCGGACACCTAGACAACGGACTCACCTTCGACCCCTGGGATTTCTGCCTGGCTATGAAGGATTCGGTCATGGGGCCCAGACTTCGCTTCACGAGTGGGAGGAGCCAGTTCTTGTAGTCTTCCGGGTTCGTGTATATGTCGTTGCCCAGTTCTGTAACCAGCTGAACAACCTCTGCCTGAAACTTATCGGGTTTGATGAATTTATCGAGTGGTTTGTCGTCGATCTGTTGTGCAATGACGTCTCCTGAAAACAGCTTCGACACAGCAATCAAAGGATCGCGGTAGTTCGTCATCTCGTGCTGAACAAGGTAAAGCGGGGTGGCAAAAGCATAGCTGGGCCAATCGAGCTTCTTGCGGATCAGGGGACGTTTCTTGAATCCGATGGTTTGGTTGAGAAGGGGCCACATGGGCAGTCCGTGTCGGTACCACCTGTACCCGTTGGTCAACTGCACACTGTCGTCCACCTGCCAGTCATTCGCACAGATCACGTTCTCTGCACCGCCTGATGTCCAGCTCATCGCGTCACTGAAGCTGTCACGGTGCAGGTTCATCACCGCAAACTGCCGCACTCTCTGAAGAAGGAAGCTTAGATTAATGACTAGCGACTACACGACGGCCAATTAATTCTTCAGTTCGATGACTTGTTTTTAGTTTTTCCTGCTGCCTGCTGTCAATTTAAATAAGAACTGGAGGGGTATATATGACTTAATTCATTCTTTCATTATTACTGGCAGACTCTTGGTTGCTCCACTGCCTCCCCCCCCCCCCCACACACTTGAAATTTCATTTAATTTATTGTGTGCAAACTGTGCAGCTGTCGGTCCTCCAGAATAGGACTTGACTCCACCTTGCCCGGCCCCCTCATTCGTGAAGGCCTGGCTAGGCTACTGGTAACAAAGGGGTTACTGAAGGCTTCATCTAACCACTCCAGTTCGAAAAGTCTTTCACAGTCTGAAATTTAGTCTGAAGTGGCAAGAATAGGACGAAGACGAGAGGCAACATTTGCGAGCAAATGCATAACATTTCCAAAGTTTGTTTCATACCTGTAAACACATGTATCTGAGTGTATTAACAGATATGAAAAGAATCACAGAACAATCAGACTACAAGGCAAGTTCCAATCGAATTTGTCCGGTACTGTACCAACAACTGAAATCGAATATAACACGTGTTTTTTATTGGTTTGGTTTGGGCACTTGGTGGTTCCGTGCCTGTCTTTTGGTAATTCATTTTTGTTTTTGTTTTTTTAAGCTATAATATCAAAATATGACAAGCCTAAATAAGAAAATGTGAGTAAACGGGTCTCGCCTAGAGAAAGAGAGAGAGAGAGAGAGAGAGAGAGAGAGAGAGAAATGCATCTCTAGATACCGGGCTCAGGTACCGTACTTATCCATCGAAAGTTTCTGGCCATATGGACCAAAAATAAAGGCGTGACTCAGTGGCAACGCGTGCTGACAAGAAGAACGAAACTAACACCAAGAAGAAAGAAACAAAAACATATTTCCTCTTTGAGAGCAAGAGGCTGGCTACTGTAGACGAGTGTATGTGAGTGAGGTGGAGGAGGAAGAGGAGGAGACCGAGGATGAGATGGTGGGATGGAGTGGAGAGATATAATAGAAAGGGTTTGTGTGTGTGTGTGTGTGTGTGTGTGTGTGTGTGTGTGTGTGTGTGTGTGTGTGTGTGTGTGTGTGTGTGTGTGTGTGTGTGTGTGTGTGTGTGTGTGTGTGTTTTGAATGTAAGGGACTAAAAGCAGAGGACAGAGTGACATGAAGGCGGTTTGTCTGTGGCCACCCTTTACGGGATTAAGGCGTCTGGATGTAGGAAGATAGAAATACAAACATATACAGCATAGGATCCGGAATGTTGAAATGCTTCCCACCTTTGTACTTGCGATGGTAGTAGCTCGTCGAGGCACTGGGCTATCGACGACGTGCTGATGGCCCTGCACACACAACTGACGCAGCACCGACAGGTTAATCTCGTTGGTGGCGCCCAATAGCAGCTTCACCGACGAGCACTGCCTGTCTCACACAACACAGTATCTCTTTATCCGAAGTACCAGAGTATTTCACCACACCCTGCCTCATACACACTATACACAAGCTGCCTCACACATCACACCTTTCCTCATACATCACACGCACCCTGCCTCACACACCACACACACCCTGCCACACACACCACACACAACTTGCATCACACACCACACACACACACACACACACACGCACACTAACTCGCACACCACACCCTGTCTTTACTCAGCACACCTTGCCTCACACACCAAACCATCCTCGCTTTTCGTCGCCATATGAATCTTTGTATTTCAGACTTATATAAATGGCTTTGATTTTTCATTCCATCATACCGATATAGCATTTCACCATTACCTTTAACATGCTTTTAGAGTTCCTTTCTTAGCAGTAAGATTACCGAATAACCGTCTTCTATCAAGGTAATCTAGTCACAGGTTTCAAGACTTCATCTCAAAATCGAGTCCTGTTATTCATAGTATACACGGACTCCTCTCTCAAAGTTTAGTCTACACCGGATAAAAACCTTAGGTTGACCTTACCATGTGACCCTGGCCTTGTTCTCAAACACTACAGGTTAACCCATCGCCTGAATTTTAAACTCTTACCACCAAGTTTGTATAATTAGATCAAAACTGTTTTAGCTATATTGTTCGCATTCAAAAACATGGGATAAAATTTGACCTTCCCCTGTGACCCTGATCTGTGACTTCGTGCTCTCAAAATCAAGTCTTTTCATTCTTGTCTTAACCTCAAGTCTTTCACCAAGTCTGGCATAAATTGAACAAAAACTTTTAAGGTGATCTTGCTTGGTCTAATTTTGACCTAGACCTGTGTCTCTGATCTTTGGCTTATTGTTCTAAAAAAAAAAAGAAATAAAGAAAAAAGTCAACGGCTTAACTGACCGTCATCCCTTCCACCAAGTCTGGCTAAAACCGGATTAACAAATTTGACTTATTTTGTCTACACACACACACACACACACACACACACACACACACACACACACACACACACACACACACACACACACACACACACACACACACACGCCGATCAAAAAATAGAAACAACCACAATAACAACAGCAACAAGGGTCACTCAAAGGTGTCAACATCCATGGCCAGCAACTGAGCTAAGGGCCAAATATTTGCTTTTGCTTTCTGACCTTTATCTTCGACAAATTACTTTCAAAATCGAATAAAACCATTCTTGTCTAATCCTTAACTCTTCCACCAATTTTGTGTGTGTGTGTGTGTGTGTGTGTGTGTGTGTGTGTGTGTGTGTGTGTGTGTGTGTGTGTGTGAGTTGACTTTGCCCACTGATGTTGACCTCTGACCTCTCCATCTGACTCTGACTTCCGACTGATTGTTCTCAGTATTAAATCTCTTCATCCATTTTTAACCTGAATCCTTCCACAAAGTTTAGTCTACATCGGATAAAAAGTGTTGAAGTAACCTGGTCATCTCACCTTGACCTTTGATTTACTGTAAAAACAAAATAAATAAATAAAAAAAGGTTTACTCACTGGCTAGCCCGCAACCCTTCCACCAGGTTTGGCTAAAACTGGAAAGTCTGTTTGAGTTATTTTCACACACACACACACACACACACACACACACACACACACACACACACACACACACACACACACACACACACACACACACACACACACACACACACGGATCTTGTAAGGATCTTGAATTTGGCTCTCGGATTATCTTTTTTTTTTTTTCTTGGAGGGAACAATCTGTGGGCTCCTGGCCTTTGGTTCCTTCTTCCTGGCATAAAACACACACACACACACACACACACACACACACACACACACACACACACACAGTTCATAATTAATTGCATCCCCATTGGTGGGTATACTCTTATGCAGAGGTCTAGCCTACATTCTCCCTTGAGTGTCATCAGGTTAATCTCTGGGCAGAATTAAGTGTTTACGCTGCACTACACCTACTTGAATGAGCGAGGCATAGGCAGAACGAGCCCTTACTCTCACTCACACTTTGAGGTGAAACTCAACCTTCTAATAGTCTATACAGGTATGTGGAGGGTGATGTTATGTATGCATGTATGTGTGAATGTATGGATGTGTATGGATGTCCCGTGTGTCAATGCTTCTATCGCTTGTGTGTGTGTGTGTGTGTGTGTGTGTGTGTGTGTGTGTGTGTGTGTGTGTGTGTGTGTTAGGACTTACCCTTTATCTTGTGGACGTGGGCATGGTGCAGTCCCCATACCCAAACCGACCAGACACCCCACCACCAACAGACCCTCCACTCCCACCATCACCGTTCCTCAAAGCGCTGGATTCACTCGGGTGTTGCGTCGCCTCCAAAACCTGTTAAATTCAATGTGCTTTTTAACTCCTTCAATCAGGGGATGTTCATCTCATTCTTGTAATCTCCTGGCGAGTTTATTAAGTTTAGGGCAGACTTTTCGACCTGGAGAGGTCAGATGTAGGTTTCATTTAACCCTTCACTGATAGAGATCTAAGATGAATAAATACGTCTGCAGGTAGCAAGGATAACTCAGTAAAAAGCCTGACCGGAGTGAAGGTGTTGATAAAGTGTCTAATATTCCTAAGACCCAGGTTGTAACTACACCTGACACAAATTTCGATCCCATACTGTAACTCCACATGACACAACTACTGATCCTGCCGGTATAAATCGCTCATGGAATAGGCGCTACGAAGCCTCTAATGAAATCCAAAATACGGTTCCCCAGGTACTTTCTGCCACTGAACGTTTTATTCTTTCTTGGTACGCAAATATATCTCGCCGTAAGATATGCTGAAGGGAATGCGTGGACGGGTGATACTGCTTTGATCCTTAAAATTTACGTGTCTAAAACAACCATACTCCTTTTTTTTTTTTTTTTTTTTTTTTTATGCGAGGAAGAAGGAACCAAAGGCCATGAGTCCGCAGTAACAGTTCCCTCCAAGAGAAAAACAAAATACAATATAGAGCCAAATTCAAGATCCGATCATTTTGAGATGCCTGGACACACTGCGTTTGAAAGACTGGAGATCATAGGCAGCAGGAAATACAGACAGAGGGAGACAGTTCCAGAGTTGACCTGTTGTATAAATGAAAGACTGGGAGTAACGGTTAATTCTTGCATTAGAGAGTTGGACAGAAAAAGGATGAGAGTCTGCTGCCAGACGGGTGCTACGCGCCCGTCGTAGAGGTGGAGGAATGCAAGCAAACAGTTCAGAGGAGCAGTGACCATTAAAGTAGCGATAGAAAAGAGATAAAGATGCAACAGTGCGGCGAAGAGACAGAGGTTGAAGGGAGTCAGTAAGAGGAGGAGAGTTAATGAGACGAAAAGCCTTTGACTCCACCCTATTGAGAAGAGCTGTATGAGGGGAGCCTCCCCACACATGAGAGTTGTACTCCACACAGGGGCGGATAAAACCCCTGTATAAAGTCAACAATTGCGCAGGGGTAAAGAAAGAGCGGAGTCGGCTTAGCACACCCAATCTCTTGGAAGCAGATTTTACAAGAGATGTAATATGATCTTTCCAAGATAAGTCCCGAGTAAATGAAACCCCAAGCATGTACAAGGATGATGTAGGATTAAGCTGAATATTATTAAACATTAGTGGGTATACCCGTGGAAGATTTTGTCGGGTTGAAAGGTGTAAGAACTGAGTCTTAGATGCATTAAAGACAACCATATTATTTTTACCCCAGTCAGAGATACGAGCCAAGTCAGACATTAGGTGTGCCATAGCCTCATCCCTTGTTTGTTGAAGTAACTGTTGAGATGGGCGTTGCGGGAACCGAATGGAAAGGTGAAGGGTGGAGTCATCAGCATATGAGTGGATAGGGTTAGATGTACAGCTTAGAAGATCATTGATGAATAAAAGGAAGAGAGTTGGTGATAGGACAGAGCCCTGAGGAACACCACTGTTGATAGATCTAGGAGAAGAACGATGGCCGTCTATAACAGCGGCTATAGAACGACCAGAAAGGAAGCTAGCGATGAAGGCACAGATAGAAGGATAGAAACCGTAGGAGGGCAGTTTGGAAATTAAAGATTTATGCCAGACTCGATCGAAAGCCTTTGAGATGTCAAGTGCAATGGCAAAGCTTTCGCCAAAGTCCCGAAAGGAGGATGACCAGGAGTCTGAAAGGTAGGTGAGAAGATCGCCAGTGGAGCGTCCCTGACGGAACCCATACTGACGATCGGAAAGAAGGTTGTGATAGGAAAGATGCCTTAAAATTTTTCTATTAAGAATTGACTCGAAAACTTTTGAAATACAGGACGTTAAAGCAATTGGACGATAGTTGGAGGGTTGGGAGTGGTCACCCTTCTTTGGGACTGGCTGAATGAGAGCAAACTTCCAGCAAGAAGGAAAGGTACAAGTTGACAGACAAAGACGAAAGAGTTTGCCTAGGCAGGGTGTAAGCACAGAAGCACAGTTCTTGAGAACAACAGGAGGGACCCCATCAGGCCCATATGCCTTGTTAGTACTGAGGCCAGTGATGGCAGAAAATACATCAACTGAAGAAATTTTAATGTCAGCCATGAGGAAGTCAGAGGGGGGAAGTGATGGAGGAACAGCACCAGAATCGTCTAAGGTAGAATTGGAGGAGAAAGTCTGTGCGAAGAGATCTGCTTTATCAGTAGAAGAAATAGCTACAGAACCATCAGAGTAGAAAAGAGGAGGGAAGGATGATGAGGTAAAGTTGTTAGAAAGATTTTTGGCAAGATGCCAGAAGGAGCGGGAAGAATTCGAGTTGGAGAGTTGAGAGCATTTAGTATGGATGAAATTATTTTTAGTAGAGCGAAGAACAGACTTAGCACGATTCCGGGCAGAAACGTAAAGATGATGTGATTCAGGGGTGGGTTGGCTCCGGTACCTTTTGTAGGCCCTCTCCTTGTTGCGGACAGCATTAGAACAAGCGTGATTAAACCAAGGCTTTCTTGCATTAGTCAAAGGATATGAGAAAGGAATGTATGCTTCCATGCCCGAGAGAATAACCTCCGTAATGCGCAAGGCACACTCAGATGGCTCACGGCCATGGAAGCAATAATCATTCCAGGGAAAATCAAAGAAGTACTGCCTGAGGGCCTCCCAGTCTGCGGCTCCAAAATGCCACAGACGACGTTTCTCTGGAGGGTCCACAGGCCGTACCGGAGTGATAGGACAGGTTAAGGTAATAAGGTTGTGATCGGAGGAGCCCAACGGAGAGAAAAGATTAACAGAGTAAGCAGAAGGATTAGTTGTGAGGAAGAGGTCAAGTATGTTGGAGCTCTCTCCAAGGCGGTCAGGGATACGGGTAGGGTGCTGTACAAGCTGCTCTAGGTCATTAAGGATAGAAAAGATGTAGGCTTGTTCACCAGGTGGATCCGTGAAAGGAGAGGAGAGCCAAAGGTGGTGGTGAACATTGAAATCTCCAAGAATGGAGATTTCAGAGAAAGGAGAAATGGATGGAATGTGTTCCATCGTAGAAGTAAGATAGTCGAAGAATTTTTGATAGTCAGTAGAATTAGGGGATAAGTAAACAGCACAGATATATTTAGTCAGAGAATGACAGGAAAGCCGAAGCCAGAGTGTGGAGAATTCAGAAGAATCAAGTTCAGGAACACGAGAGCAAGATAAGTCGTTGCGTATATATACACAACAGCCACCTTTGGCTTTGAAATGAGTATAGAGAAAGTAGGAGGATACAGAAAAGGGTTTGCTGTCAGTTGCCTCAGACAGCTGAGTCTCCGTTAGAAAAAGAAGGTGAGGTTTAGAGGAGGAGAGGTGGTGCTCAACAGAGCGAAAGTTAGAGGAAAGGCCGCGAATGTTGCAGAAATGAAGAAGAGAGTCAGACAGTGGTTCCAGGCATCTTGAGTCGTCACCGGGAGAGGGGCAGATGGTGGGGGCATTTATGGTCCCCCCCCCCTGGGGACTCCGAGGCTTGGTAAAACCTAATCTAGCCTAGAATTTCATCTCTCCATGTTGAATGCTGAGTTGTATCAATAGATTTACACTAGAATATGGTACTAGTCACGAAGAAATGGGTGGGAGGGATGTAAAGTCGTAGCACTGCATTTTTCTGCCACTGAGTTAAGTGAAATAAGCTACAAAAGGACGAACATCTGGGCCAAGTTAGCGTAAGAAGAGCATAATACTGCGTTAATTAACTTTACCTTGACAGAGATCCCTAACCCTTTTCAGCCCAGTCAATTGTCGGGTGTAGTCAGATTGGGGGGTTGCTTTGACTAGTAACCAAGAAGACTCGTTCCTACCGCATGACAAAGTCTTATCGAGTCCTACGCAACCACAAGTTAGTATTAAATATTCGATAGTGGTCCGGTTCCTTCATATGAAAACAAACCAACTACAGAACAGTAATTAGGTGTCACTCATGAAAAAAAGACAGGAAGACAAAAAGAGCAAAGAAAGAAAACGAAAGAATAAACCGAAAGCAAAAAGAGAAAAAAACTGCCTGATTACAGACAGGTAGGCTGGAAGAGTGACTGCAAGAATGAATTAGATGAAAAACACATATTTAAACTCCAAATTCCACACAGAGTGACGCATGAATACTAAGGTGAGAGGGGACGTGGTGTGAGAAAGAGTGCATTGGTGAAGGAGTGGGTGACAGAAGAAATATTGAGGTGGCATATACAAGGAAGATATGTGATGTGTTAGGTGCGTATGTGTAAGAAAGAATGAAGATATAGAGATAGGGGATTCTGTGTCTGTCTGTCTGTCTGTCTGTCTCTGTCTGTCTGTCTGTCTATCTGTCTGTCTGTCTGTCTGTCTGTCTGTCTGTCTGTCTCTCTCTCTCTCTCTCTCTCTCTCTCTCTCTCTCACACACACACACACACACACACACACACACACACACACACAGCATGTAAAAAAGAATGAGACTAGAAAGTTATGATTACCCCTCCCTCCCTCTCTCTCTCTCTCTCTCTCTCTCTCTCTCACACACACACACACACACACACACACACACACACACACACACACACACACACACACACACACACACACACACACACACACACACACACACACACACACGAAAAGAAGTGCTTGAGGTGAGATGGGTGCATCATGAGAGAGTGTGACTGGCATGAGGGCCTAAACCACCTGCAGGAAAGGGTGCGTTGAGTGCGAGGTGTTCTCTGAGCTCCAGGGCCCTGTTTGTTGATTTAACGCACCCTCACACCCATCCAACGTCCTCTACTGGGGTATGCTCTATTTCGTAAGTACTGATGGAACGTAAAGTGGTGGACGTATAGCCTAAAGCATAAAGGTATTTTGTGCTTATGGTATGTTGTTACTTTGTCTCATAAGCTGACAGCCGAAGACAGGTAAATTGCAAAAATGGTTATTCCATGAAGTATAAACCTGTAATGACTGATTATATTGCAAAAACAACAAAGCAAAAACCGGTCACACTATATGATAAGGAAATATGCATAATGAAGTGAGAAATCGACATGTGTAATGTGCAGAAAAATGATGCATCGTTGTGTGAAAGGTGCACAGGAAATTACAAGATATTTTGTTTTTTATATGATTCCATTCTTAATTTCTTGAGAAATAAGGAAATAAATGACAAACCTTTTCAGTACGATGGTCACTTATTAATGTTATAGCTACATTGACTATTGTCTGAGGGTATTATTCAGCTTGGGAGAGATGTCTCGCTTATTCTCTAACTGAATGAGCTAGAAACAATTATCATTAACCCCTTTCGGCACGATGATCATTTTTCACCAGCTTTATAAGACGCTTAGTATATAGGACCAACGTGAACTTATTTCGGTGTTGTCGGTGATGGTGCTGGAGAAAGCTTGGACTACACTCTTCGTCACGCCTATACTGGCATATCTACACCATCCATTTTCACGAGTATCCTACCTCACCCTGCCTCATCACGCCGCACCCCACCACCCTTGCCTGCACCACTCCCTCTCTCCCCTTTTCTGCCTCCCCAACCCTTCATACACTGCGTCTTCACAGGGTGTACTTGTTTGTACCTGCCCAACCATCCACCAATGTCCGGTTCCATCCTGCCCACTCTCCTCTGCCCACGGAACATATATGCTGTGATGTTAACAAAGGAAAAAAAAAAGAAAAAAGCCACTTGTTGTCACCCTACTATTCACCGTCATCCCATCTCATTCTGCCCTCTCTTCTTCAGCCCTTATCACTCAGGCTTGAAAATCCTCAGTCGGCACGCCTCGAAAACCATTGCATCAATAGGAGTAATTTGGGGCACACGCCATCATAACCATGCCCTAAAGCTATATATATTGCATTCTGCCTCTGTGATGAACCTGGCGTGACCTGAAACTACCTAAATTTACTGACCTTGGCTGTAACTGATATGCCTGGGACTGAACATGTTTAGAATGAAAAATAATGCCTAGATGACAGCACGCAGAAAAACACCAAATGCAGCCCGACTTATTCAACGTTCCGCCAAGCAAGCATCAAGTGTCATTCCTGAAATAAAACGACTCTCCTCTGCACTAAGTGTTTTTCTACAGAACGTATAGAAACTGATGAATGGATGTAAATGAACCTAATATGATCTGTAGAAGTGTTCAAAATAAGTGTTAAATACTGGAGGAAGGGTTATCGGAATATAACAACGATCTAGAGAGAAATAAATAGGAAGGTCACGGGTTGAAGTTAAACTTTTCCAGCGTTTTAGAAACGTATGAAGACATCCATATCTTTATTCCTCTATCTATCTGCCTATCTGTCTATCTAAAAGGTAGATGAATGCATAAGTTTGGTTCTTCTACTAAGGTTCCATGTTATATAATGGTAATAAAAATGACCTGTAGAGTTTTAAGTTAAATGACAGAGTGTAACTGGGCTTCTAGATCAATCATAACTCTACAAATGTTCATAGTACAGGCATTACAACCATAGAGTAAAGGCAGCAAGACCTAAAAGCAGAGAAACATGAACATTAAATCCCTGTCATGCAATATAATAGACCATAAACAAAATTAGCAATATACAGTATCTGGATACTGACATCTTCAACCAGAAAACGTACAATCTGTCTTTTCGATCTATTTCTTGGTGATTCCGTCTGGATTAGAATAAATTTTCTGAGCTGGAAAGGTTAGATACAACCTTCAAAAATCCCTACACTTCGATGGGATTTTCCTTAACAGAATACAATTAGCTGGCAGTAAGAAAGCTCAGGTGAACATAATCGGGTAGTGGTATCAACATTAAAACACACCCACCCACACACACACACACACACACACACACACACACACACACACACACACACACACACACACACACACACACACACACACACACACACACACAACGTTATCGTACTGGCTGACTTAATAGAGCCTATCCACAAATTTAGAGAGAAGCAAGGAGGGGAAAACAAAAAACGCATCGCAGAGACCAAGCAAACACGGCCACTGTCCACTAGTACATCCGTTGTGTGGACAGCTGCTGCATCCTGGCGATAAGTCTACCATGCTCCTGTGATGCTACCTACATGCCGGGTGTGATGTACTCCTTTTACTCTAACTTGGCCTAAAATTACCATCTCTTCTTCGTGAATGCTGAGTTGTAACGATAGAGTAGCGCTAAATTATGATATTAGCCACGAAGTGCTACAGAGAGGATGTAGAGCCATAACATTGTCTTTTTCTGCCACTGAGATACGTGATATAAGCTGCAAAAGGACGAAAATCTAGGCCAAGTTAAGGTGAAAGTACTATAGCTGACTCGTATTCTAAAGCTCGTATTCTTGGCGGTTAAGGAAACTCCCTAACACCTTTTCCTCATCGATTTATTTTTGGATACGGCTGGCTCATACCGTTTTGTACGTTATTTATACCGAGTAAGGTGATATTAGAATGATTTAAGCAGCACAGAAGAGCACGGCAAGGTGTAATAACCATAATAAATCGCTTAGGAGGAGGTGTTAGGGGGCTTACTTTACCGACGAGAATACGACACAAGGACTCGTGTTCTAAGCGGCTTTGCAAATTTTGTAACTCCGATTTATTTTGTACACTACTTTTCTTCACCCTCCTCCTTGTAATTGATGCAAATTATTTCGATATTAGAAAGCTAAAAATAACAAATAAGAGAATACCAGTTAATTTCTTATGCTATTCAGCTCAGTCACACAAACCTTGCTGCACTTGATTCCCTTCGAGTCCTTGCAGACCCCTTCAGGTATATCTGGTTCAGTCTGGTCAACTGAACTCATTAAGGTCAAGCGAACAAAACCACGTGCAAGCACACAAGCATCCTTATTATGGCAATGGTCTCCAAGAAAAGAATGTGTGAAACTTTTAAGATTTCTATTTATTTATTTACTTGTTCGTTATCTTAGTAATTAGTTTTATGTGCTCATAATTCTTTAATTGAGGACAAGAGAGCGGAGGACGGAGGGAAGAGCAAAAAATAAATATGTCCAGGAAGGGCAGGGCTGGCACTGGGTGAGGGACATGACAAGTTTAGTATGCAGAGACAATTAGCGCTGGATGCTTAATATTAAGATTTCACCTCCATATTTTTATAACTGAGAAGGGTGAGGGAGAGGGGGCGGGTGGAGGTATGAAATGAGTTGAGTGGATGGAAGTGTGAGGGAGATGGACTGAGATGGTTGTCTGAGGCTGAGCATGGCGAGAAAGAATATTGTGCGGATTGGGGGTACTGATGGGGGGCAAGGCGGGAGTAGGTACTGCGGCTATTCTGAGTGTTAGCAAGGAGGGAGGAAGGGATACTGTTCTGTGGGTATTGTGGGTACTGGCGGTGGGAATGATGGGAGGAGTGGGTATCGTGGGTAATGGTGGTAGGTAAAGCATTAGGAATGGATATAGTGGGTACTGGTGGCGGAGCAGGGCAGGAGGAGTGGGTACAGTGGGTGCTGGCAAGGCGAGAGAAGTGGGTACTGTGGGTGTTGACAAAGTTGAAAGAGTAGGTACTGCCCGTATACTGCGAGTTGGCACGATGGAGGGAGTAGATATTGTGGGAATTAATGGTGGACAAGATGGATGGAGTGGGTAGTGTGGCTAGAATGGTAAAAATTTCCTCTAGAAAAGTCAACTGAAAGAGAAGCAGAAATGAGTGCGAGTGGGCAGAAGGAAATAGGTGAGATGGGTTGGCCTGGAAAGGGAAGCGGTGAGCAGGGTGAAGGAGAGAGGAGGATACACACACACACACACACACACACACACACACACACACACACACACACACACACACACACACACACACACACACACACACACACACACACACACACACACACACACACACCTGTGAATGTGAAGATGCGCATTGTAGAAATTAAAAGGCGAGATGTAATATGTGGATGTCGGGGGTGGACAGCATCGTGTCTGTGTTTGCTGCTTTTTTGTGATAATTTTGACAGGTTAATGTGAATGCAGATAGCCCATTATCAACGCACGCGCAAGTTGTGTGTGTGTGTGTGTGTGTGTGTGTGTGTGTGTGTGTGTGTGTGTGTGTGTGTGTGTGTGTGTGTGTGTGTGTGTGTGTGTGTGGGTTCTAAATAAGGGATAGGTAAATGTTTTAGTACGGTGACGCGTCGAGGTTTGAGTACACCTTGCAATATCCAGACGATTTGCACTCGCTTTAGGATAAAATTGTCAGACTGAAGGGGTGAGAATCTACCTTCATTCACCCCTTTACTGCCACAGGACGTCTCCCTAAAAGTCCTCTAGAACCATCTGTAGGTAATTAAGAAACAACAAGGAGGTGCACTCGGGGAATGCAATTCCCACGCCCACCAGTTGTCAAGGGATCGAATATTTGACTTTGCACTGTGAACTTGACTTCTGATTGACTCTTCTCAAAACTGATTCTTTTCGTTCTTGCCTGATCCTTAACACTTCCTCCAAGTTTTAGTTCAAATAAAATAAAAACTGTTTGAAATGCCCTTGCCCTATGACCTTGACCTTTGACCTTTCTTTGTGACCTTGAGGTTTGACTGACTGTCCTCAAAATCCAATCCTTTTATTCCTGTCTCATCCACAACCCCTCCATGAATTTCGTCTAATCTGGATAAAAACTACAGTATTTAAGTTGCCCTTGCCCTGTGACCATACCCTTTGACATATGGTTCTCAAAAACAATAGATTTTTTTTTCCACGGCTAACCCTCAACCCTTCCATAAATTCTGTGTAAATGTGGAACAAAACTGTTTGAGTGATTTTGTTAATTAACACACACACACACACACACACACACACACACACACACAGATCTCACTTTGGCTGTGCCCAGTGACCTTCAAGTGTGAGTGATTGGTCTCAAAATAGATTTACATCAATTTTGCCTTCCTCCCAAGCCTTCCCCCATGCTTGGTCTAAATGGATTAACCAGGTTTTAAGTACATTTTGCTAGGTCCAACTTTGACCTAGTTCTTTGACTTGTACCTTCGACTTACTGTTTAAAAAAAAAAGGGGGGGGGGGGATTCCTCATTGGCTGATTCTAAACCCTTCCACCAAGTTTGATTAAAATTGAAAAAAAATTGAGTTATTTGGTTCACACACACACACACACACACACACACACACACACACACACACACACACACACACACACACACACACACACACACACACACACACACACACACACACACACACACACACACACAAACGTCACTGAAAACATAAAACCTGGTCTTAGTTCTCAAGCGCGGGTGAAAGTATAAATTGGTCATTTTCTAGCTACTTCCAGACGATTTCAGTCATCTTCGAACATTTCCCCGGTACTGCAGGGGTTGATGAAGAGTGTATCTAACCTTTGCATTCCGGAAACTCTCTCCTAATCTAAACGAAGGCGTCTGGTAATTGAAAAGTAAAATACAAAACATGTCCTCTTTGCGAAGGTGTTAATAACGTAGCTAATGAGTCTCGTGTCCTCCTGGCGGTGCAGCAGCCACGACCCACTACTCCACTAACAACTCACAGCACTGTATTCTTGTTCAATTAAATTTCGTAAACACTCTTCCCTGGCGATTTAGTTTGCCTCTTACACCTTGATAATCGTCTGGTGGGTTACTGATGCAAATTACTTCGAGATTCTAGGCATACATAACACTCACTGGTGAAAAACATAAAGTAAATCGCCAAGGAATAATTGCTACGAGAACTCCTAAGCGAACGCAAACACTACTCATTGTCTTGTATGTCTGTGACACACGGTTCATGCTCCTCGTCACTGTTTACTTGTGTCTTATATTCCACTGAAAACAATGAAAACAGCATAGAAACCTAATTCTTCGACGGGAATAGCCTTACTTAACACAGAATTTATGGAATGCGAAAGTTGTTGTGCCCCACTGCGTATATACCCACATCAGCGGAAGCATAAGCCATAGAAATTAAAATGCACGATACACATCCCGCCTGTACAGCCAAAGTGATGATTAGTTTTCAAGCCAGTGTGTGTAAAGACCCATTACCAATTATCAGATGTGTAATTAAGAAGAGGACGGAGAAATAGTAGAGATCGTGCGAGTGAAACCCTCCATTCCCTACCCAGACATTTCTGAACTACGTATTGAAAACAAGATCTCATGATAATAACCAGGAATATTATCCCTTCTACGGCTGCAACCCCATCTTTCTGTTGCCGCATCGACCAGTGTTTCCCATGGACCTATTCCCCCATGGATTTGGTTTCCTTAAAAGCCTATTCTACACACACACACACACACACACACACACACACACACACACACACACACACACACACACACACACGCAGTAGAGCTAACAGTATAGATTCCTAGTCAAGTTCTAAAGTAATTAATATGTTTTCAGACACAGCAAACATTGGAGGAGACGGGGGCAACCGACTATACACTTTTTATCTTATAGCATGGCCTAACACTGCCATTTCTCTATCTTGAATGCTGAGATGTAGCAATAGATTAATACTAGAATATGATGCTACTCACAAAGAAATGCGATGGAAAGGATTGTAGCCGTAGTAGTGTCTGATTCTGCTACTAAGCTATGTGAAAAAAAGAAAACAGAAAAAAACACTGGAAAATGATGAAAGTCTGGGCCAAGTTAAGATGAAATGAGTATATATATAATTGTAGTGTTACCCCCTTCAGTCTCCCCTTGCCTCCCCGACTGACTAAACGTAAGGCATTATCTTCCCCCGAACACAGATCCTTGATACGGCTTTGGCAGCAATTTAGTGACTTCCTTGACCACGAACATCAACAACTTACAATACGTCACCACCTTTCGGGAACTCTACAACAGCGGGTGACTCTGCTGATTTACAAGTACTTGAGCACTGTTAGTTTAAGGTCCCTCTTCTAAATGGCATCGGAGGCATTGGTGCACCTCCTTCTTACCGATTTATTTTGCCTTCTACACCATACTGTTCTCTTGCTGGACTTGTGTAGAATATATCGCAAAGAAGAGGCGTCAGGATATCTTCAAAGCCATTTAGTTTACGACGCTTAGCTTGTCAGTCGTCCATTCCAAGTTTCTTCCACCAGTCATAAGTATCCCTGCTGTTCCTTCCATCGCTTCCCTCCACCAACACAATCTCAATCATTTCTTTTAGAGACATCATTTACGGCCAAAGCATATAGACTCAACACACAGCTAATTGCAAGTATAGCTCTCCAAGTATACAATCAAATAAAAAAGTACTGACACATGGACGAAACAATGTGATATATGAGTCATCCTCTGATTATAAGCGCAAATACTGTCCTTGTTAACTATTATGACTCGAAATTGCGTAAAACATCACACACTGGATGCTACGTATTTTGAGGCACTGGGTTAATACATTCACGTGTGTCTGCAGAACCTGCACACTCTCACATCCATCCAACCTCAAGGGTGCAATACTTTTCTGGCTGACTACAACTGAATTCCTAAAATAGCGAGGAAGCCTAAGGGGAAGGGTATGGAGTTCGTACCCTTGTTGGTTCTGAGTCACTGTCTAGACGACCCCAAAGCGTTGATTAGCACCGACGTACTCTACAGGAAAAAAATATGGTAGATTCAACCCAAGAGAAAGACAGAATATATTATGGCATTATCCCCATAAGGGCATGTGTTTGGTGATTTATAATGGAAATAAATCCGATCTCCAAGGATCAACTTTTCATCCCTCTTATTCAGTGGTTCCTTTATATCAGACTCATGTCCTAATTGATAATGGTATAAAGGATGGCCCATATATAACTTTCCACCTCCACTTCACCGGGAGATATCTCGTGTGTTGTAGGAACGGCTCAGTTAGTGCTATCTGTATCTATCCTGCATCATTTATTCATTTCCTACTCCGGATGCCACAACCACGCCCACACTAGGCAACCAAGGACCGTATTAAAAGTCGCATTGTTGGCTTCGCAGTTTTTTTTGCTGTGTGTGTGTGTGTGTGTGTGTGTGTGTGTGTGTGTGTGTGTGTGTGTGTGTAACCTCTCAACATTCTTTTTAACGGTGCTTATGTCGTTTTTGTATCGGCATAGACTGTATTAATAACCTACATGAGGATACTGAGGTGCAATGTGGAGAATGAATCACTGAGGGAGAAGCGTTACGTACAGAGGCCACTTGTAACACCTCCCTAAGCCGTCCCTGTAACACAAAAGATACAGCCACGTGAATTTCTTGCGGAGCGCTATTTACGGGCTATCCTGTCCAACACTCAGTCTCTCTAGTACAAAACCATTTTCTCCTGGAACTTATCGTGTTAATTAACGTGTCTGGAGTCGTCTAGGAAGTTTATAGCAGTCTAACAAAGGTGGGACGAGCAGACCTTCCTCCTCGAATGGGTTAGCTATTTGTGGAAGCAGTTGTACGCCTAATTATGAAGCCTATAGAAAAAATAACACCAAGAGAGAGAGAGAGAGAGAGAGAGAGAGAGAGAGAGAGAGAGAGAGAGAGAGAGAGAGAGAGAATCGTTTGGGCTGGAAAAACATGCGAACTCGGTCAGCATTAAACATTACATCATGATAGCTTTTGAAACCGGTGCCCACTCTTTCTCTTCAGCATAGCGAAATTGTCTGAAGTTAACCCACAAAACGTGTAAAGTAGACAGTTCGCAGCTAAAGGGGGTTAAAATTAGTACTCACTCGAGGACACAACACCACACTGCAAACTTGGCTCACCGCGAATAAACGCACACATGTCGTCTTTAGTGATTAGCAAAATGAGTGTCAACCTGCTGTCTCTGTCCACGTGATCCTGGGTGATCCTAAGGCCAGATTCACAGGCAAACTCACAGCCAATTCAGTGTCATTAGTCTGATTTTAATTTTTCTGTCAACAGCCAGACGCCTTAATCGTGGAAAGGACGGCCACTAAGGAATCTATGTAAGCCTCTCCTCCGCCTTCAGGTTGTCCGTTTTCTAACTCATTCCCCTCCCCTCCCTCACATACCTTTCCATTCTTATCCCTCCATATGTCTCTCCATCCTATCCCTGTATATCATCCTCGGTCTTTCTCCCCCTCCCTCCACTTCACTCCCACACACTCTAATTGTTAGTTTCTCCATCCTCTCCAAGTGGCCACACCATCTCAAATTATATCCACCAGTGTTTGCTCGTATATCCATATTAACAACACATTTGGAAAAGTTATTAATTGGGGAGGTTCAACAGTTTTGGCCCTTTTTTGACCGGCTTCATGTATTACCGAATTCGCCCCAATCCCTCCCCACCTCCACACGACCGCCATTGTTCCACATCCCTTACTCGTCGCCTCGCTTGGCCATTTTTCGGTGGTATAGTCCCTCCTTCCCCGTCCTCCAGTTTCATATTTACTGGAAGGCTTAAATTTTGAGCAATATCGCTAAATTCAGATGTTTTTCTTAGTTATGCAGATTCCATAGTATGTAGGGCTGCCATATCTGAACATTCAAAAAAGAGGACGTTTCCGAAGACATCCTGCCCCCGGCCAGCACACACACTTTGGCGCTGTGTAACCTTGAAGCAGCCGTGATAATTAATTTTGCACGTTTGCATACCATTAATATTTATATACACCGTGACCACAGAAAATATCTACAGTAGAAAATAATAATACAACAGAAAATGTCTATAGCAGAAAATGCCAACAGTAGAAAACGTCTATAGTGTTTTTTCCAATTAGACTTGTCAGCGTAAAAAAAAAAAAAAACAATGTTTACTTTCAACATTTCATTTATGGCTGTCATAGCAATATGAAAATACATACATACATATATCTATCTACCTATCCATTGCCAGACGCCTTAATCCAGTAAGGGGTGACCATGGACAAATCACCTCCATGTCACCCTGTCCAACGCCATTTCACTGCCCCGCTTCCAGCTCACCCCTCCCCCTCTCTCATATACCTCTCCACTCCATCCCTCCAGCTCATCCTTGGCCTCCCCTTCCCTCACCTCCCCACCACCTCACTCACATACACTCTCCTCGTCAGTCTCTCACTCTCCATCCTCTCCACATGGCTAAACCATAAGTATATATATATATATATATATATATATATATATATATATATATATATATATATATAATGCGCGTGGCTGAAGAACAAGGAAAAGCATTACATGGCAGTACATGCTAGCCCTAAATCTGGTAAGTTACACCGTACAGGCGTACACGTGACTTATCAGCTGACGAAAACTGAACGAGATCTGTACGGTTTCCACCTCACCCTCTCTCTCCCAGCCTCTCTCTCTCTCTCTCTCTCTCTCGTCATTACAGTTTCATGTGTGATTATATTTTTCCGTGGAGAAAATTATGGAAGCTGAAATTACGTACATTTAAAGAATTTTAAAAATTCCTTCCGGATGAAGATTTCGAAACCCTAATAGTATGTCCCCTATCGTCATTTGTACTGAATTTGGCCTTGTTCTCCAGTCCTAACTTTTGTAGCGTCTCTCTCTCTCTCTCTCTCTCTCTCTCTCTCTCTCTAATACACACACACACACACACACACACACACACACACACACACACACACACACAACCTGATTTGTATGTATGTCAGCCTCTGTCTGCGTATACCAGTAGGAGCTGCCGTTGAGAGGAAAACACCCTGTTTATATGCTACTGTTAATTAAGAGTCAGCCCGTATATAAAGAGCTCCATCCACTTGCATGTAAACACACACAGCGCTGCCATGTTGCTAGCGACCTGAAAACCGCCAGTCTACGTGGATCTGGGTAGGTGGTGGGGTGGTGGGCATGGGGACTGTACTTGCGGTCACTCGAGCCTCACCCTCACCCTCGACATCATCTCTAGTGGTCGGACTCTTTGGCTCTGTGATCTCGTCAGCACGGGAGGTTAACAAGCACTCCTTTCCGTAGTCGATTTAATTTACGTATCACACCGAATTATTCAAGTGTGTTATTTGTATCATTTTAATACCGAAATAGTCCGATAAATAACGCACAGCAGATTATTAACCAGCCATATGCAGAAACTGACAGGTAAGGGAGATGTGCCCAGAAGCCTTCTTGATTAATGATAACACAGCCTTTAGCGTCAAGCCATTCTTGTCTCTTGTGTATTGCCTGTGAAGCTTGAGGTCGTGCAAAGTACCCCGTGGCTTATGCGGACAAATCGTGGTCGCAACAACTATTTTACCATGCATGAATGAGGAAATTTGGAGTTAGTGTACATCTGCAAAGGCTAGGACATCGCGGGAGACTATTTAACGGCAGATGATTTTGTTCGCTACTGATGGTGCTGGAGGGGGTGCCTTCACATGGTGGCACCGATATAACCGGATGGCTGCACTGCCTGATTATACAAGTGTCCTTCAGCTCTTTCCTTGCCCCATGTAGAAGGATGGTGGACTGCAGGAGGACAGCTTCAGCCTGCAGCCCACCAGGTTCACGTATAGAATGAACCTGGGGCTACCACTCCTACTAAGCTATTACACACGTTACTGGAATATCTCTTGAGGGATGAGGCGTAAAGAATTATGAAACTAATACTGACGGCCTTGGGGTGGAGCTACTTGTGTATTCATTTAATAGTCAACTGTCTGCACGTGAACTTCCTTTGTTTAGGATAAGCGTCGAATACATTTTAACACTGTTCCATGCACCTTGACACAGACATCCTGTAAGTATATGTTATGTGCTGTTATTGTATAGTTTAAGTGTTGAATGTGTAGATTATTTTTTATGTGCTGTTCTCATATCCACTTCATAACTATAAACTATTAAGGATGTGAAACAATATCAAAATATATACGAGTAACTTAAACCTCGGTCGAAAGTTTGATGCTCATCAGAGTGTCGAGTAAGACAAAGGTTCCTCGCCATTTTTATTTTTCCGATGGTTAAAATTTTTCCCAAATTAGACATTACGGAATATTTCGTTGCGGTGGTAAAAAGATTCATTGTATTACGAATTTTTATCACACACACACACACACACACACACACACACACACACACACACACACACACACACACACACACACACACACACACACACACACTCTACCTATCTGTCTATCTATCTATCTATCTATAAGTATGTATGTATGTATGTATATATGCATGTACGTATAGTGACAAACTACTTTGAGGCCCCGTAATAACACCAATATATCCACTATATCCGTTATTAAGGAACCAATTTTATTCACACTGAGGACCTACAAGGTTGTCTGTCAGTCACATACTGCTTTTGCAAAACTCCACGACACTGGAATTTCAAGAGACAGGTGCTGGAAATGAAATGTTCTTTCACTAACGTGCAGCTGAATGGGCATCAGCTAGTCAGATGTACTGATCACGTGATTATGGCGAATTCTATGACTGACAACGTTATTTTTAATACTCCTGATTTAACTCATGATTTTTTCCTGGCCGTGGGGTCACTTTAAGGGACAAGGATTTAAAAAATAAGGCTCGTGCACTTCTTTAACTAAAAGAACACATTATTAAGGAAAATGCAGCCATCCCAGTAGGCAAGTTATATCGGAAATGTGCTACTCTGGAAATACAAAATCACACTTTTTTTTTTTTCCCCTTGATTCAGCTTTATAACTCCGTGTGCTTATCACGTATTGTGCTAAACACTTATTTTCTCTATAAATTTCTCGTTCATGTTTCGTACTGTATAGCAATAATGTAGGAACAGGCATTTATTTTCTAAGCGCGTCTCCAGTAAACATATAACGTCTGGCCTGTGTACGGATAACACGACTGATATATTGTGTAATTTATTCCCAAGAGTCCTACATTTCCACCGTAACACAGCGAATGCGACGGTTTAAGATTTACAAAGTGGGCCATTGTGCTTAGTTTTTTAAATCTAATTTTATTTTATTTTTTGCTTCCTGACAGGTTTAATAATTATTCTTAAACACTGAATGAAGCCGCTTTGAAAATTTGGTGCAACAGAATGTATATTGTAATGAAGTGAAGAAAGTAAGAAATAAATTTCGCTTAAAACATTGATTAATAAGAATAATACTGAAACTATAGTAAGGCCTGAACAATGAATCCTCCTCTCTCTCATTCTCTGTATGTGTTTGCACACACACACACACACACACACACACACACATATATATATATATATATATATATATATATATATATATACAGTCTATGCCAGTGACTTGAATCACTCCTACAACTCAGATGAATATCATATGACGTTAGCTGTAACAGAATACTAGAGCGACCCCGACCAAGAGAGGGTAAAAGTCTCTATGCCAGTGACTTAAATCATGTTTACGCTGTCTTACAAAACTTCTGACAAGGGTGTACTTAATGCCCCCTTGTACTGCCAGTGTTGCGCCGCCCAGAGTCCACACCTATCGTAACCACTGTGAGTGTTTACCATCACATAATGGGCGAGGGACTGGCGTACTAAAGAGGTCCTTCTCGTGGGACGTGTGCCAGAAACCCCCTTGTCATTGAATACATAATACCACTGCCTACTACCATTATATTCCGTTTCACCGCCTGCTCCATATATCTGCCCTGCTGTTCCTATGACATTACCGGGTACCCTATCACTGGGCCGTATTCCCGCGGCTGTATTCGCGTCTGTTTGGGAGGCATTACAGCACCTCTTCCTTAGCGATATTTTGTATTAAGCAGGTATTCATAAAGTTTTTCGTATCAAGTTAAATCACCTTAGTTTCCATACATAGCGTAAAATGATAGTACTGCTCAGTCCTATGTAGTGAAAAAAAAAAAAAAGTAAATATGTGCTAAAAAGCCACGTAAGGCGAGGAGTGTATGGTTGTAGGTGATTTAGAAGATTCCGCAGCCCCTCTTCCTCAGCGATTTGTTGTGCTTATTACACCTCATCCCCTGCAGCCCAGTGACAATTTTTGCAAGACGCCAGGCACTTGAGGGCAAAGTGAGTTTATCTTGTACTTGATGGAGATAACTATGAAATAAGCCTTGCAGTGCTCTCAAGCCATTCATACTACAGTACATCACCTATTTTCACAGAGTATACTGTCATGGCTCTTTCCCACTTCCAGCCACAATTCCAGATTTTGAACGGAAAGACTCTGGTATCTGATTCTAGCTGTCTGGCGGTTTTATTCAGCTGAGTGTTAAAGAGATAAATGTGGAGAAAGCAGACTCTTGAAAGACTGACAGCATGAATTGGTATAGGCGACAGAGGAAAATCTGACAAAGGAGTGGAGGAGTCAATGAAATGGGAGTAAATGGACCAGGAAATTTTATTCATCGAGTGTGTAGCTTAAACCCTTCAATCCCGCGACGCTGCATTCAGTTCATTCTTGGTATCCTCAGACCATTCTCTTCAACTTAAGAAACGCCTCTAGTTTGGAGGGGGTAAAAGAAGGCTGAATCTATCTATCCTTTCCATTTCGAAATGTGACTCCTACGATGAACAATATAAAGAGGGAGCAAATAAACCAAAGATGTTACCAAAACCTGTTTGGCATTGCAGAGGTGTTGACTAGTAGGAATGTAACAGCTTGGTGGATGTGGGGTTGAGAAAACAGTGGGAAAAAAAAAAAAGGAAAATTGCTGAGTTAGATCCATGAAAGAAACTCCGACGAAAGAACAAGGAAAATGAACGAGGAAAAAAAGCAAGCTGTATTTGATTGGGAATATTATATAAATTGTGTATGAGGCGTTATAATGGAGTCGAACAGCAGGAAAGGAACAGCACAGTGTTTTGATAGCTGCGAGAAAGGTGATACTACGAAAGAGAAAGTAAGTTAATCAGGAAGGGAACCACTACGGAATGGAGAACTCTATGCAGCCACTAAAACTGCACATACATGGTGCTGGCTTTGCCCACCATTCATCACTCCCGCTTCCACAGCATTTATTTATATCTCACTCATAACACCATCCGCATATGATGACATGCGAACATTACACACGCATTTCACTAATTATGATTCCATTCACACAAACATCCATCTGCCCACTTATGTACATCTCTACCTTCTCAGAAACTCCTACAGCATTCAGCAGTTTTCTTTCACATCTTGCATACGTAACATCTTTCACAATCACTCCCTGTTCACTTGGTCACACGCTTCTTCAAGATCCATACATGGTATAATTATTTTGCAATTTTTCTTACATGCTCTTTCGTCAACCTACCTTGCTACAAGTGTTTGATAAGCACTTCCTCTACCACCCAGTCAGCCAACTACTTCATCACTTCCTGAATTTTATTACGTCTGATCACCTGCCTTACCTTTGCTATCATTATTCTTACATAAACCTCTCTTACAGCACTCAGTAGACTTATTCCACGAACATTTTTGCACTTTTTTTTTTTTTAACACTAGTACCTTAGTGGAAAGATAAAATCACGGTCATGGCCTTCATTCCGCTCCACTGGTCGAACTCTCTCATCCAGGCTTTCTGCTATATTTCCGTAAAACAGCTCATTGCACTATCACCATTATACAAGTCCTGCATATACCCTAACACTTACAAACTTCCCATTCGTTAGAGACCCTATCGTCAATCTCTTCTCAACATCCTTCTACCATTTCGAGTTCATTGCAATATTGCACATTGACTATTTATAGAAATTAAACACCAGTGTACGTAATAAACGGGAAGTACGTTTTTTAATTAGTCTGTCGATAAAAGGATTGATGAGATTGCCGTGATGGTATGGCCACATGTACAGCAGAGAACAGTTAAAAACAGGGTGGTGAAAAGTGAGTTAGTGAGCTTTAGGGTAGAAGGAAGTATGGCAGGCCAAGAAAATGATTAATATATGCGGTAAATGGCTGTTTGAGAGAGCTAGGTACGGTTGTTGATGAAGATAAGGAGCTGGGAAGGGATAAAAACTAATGGATGAAGTACGTACAAAGTAGCACAAGACAGGGGTTTGGCATCCATATTGTAACGTGGTAGCCAGCAGAATGACTACGAGTATCTGATAGGGCTGTGTGAAGTAATCTATAAAGAAACAAAAGTTTGGAAGATGCAGGACCATATGGGGCTTAGCTACGTTAAAGAACCTTGCGTGTGAATATCCTCTGGAAACTACTGAAGCACCATATGGGGTTTCACTAAAGCATGTTGCATGTGATTAGTCTTGGGGAGCTAAATGAAGCACCATACGGGTTTTTGTTAAAGTGAAGCCCTCTTCGTGTGATAATGCTATGACGTGACTGACCGGATAGCTCGTCGAGATACTCGGCATCTAAAGATATGCAGATCGTTGTCTGTAAGGTGGAGCCAAGATTCCAGAGTCTGGAATGATGTGTCAATGTGTGACCCATTTCACGGCTAATTATTCTCCCACGTTTATGCATTTTTATTTTTGCTTTTGTTTTGCTCTGTTTATGATCCTTCTACATCTCAACATTTGGATGATGATGACATACAATATTTACTTGGTTACTGGTCAATATATTGCCAAAATATTTCCTTCAGAAGTATGGAGTGCTCTAGCACTATTGACCGCACCTTCAGAAGTATGGAGTGCTCTAGCACTAATGACCGCACCAATGGGGTGCGGTCAATAGTGCTACACACAGTTTCATCGTCTTGACCTTGGCTGACTCTGACAACGCGAAGGAGTTGTGAACAAGGCAAGTTTCTCTTCCTCCTTCCATTAAACTTCCGCAGATATTATCATTTATATGTGTTAATTAAATCTCGTTACACAGTACTTGAATATCCTCACAATGTAGTCTGGTTATTGACATAAAGTATAGACTGCAAGCACTCTGCCCCAATATTAAGCCTCATGTGATAACTAACCTACCGGTATATACACGTAACAAATAAGATGGCAATCATAAAATAATCTCTCTTTAGCCAGACGTCTTAATCGCGAATGGAGTAGCCACAGACAAATCGCCGCCATGAACCCCTCTCCCCTGCCCTTTTGTTGACCTCCCTTCAACTTACACCCGTCTTTCAGCATATTATTATTTTCCCACCATATCTCTCCATCTTATCCTCGGCCTCCCCTTCCCACTCCTCTCCACCTCACACACACACACATAGTCAGCCTTTCATTCTCCATCCTCTGCACATGGCCAACCATCTTAAAATGTTTCTTCTAACACTTTCAGCCACGTCGACATCCACACCACCACGCTCCTCCACTTCCTCACTAAACACAAAACAATACAGCAATTAAATACATCAGAAAATAAGCCAACTACATAGCGAGATACATATCGTTAAACTGGCTTAAGTCTAAACTGTTGCAAACGTTAGAGATATAGAGAATAGTTACAAACGTCATCTGTACCGCGCTGTGCAATAAATGATGTTGAGACAAGGAAGCATAATGTAAAGTCAACAGTCTTGTACTAATGCAAAGTTACACCTAAAATCTATCTAAATGCACAAATACTGAATGCACTCTGAAAATAAGGAAACAGGCCTACCTCTGAAATCCCAGGTTATCTCACTCGAGCAAAAATTGGGTCAAATGCATAAGGCTGTGAGCAGTTTCATGGGTGTGTCTGTTCAAAGCATCAAAGTAACTGAAACAATACGAGCAGTTGGTTTATCTTCTCTACAAATGGAACACTGCTTATGAGGACAATAATATAATCCGTTCTAATAATAAAACGTAGTGTACCCTACACAACACTGTTGGTCGCTAGTTTTCTACAAAGGTACCGTCAGAGGAAACTATTATAATGTCAAGGGAACATGACACATAAGAACTTCATCATACTTAATTTAGTATCATTATTTTTTAAAAGGTACACCGAAAACAAACACAGCAGCAAAAATGATGGTACTGCATGTGAATATTCAAATTAAACGGAAAATGTTAATCTATTGTCCATTACTCTCCCTCGGAGATCAACAAACAAAAACTTGTCCTTGTCTAATTCAGTGAAAGTTTGCCCTGAATCTTTCGTTTTACAGACTAAATCTAGATAAGTGATCCAATATAAGCTAGTCAGTGAATGTTTTGGCCATTTAGCAGGGCCTTAATGATAAATATTAAGTCACTAAGGTGAAAATGTTTACTTACAAGGAGGTAGTTGTGGCTGTGGCAGACAGTGCTCCACCCTTACGCAGCTGCAGCTGAGAACAGGATGTTCGCACTGGTGCGCAGGCGCATCATCACAAGTGTTACGCATATTCTGTTTAGCACGACTATTTTCTGAATACACGAAACTATTCATGTGATTGTTTTCTGCTTTTTTTTTTCTCAATACTAAATGCTTATAGACTAACTTGGGCTGATTTTCCTTATTGGGTAGCCTATTTATTGAAACCCGAGTATGTTCATCTCTGGAGTAGTATATTCTCAACAAAATAAACAATTTCGTACATGGTTCACCAAGGAACAACCTAAAAGATTTTAAAAATTATCCATTATTTACTGTACACCGGCGAACAAACAAATATGAAGACATGTGCACAACCTAATAAGGGAACACAACTAGATGTGTGTGTATGTGTGTGTGTGTGTGTGAGAGAGAGAGAGAGAGAGAGAGAGAGAGGGGGGGGGGTTGAAGTTTTGCTTCGTAGTAGCTACTTTGCACTTTCTTTCGGCTAGCGTCACACAGTTTATTAAGCTGGAGAAATCTGGACCACCAAAAATGTTTAAAATGATCGCAGTGAGCGTTTGGGCAGAAAATAATGGAACCATTAGATCTACTGGCCATGTGTATTCTCTGCGCCCTCACTCGCGAAGGACGAGCAGATGTTAGCATTTCATCGATGTGTGTGTGTGTGTGTGTGTGTGTGTGTGTGAACAGAATACCTCAGTTTGGATCCGATTTTAACCAGACTCAATGGAAGTGTTGATGAGCAGTCGTTGGGGAGAACCTACTTTTTTTTTTTTTTTTTTTTTCGAACGGTCAGTGAAATGTCGCAGTCACAGTGCTTGGTCAAAGTTAGACCTAGCAAAACCATCTTAGACCAAACTTGGGGGAATGGCTGAGGGTAAGGGAAGAATGAAGTGATTCCTTTTTCGTAACAATCGTAGGTCAACGTCATAGGACAAGGTCAAAGGTCAACCAGTGTGTGTGGGTGTTAACTAAATAACTCTGACAGTTTTGATCCGATTTAAACCAAACTTAGTGGATGGACTGAGACAACTAAGGAGCCAACTTGCTGTTACTGAGAACAATATGTCAAAGGTCAAGGTCGCCGGGCAAGGTCAGCTTAAACAATTTCCATCATACTGACCAAACTTTGTAGATGGGTTTGAAAATACTTGTAAGGCAAAAGTAAAACGGTTCGATTTTGAGAACAATCAGTGGAAGATCAAGGCTACAGGGAATGGTTAAAACACACACACACACACACACACACACACACACACACACACACACACACACACACACACACACACACACACAACTAAGGGTCAGCTCAAAATATTTTAAACTGATTTGAACTAGACTTGGTGGAAGGGGTTCAGGATCAGGCAAGAACGATGATTTCAATTTTTAGAGCAATCAATCAAAGGTCAAGATTGCAATGCAAGATCAATGTTTGATCCGTGTGTCCGTGTGTGAACAAAATAACTAAAACAATTTGGATCTGAACTGGATAGAACTTGGCTGATGAGCTGAGGATTGCCTTAAGGGGTGACATTGTTTTTTAGAGCAATATGTCAAAGGCAGAGGTCACATGGCAAGATCAGCCTAAACACCCAAGGGTCAAGGTCACAGGGAAAGGCCAAAGATAAAAGTCACTGGGCAAAGTCAGTTCAAACAGTTTTGATCTGATCTGAACCAGAGGTAGTGGAGGTAAAGGTGTGACAAAAGTGAAGTAATTCGATTTTAAGAGTAATCTGTCTACGGCCAACTTCACGGGACGTCCAAGCATTCGTGTCTTAACCCAGCTGATGGGTGTGGGTCACAGCGGGTGTTACATTCTCCGAGTACTCATTCTTCTTCTTTTTCTTCCTTGTCATGTGGAGAGAATGAGAGATTGACTACGGGAGTGTATGTAGGTGAGGGGGAGACAGAGGATAAGATGGAAGGACGGGTGGAGTGAGGGATTTGTGAGTTGGATAGAGGACAGCCTGTTGGTGGAGGACAGGATGGCATGGAGACGATTCGTTTGTGACCACCCCTTACGAGATTACGAGTAAGGCGATTGGCGATAAATAGACAGATAGTACTTAATTTCCGTTTACAACGAACGACATTCTTAACCTTACAGAAAATCAACGCGCATAGCTGTGTTAAAATAGCAAATGCCTAGCATAATGGGGTAAGAAATGGAGCTAAGTGCTTCTAAATTTAGGGGAACATAACTTATTGTATACGTATAAGAGAGTACAGGTTAGGGAATGATGAACTTGATAACCAACACTTTCTTACCTCACACTAAAATTGTCGCCGTACACACCTTGTAAAATGACAAGATATCTGACAAAACTTGTCATTGTGTAAGAAGAAGAAAGCGCACACATAATTTTATAAATAAAGATGCCACTGTACGAACAAACTGCAAACATATGATCAAAACACGACGTATTTACATTTACCTTGATCATTTAGCTTGTGGAAATTTAGTGTGAAGGAAGCGCTTGCTTACTCAAATCCAAGGCTTCAATTCTGAATGCGTTTTTAAACAGTCACCCTAAGGTCATCCTACACAGAAGAGCGTGATCTTACTGATGCAATAAACAGATAGCCTACGCTCACATCGTTATGTTCAGAGAAAAATTTTACTCTTTTTATAATTGAAACAACTCTAGTGATATATTCCAGCTAATGCCAGACGATTTTGTTCAAATAAGAGTGATTCATATGGCTTAGGGAGGTACTGTTATCAACAAAACCCTCTAAGAGGCTCATGTAGGGAAAATCAACACTATTTTTATCCCGGCCAAACAGCCGAGAGGAAGTCATAGGAGCCTGCTGGAGTTGAAAGTTTTATAATGGTCATACTGAAAACTAAGGGGTTATGAATGCTCATCTGAGACAATAGTTTGGCTAGTGGTTGAGAGTCATGAGCATAACAAGTAGCTGAATCATGTACAAAATATAAAAACATCTCTTGTACGCTGAAAGGGAGTGAGTGGAAATGCAGAGTGAATCATTCACACGAGTTTTGCGTCCTCCACTTTTAGGTATTGGAAGCAACACCTAATGTGATTCCGCAGGGAATATGTAAATTTAAAGACGATATAAATGGAAATACCAGCACAACCAATGGTAACATATCACTCGCGTACCTCCTTTAAACCTGTAAATACCTTCGCACGTCTCAGTTCGGGAATTCATGGTTTGGGAGGTACAGGGATTTACGCTCTGCACCATCCCTCACTTTTACTTGTTCCCACAACATGCAGGGAATACGTGTTTGGTGCTTTTTTCTTGAGCTATATTAATTCCCTAAGCTTAAATTAACTCTACAAGAACCTAATAGAAAGTCAAATCCATATCACTTCCATCAGCATTCACAAACTCCTCTCATTGTCGCCATACTCCTGTATATTGTCCAGTTCATGTCATTTTCACTAACATTCACAAACCCGTGTCAATTAATCCATACCCCTATGACCCATTTCATATCGCTTTCAGCAACATTCACAACCCCTTTTTAATGACGTCAAACCCTTATATTATGCCCTATTCGTGTCACCTTCACCAGCATTCACAAACCCCTTTCAGCGACATCATACCCTTATACCATGTCCTGTTTATGTCACTTTCACCAACATTCATAAACCCTTTTCAGCTGCACCATACCCCTATATAATCCTCAGTTCATATCATTTTTCACCAACATGATAATTCCCTTGCAGTACCTCTTAAACCATAATCCCCACCAGTATCCACAAACCCCTCTCAGTGACACCATCAAGTTGCTCATATAAACACTACTCATACTTACTCTCGTCCTAACAAGAGCAGAGGCCCAGTTCAAGTCATTTTCACCAACATACACAAACCCCTCTCAGTGACGTCATACTCTTATATAATGCCCAATTCAAGTCACTTTCACAAACATACACAAACCTCTCTTAATGACGCCAATGTGCCCACTTGGACTACTCCCAGCCAGACATCTGACTGTGTGACCGTCATGGCCCCGTGGCTGGTGAAGCTGGTGGCAGCCGCAGCGGTACTCCTGATGGGAATGCCACACGGCCTGCTGGTGGGATGTATGGAGGTGACGTGGGGAGCACCGCCCTTACTCACCGCCCTCACCCACCTCCAGTCACACAGGCCTCGCACTGACTTGGACCAGAGGACGTACGTTCACCCCCACCCTGACAAGAGCACAGGCATTCAGATTAGAAGTACCCCTCAACAGGTAGGAGAGCCAGGAATGATCATGTGCTGTGTACCTAACCTCTGCTAAGCTTGTTTTTATATTTAATTGCTCCAAATACACTACTGATTTGGACCAGAGGACTGACACTCACCCTCACCTTGACAAGAACACAGACATTCATATTAGACTTCTCTTTCAATATGCAGGAGCGTCAGGAGTTATAAGGAACCAAATTTTCAAACTTCCCTAAGTTTAAGTTAGGCTACCTATCAAATTGCTTGTGTACACACTGACTCGAACCACACCACTGGCACTTACTCCAATCCTGACTCTCAATCTGACGTCCCACGCAGCCCGTAAGAGTGCCGGAGTGATCATGTGTCGTGTTTTTAAGTTCTGCTAAGCCTGAGCTGTATATCAGATGGCTCACCATCACCCTAAAATGAACCCAGACACTAAAATTAGGCGTTTTCCCCAACACTACGAGCGCCAGGAGCATTATGTCCCGCATCTTTAAGTTCTCCTAAGCTTTAGTTACGCTACGTATCAGATTGCTTGCATACGCACTGACTTGAACCATTCCACTGGCACTAACCCTAATCTTGACAGTAAAAACCAACGTCTCCTCCAGTTGGTAGGAGGGCCAAGGTGTTCATGTGCCGTATTTTCCACCTTCCTGAAGCTTAAGATGTGCCACCAGATTGCTCATATATGCACATACTTGAACCACCCTGATCCACACACTGAAAATTCCACGTACTGTAGATTACGCCATTGCTAAGTAAGTGTAAAGCTTTTGTATACAGTCCTAAACTGGGAGTTAGGCTGAGTATAGTTAACAAAAGAATTCGTTTTCTTAAACTGAACTAAGTTATTCAGAGCCAAAAGAATTTACCTGATTTCACTAGTTTCTGACTGCCAGTTCGTCTTCCTTGTCTGTGTAATTGCTAATCAGTCAAACACCCCCACCCACCCCCACCCACCCACCCACACACACCCACACACCCACACACACACCCACACACACACACACACACACACACACACACACACACACACACACACACACACACACACACACACACACACACACACACACACACACACACACACACACACACACGAGGCCTACATAAACGCGAAAATGCACATAATGTTGAATGCGTGACATGTGAATAAATAAAAATCAGTCATTTCAATGTATGTCTGTATCCGTGAAACGTAGAGTTGGATGGACGAGGAGGGGTGTTGTTGAATCAGCGTACTGCATGTAGTGTTGGGTGGTTGTACGCTGTTTCTCTGTGCTGGATGGTGGTATAACATGAAGTTGCTGTACATGAGTAGGGTGGATCTTGAGCTGAAACTACGGACTGTGTACCTCTCTTGTTCATATGATCCCTGATGGAGAATATGTGTGTTTTATGATGTATATAAACTTTATTTCTGGACTTTGTGCATCCTGTTAATATGATTAAAACTTTGTTTTGTATGTCTGAAGCTATTCCACGTTTCTAGCAGCCAGGGTGAGGGCCCAGCGTAGGCTCGCGTTGTTCACTATGATCCTAAGGAACTGCCAGTAGATTGTTTTCAAAGATTCCTTCTCTTGTCTTAAGTAGTGCTTGTGAATGTTTTTAAGGCATCGAATTAATGAGATGCATTTGCACTGATACTGCTTGCTGTGAGGTCATATGTGTATCCAAAGAAGCTCAATAATTTTGTGGTATCTTTTCAGTGCGAGTGATTAGTTACATAAGACTTGAGATTGTTTTTGAGATTCGTGTCTGGATTATACGTGTCGCAGTCTGGGGGAGCACTTTATGAGTGCTTTTGTTTTTCTGCTATCTAAAGTATTTATTGCTGGCCGTCAGAGCGACTGGAAGATGGGGCAGGGTGAAAGTGTGGCCAAGTCCAGGATGAAGAGGGGCACGCTGTACTGGCCAGAGGAGAGCGAATTCGTGGCAGAGTTCTACTTCACCATCCCCATCCCGGCGCCCACTGGAATCAGTAAGTCTCCAGTATTAGAGCTGCTCAAAACAGATTCACAGAGGATGCTAATATTGCTCTCAAAAAGTGCTAGAAAGTTGCAGCAACCAAAATGTTCAGAAAATCGATGAGATAAAATGCTATAATTGCTAACTTGTTGAAATCCCTTAAAAAGAGTTGCTGAATGAAAATAAAAGTCACTATATCTAGTTATAATTTCAATTAAATAGCAACCTACTTGAATTACTGTTTGTATGTGTGGCTGAACCTGACTTATATGAGAATAACTGTCAGCTAATGACAGCTTCAGTGGCCTCCAAAGTGGGGAGTAGGGAGGTTTGCGGTTCCGGACTATCCCCTCCTTTTCAGCAGTTTCATACTATATCCAGGCCGACCGAAAGGAAAAAGCATTATGTTCTGCTAGGACAGACAACTAGCATATAGCCTCAATAAGAATATTAGAATTTTGAAAGAAATATGTTACGCATGTTTCACAGCATCTTCCTTAGTGAAATTGACCCTGCTGCTGCACGTTTGTAATCAGTGAGTAGGGAAATACCTGACCTCTTCTTTTACTTAATGCTGGGGAGCTGTAGAGGAACCCCTTTGTGTGGTGGCACAGATATAACAGAGCGACGCCACTGACCAGTTATTTAATTGTCCCTCAGCTCCCTCCCAATCCCCAGGAGGAGGATGGAGAACCACGGAAAGACCATTTCAGCCCAATGCCCACTGGGTTCACACTGAGATGAGTCTGGGTTGAAACTATTACTATTACTAAATGCTGAATCCGCATCCAGTACTTTTCGAAAAATTGTGAGCCTAAGGGAAGGGGGGGGGGGAGGTAAGCCAAGCGACACAAATATTCACAACGTCTTTTTGTTTTGTTTTGTTTTGTTTGTTTATCCTTACTAATAACTTCCGCATCTCCATATTTCCCACAACACCTCTTCACACTTTCTTCACAACAGTTTACAGTTTCTGCTTCCTCATTTGCTTTAGCGGAGGTATTTCTCGGGCACCACATTCCTTCTCTGGCACCACTAAGTCAGCCATGTTAATTGCCACCACTCTTCGCTCCTCATTGCCATTCATTCATTTTATCAGACAGTCTTTCCATCTGTTCTTTATTTCTCTTTTAGTTATTATCATTTTTTTATTCATTTTCATCGATTACCTTTGAACATATTTTTTATTCCGTCATTCCTGCATTTTCTAATGTTGCCAAAAGTTACTGTACATATTTATAGGAAGCTTTATTTTTTTTCTATCATTTATTTCCTTTGTTTTATTTTCCTTTTTTCTTTCATCGATTTCCTTTCTTGAATCCACCCCATCAATTTGTTTTCCCTTTTCTTCCTTTGCTCTTCTTATTACCACATCCACCATGCTGTTCATTTCTTGTTCACTTCCAGACATACTTTTAGAAACATGTAGATTATGTTCACTAAAGGCAAGTTTATTTGGATACTCAAGATTATTTCAGAAATACTTATTCGGAACATACCTGGAACTGACTCAGATTTAATTCAAGTATAACAATATAAGAAAAAGAAAGTAATCATGGTCACTATACTAACCAGTGCTGAGAGTGAACCAGTTCCTCAAAACGATGCATTTTTGTAGTGATCGATGAGTCCTGCCTAAAACCAACATTGCAGATAGCCATTATCATACCTAATAAAAAATGTCTCTGTTGCTATATAATATTTTAAAGTAGACAATGTGAGCATCAACACTGCAGGTCCAACTGTCTCCTAGTCTGTCGGCAAGTTGCTAAAATATAGCCAATATCTTTTCTAAATAAAATGTCTTTGTTTCTAACAAAAAAAAAAAAAAAAAAAAAAAAAAAACATACGCCATATAAGCATCAACATTTCTAGTCCAGCTTTCTCCTAGACTGTTGTTAAAATCAGCCAAGTGTAGGGTGACTATGTGAAGCCTTTATGCCTAAGTACTCCTTCCACAAAGCCCCACCAACACTTCCCCATTACGATGACTGTCACGCGTCTCACCAAGATGTCCCCAGCCTCTCCACAGCACTCCACCTCCCTCCCGAAAGTCGACAATAATGGATGTAGGCCCTCGTAGCCCCTCCCTGGCGATGACAATGATGGGTGTTGGTAGTGTTGTCATCCCTCGTGTAACAACCGTGTCCTCCCTCCCTCTCTCTCCCCGCAGCCATCCCCATCACCCTGGATGCGGAGTACGTCTTCGAGCTCCCAAACGTTACTTATTTCGAGTCTCGGGCCATTGAATCTGAGCGACGCGATGACCGCCTTAATGTGTACGGGGTGGTGGAGGGCCTGTTTAAGAGGTAAGTGGATTATTATTATTATTTATTATTATTATTATTACTATTATTTATAAAAGAATTATTGCTCCTATTTCCTCTCCTTGTTTTTCTTTTCTTTTTTTCCCTTTTCATCTTCTTTTCTTTTTTTTTCTCTCTCTCTTTTTTTTTCTTTTTACTTCCAGAATCAAACACCTCTTACTCCCGTGACATAGTTTAAATTCCTTCATTCATACCAATAATCAACAATTGTATCGAGCTTTATGGACTTTTCGACCTGCACGAGACAGATATAACCCACATTTACCCCTTCACTGCTAGCGGTCTCGCCCAAGGATTAATAAAATAATCTGGTGGTAGCAACAGCAGAATATAAAGTACGTCATCGAACTGAAGGGGTTAAAGTCGATGTGGGACAGTTCAGTCATTGCGCGTGCTTCCCTATCCTTGTCTTTGACGTACAGAATAGTTACCTTTGTTATAACCGACTCCATAACCAAGATAGTGATAGTCCATGCTGACCTAACCTTGTCTTAGATAATTTCATCTCACCTCATCTTAGTGAAATCCCTCGAAAGGATAATTAACTGATTTTTGCTTTGTTTTGTACATTCAGAGATTCTTGCTCGACTGTTGAAACTAATGCCCTCGTAACGGATGGATATTTTGTCTGAATAAATAATGTAGAACGATCTGCTGTTGGGGCTTGTTGGTGTTGGTTAGGTAAACACTTCCGTCACCGCCGAGACGACCTGAGCCTTCCACCGACTCATCCACTTACGGCACGAGGGAGGGGCAATATCTCGATCCTTATTTGACTAACCCATCTCTGTCCGGCCTTTATGCACTTTTACCCATATTTTCTGAACCTTAGGAACGGTAGCCCGCCTCTGTCCGGGCTTCGTGCACTTTTACCTATATTTTCTGAAGCTTAGGAACGGTAGCCCGCCTTTGTCCGGGCTTTATGCTCTTTTACCCATATTTTCTGAACTTTATAGGAATGGTAGCCCGCCTCTGTCCGGGCTTTATGCACTTTTACCTATATTTTCTGAACCTTAGGAGAGGCACTACCTACGTTCTTACTCCAAACGAAGGCTACCGTATGCTTTAGACTACGGTAACCTAGACTTGGATCCCCAGTGCCCCAAACAGGTGATAATGGGATTGGCTGTTTGGATCCACGATGGCTTGGTGATAGCGTAATCGTCTCGCTTTCTGCATGTACTCTGACACTGGGGGTATCCTTTAAAAGCCTTTTAAATGTTGTCATCCGGTTTGTTGTGTATTGTCATTTAATTTAACTGCTTCCACTTTTTCATGCATTATTCTCATTACACACACCGCCCACCCCCGTCCGTACGTACTTCTTCAGCATGGGGAAAAGTTAATTCTGACTCTTATGCACTCCCTCTTACAGGAAGGTCCAGTCCTTAAAGTGGACTTTTTGTGGACTGTAACGCTTACAATTTACGGTAAACTTTTTACGGCACTGCTTAGTTCCGGCTTTACTTATCACACTTAGTTGCAATTAGCCTGTGCACTAAATCCTAACCTGAACTTCACACACACACACACACACACACACACACACACACGCAGGCGCGCGCGTGCGTGCGTGCGCGTGTGTGTGTGTGTGTGTGTGTGTGTGTGTGTGTGTGTGTGTATTGATGCGAGTCACTTACTTAACCTGGGATAATGTATGTCCTGCTTCTTGTATTTTCCTGATCCTGTCCCCTCACCCATCCCCACAGCCCTGATGAAAACACTGAGGACCGTCATCTCTTGCCGTCTGAAGGCTTCCCAGTACCTACCTGTATATTCGGTTCACTTTCATCAGGCAGATATTTGTCTTCCCTCCGTCTTGAATATTGGTCCATAGCAAGAGATTAACACTTGACTATGGTGCCAATCACGATGACGGTCTGTGGGAAGGTTGTTGAGCCTCAGTATCGTCTTATTCAGCCAATGAGCGACGTGAAATAAGCTGGGAAAAAAGAGGAAAAAAAAAAAGGAACAAGAAAACAGGCGAAAACTGAAGAAAGAAAGAATATGATCAGTTAAAATGAATCCACTCTCTTTCCCTTAGCGATTAATGTTGTATAATGCATCTTAAACCCCTTTCACTTCCATGAAGCACTGTATTTTTTTGTGGTACATTCTTGCTTCTCCCAGACGATTTTATTCATCATAGGAGGGACTTTTGCTGGTGGGGAGGCTAGACAGAGCATTCACTAACTCCCTTCACTAACAAAGACCCTTGTTGCCACGAATGTAAAGGTTTGGTGGTGTGAATGAACTGAAAACACGTCACTGGAATGTCATGCGACTGAACAGGTTAATATTCCATGTATATCCAGAAGTTTAAAGCACGGACAGCCCACAGAAGAATTGCCTGCTTGTCACCCTACCCTCTACCATCACACTGTCCCTTATCCAGCTCACCCCTTCTCTCTCATATATCTCCCCACTTCCTCCCTCCACCTCTCCCCTGTCTTTCATATACCTCTCCACATCATCCTTCCATCTCTCCCCCCTCCCTCGTATACCTCTTCACTGCATCCCTCCATCTCTCCACTCTCTCATATACCTCTCCACTTCATCCTTCCATCTCTCCTCCCTCTCTCATATATCACTCCACTTCATCCCTTTAACTCTTACCTCTCTCTCATATACCTCTCCGCTTCATCCCTTTAACTCTTACCTCTCTCTCAAATACCTCTCCACTTCATCCTTCCATCTCTCCCCCGACTCCCTCTCCTCACTCACATGCACTCTCCTAGTCAGTCTCTCATTTTCTCCACATGGGAAAATCATCTCAAAACACCTCATCTACTGTTTTCTAGACTGGCATTTGACATCTTAACAACATCCAGATCTTGGAGGGTTTTCAAGTGATGAGAAAAATCGTCTTGAGTTAGCCAAAGTAAAATGTAGGAGTCACCAGCCAAAGATTAACCCCCTTCACTTCGATTATGTGCTCTTTGTTGTTCTTTGCTTACGAGAGACGTTCTGTAGTGATCAGTGACGGCCCCTATTCAGAAAGTCTCTTTTGAACATAATACACTCCTCCCCCCCCCTCTCTCTCTCTCTCATTACCTTACATCGTGGTTTGTTGTGGGTGTTTTGTGGTTCTGGCGCCAAATGTCCGTCTGTCTGAACCCTCCTATCCCCTGACACTGTGGTCTGACGTGGCTGTTTTGTGGTCTGGTGCCGTCTGTTTGTGTGCATGCGTGCGTGAGAGCCCCACCCTCCCGCTATATAGTGACGTATGTCCCCGAATTAAAGTAAATTATGATCAACCAACTTTTTCCCTCAGTTCCATGTCAGTTGATGTATCCGTTTGACACTATTTTATGTCTATCTTCCTTTTCTTCTTTTTTTTTTTTTTCAATTGCTGTACATGGCTCTTATTTCTTATATCTTGTAGACTTTGTCGATTTCTATTAGCATTATACAATTAGCCATTCTTTCCCATTGCTTATTTTGGTTTCTGCATCTGTCTGCTAGTATTTTTCATGTTTTGTCATCTTTACTTTACTTCTACACATTCCACGATCACACATTCTCTTTTTGTCAAATCCTCGTCAGTTTCCTGCTTCCGGCTAACATTGATTTACTTGTCAGGTTTTGCTTTATCCTCGAATCATTCTATCATTCAACCCCTTTGGTTAATTAGGGCACTCATCTGACATTAATTTTGTGTTATCTGTCAAATTTTTAACAACCAGCCAACCACTTCTGCCAGTTCTCCGTCAATTCCTGCCTCCGTCTGTCACCTGATTCATATTTTTTGTCGTCCTTGCTCAAATTACCCAAGATTCTAGGACCGTTCACTCCCATATCTGGGATTACATTTTAGTTCCTATATCCAGAAATGTTAATATATATATATATATATATATATATATATATATATATATATATATATATATATATATATATATATATATATATATATATATTTATATATAACTATTTATAATATATATATATTCTTGGTGTGCAGGTTACCTTGATAATTATGGAAACCCTTACTTTCATCAGGACAGTATTTACCAGCTTCAGTGCTATTAACACTTTCAGTGCGGTGACGTCTTTTGTATGCAATTGTTGCTGCCTTTCAACGACTCTACTTAGCCTGGGCGATATTTTTCAAACTGAATATGTTAGTTATGGCCGTCAGTAAATCCTTCGCTACTAGAGATCGTTCCAGGACTGTACGAAATTGTTTGGCGAAGCCTTCATCAGAAAAACAAAGTCAATATGCATATATCTTGAAAGGTAGAAGTTCCATTAATAGGCTGCTTACCCGGTTATAGGTAAACAACAAGTTTAGGTTGGAGTGACAAGGTTTCTATCCAGTACGTGTCATCGGTTGCATTACAGGCACGTTTTGCGGGCTCTCTGACGTCATACTAATTATGCGTCTGCTCTTTGCTGACAACACACCACTTGCAGTTTCCCTGAACGTCGTTACTGGAGGAGAACAACAGGAAGGGGGGGAGGGGACTGTACTCTGTTGTTATGGGTCGGTTGCGTGAAGGGCGTGCGAAGTTTTATATTAAAGTGTTCTGCTGAAACAAGCAGCAGTAAGTAAGCACCTTACGACACAGAAAACAAATATGTTTCTAATAACTTCTGATATGCTTTGCACCACATTTTACTCTTCAGCAACTTTAGTTTATTTATTTGAACTAGATGGATCTTTTCGTTCTTTCTGGAGCTTATTTTTCGTAGGTCAGTGGCAGAAACAATGATGCAACCCTGCAACATTTCCATAGCGCTTCTCATGGCCGAGTCTGTAGAGAGGTGGCCTACTCTTCCAATGGACACGGGCTCGATTCATAGCTGGGGCAGGGAACAGAGATGAAGGAATTGAATTTTCGTTAAAGTAGACTTTACTTATCGACCAAAGACCGGTCGACAATGAATTTAAAACAAAATCTAATAGTAATACACCAGTCATGTATGAGTCGCTCTAGCGTGTATTCGGTATAGGCGGTGGGTGTAAGTGCCGAAGTGGTGACATATGGACGGGTGTGGTAAATAGGAGGACTGCTGGGCCTCAGGGAACGAGTTGTTAAGCCTATATCCAGAGTCGTGCACATAAAAAAAAAAAAATCCACTGTTAATCTCTTGCCGCAACTCAACATTCAAAATGGAAAGACAGCAATTTTACACCAAGTTAAAGTCAACAGAGCATACCGACTTTGAGAAAAATAGATTCGTCAGTAATGGTACGAAACCAGAGAAGAATAACCTTGATGATGGATGTCACGATGCATGGCCACAGATATCAGTTACGGCCAGATGGAAGATGGAGAAACCATGTTCACAGAGGCGGGAACATATATCTCTGATCGACTCATTAAGCACGAAGAGACGGGCGCTGCGTGGCGCGCGACTGCAGGTTGTGATAGGTAGATAGATACATAAAGAGAGAGAGAGAGAGAGAGAGAGAGAGAGAGAGAGAGAGAGAGAGTCAGGGTTAATAAGTTCATGGGTTTAATTCGCTGAACATAGGATGTACATAAGACCAATCTTAGAATGAATATCAATGGATGAAAAACGACCAGACAAAATTAATTCAGACAGCAGTTCATTTCAGTGGAGATTTGTTTTCCTTTATGAATACTTGTCCTGTAAATGGCCAACATTTAAGCTAATGTCGTAAATCTTGCTGTCAAAATGTGTTCGACCCTCGCTAAGCACATGAATCATTTGAAAATCGCTAAAGAGATATGCTAAAATTTCTACGACATGGCTAAAACTTAACACACACCTCTAAATTATATGCCTCGAAATGAAAATGAACTTTCCTTGATGTGGCTGCAAAATGGCTAACTTGGCAACTGTAGCAACAAGCCGCATCCTTCACGCATCACCAGTCTTCCCACACTCCCGCCAGCCCACCACCTGGTCTCGCAGCCACAGGACATTGAGTGTCCCTCATATATCAAAATACACTATTAATTAGGTGATCGGCAGCACAGTTATGTCCCAGGTACAATTATGTCTGTGTCCACTCGCCCACCATTTTTTTTTTTTTTTAAACATATGGTCACTATTCTTAAGTGGTTGTGTAGCGAAGCAAATTTCCTGAGCAAGTACCGACTTTCTATTTGCGATTTGAAAAAAAAAAAAAAAAAAAAAAAAAAACGATAATAGTGTCCAGTCCCATGATCAATGTTCAGTTTCGTGAGATAACAAGATAGGGATACCACTGATTGCTTAATCAGTTAAACGGAAAGGTAAAACCCCATTCGTACTTTGCCAACATGGAAACGGGTCAGTTCTGATTATCACTATCTCTGTGAGGAGAAGGTCTGGTCCTGCGCGATTCTAATATGGACTTTTAATACAGATGAATCTCGCATTGCTAACATAACTCCAAGTTGCTCTACACTTTGTTTTTCTTAGTTTTCTTCACAGTGTTCATTTGATATATATTTTCATTACTTAGGGTCATCTGTAAAATTAAACGTAACATTTAAATTGTTAGTTTTTGTTCAGTACTTTTGACACTTGTAATTACCATCCATTGCATCTTTAGTCTTACTGACAGGAGTGAGGAAAATAAATCTAATAGAGTAGTTTATTCCATACGCCTCTGTAAGTTACTTCCGAGGAGAATCTTCCAATGAACTGTAAATTCAGGTCTGAGTAGGCTACAACATTCTTTTGGTGGGGGCTCATCTTCATGTTCTCTCTCCCCATCTCCCTCTCCCTAAATACGACCTGTATAGAAGCCACCATTGGAGCAATAACATTCGTATCTTATAAATCTCTCTCTCTCTCTCTCTCTCTCTCTCTCTCTCTCTCTCACCTAAATTAACCCATCCTAACCTAACCTGGTCTATCAGCTTAACCTCACGACACTATGAAAAGAAACCTAACCTAACCAATTAAAAAAAAACAAACAAACCTAACTTAATCTACACTTCCCTGGATGAGAAGCGCAGAAACGGTACACAGAAAGAAAATTTACACCCCAGACTCCCTTCAGATTCTGAATACGTCTCCACACCCACAGGTTCGGTGTTGATGGGCGTTCGTGTGTGCTGCGGGCGGTTTGTGAGCACGCCCAGACGAAGCTACAGGGCATAGGCATGATTGGCGAAATTATTAGCATGATTCTTACGTGAGTATATTGGGATGATGCTTACTCTCTCTCTCTCTCTCTCTCTCTCTCTCTCTCTCCCCCCCCTCTCTCTCTCTCTCTCTCGTCCTTTAGATTATTATTATGTTGATTTTATCCTCTGTTTCCCCCTTAAAGGTCCTTTCCCCCCCACAATTATAAATACACTTCCCTTAATGCAATATCTTCCCTGTACATTTAAATTTGACATCAGCAAACTATTTTATATTCAGCGTGTGAGAGACTTTTCGATCTGGATGGGTTAGATGTGACCCTTGTTAATCCCTTGACCTCTCGGTAGTTCTGCTACGCTCAGTAAAGCCGTCTAGTATTAGAAAGAAAAATAAAGAAAACTGTCATCGTACTTAAGTGGTTTATTTCACACCGGGAGCTACAGCAATGAAAGAAGGCCACTGGGAAAATGGAAAGAATTATTTGTATGACACTGTTTTGTCGGGTATATGATTCACCATCTAAATATATATATATATATATATATATATATATATATATATATATATATATATATATATATATATATATATATATATATATATATAAATGTGAGTACGTTTAAGTATTTGGGTAGTGTGATGAGTAAGGATGGAGGTTTGGAGGGTGAAGTGCTTGAAAGGGTACAGCAGGGAAGGAAGGTTGCTAGTTCCTTGAAAGCAGTGATAAGAAACAGGGAAGTGAGCATGGAAGTGAAAAAGTTATTACATGACAGTATTGTGTTACCAACTCTAACGTACGGAGGTGAAGCTTGGACATTGTTGGAAGGACACAAGTCAAGAGTGAGAGCAGTGGAAATGAGTTATGTAAGAGGAGCCTGTGGAGTCACGTGGAGAGACAGGTTGACGAATGAGGATATAAAGGAGCGTTGTGGTGTGGATGTGGATGTGATAGGAAGCGTTATGAGGAACACACTGAGGTGGTTTGGCCATGTGAAGAGGATGGAGGGTGAAAGACTGACGAAGAGAGTGTATGTGAGTGAGGTGGAGGGGGGAAGAGGGAGGGGGAGGCCGAGGATGAGATGGAGGGATGGGGTGGAGAGGTATATGAGAGAGGGGGGTGTGAGTTGGGAGCAGGGCAGTGAAATGGCGGGGGACAGGGCGACTTGGAGGCGATTTGTTTGTGGCCACCCCAAACGGGATTGAGGCGTCTGGCAATAGATATATATATATATATATATATATATATATATATATATATATATATATGTGTGTGTGTGTGTGTGTGTGTGTGTGTGTGTGTGTGTGTGTTGAATGACTAGATACAAAAGAAAGAAAGCTATAACACTGGACGACAAGACTTATTGCATGATTATCTACAATAAGTATCGTGCTTGCTACAGAGCCAAATATTTTAAAACATAAGACGAAGAGTTTCAGTAGTATTGTACTATATCGTCCGCATGATTAACACTTCAGTTACTTAGGAGAAAACAAGCCACCAGTCCGAAGCACATACATGAACACCGAACGTGGCTGACATTCCGTATCGTTGCTGAATGCACTCCATAGTACGGGATACAAACTAATCGTGGGGCTGACAGATACAGAGGCGATACGTAACTGATCGATCTAGACCAGTAAATGTCAATGCTTTCCGTTCCCACATGCTTTCAGGTCTGAAATGGCAGTGATTGGTGTAGCATAGAGAGGGTAGTATGCCCTGTGAATATGAGCAGTGCAGATCTGATACTATGGCAAAGGTGAACAGATTATTCCCAAGAACCACAAGAGAATGATGAAAAAAAACACCAAGAACATCATCACCGTTCTCCGATACCAGGCTTCTAACAATGCACGTTAAAATGAGAAAAAATAAAAATAAAATAATCGTAAGCGAGAGGATAGCCTGCCTGAATGGTACTGACGGCTTTCACCAGCTCGCGTGGCAATCAAAAGTTTCCCTGCACTCCCTTCTTTGGTCTGGCTCGCTGGTTTCCTTGGTCTGGTGTCCGTGGATGCATTGATGTGCTTATCCGGGACGCCGCGGCAATAATACCACATCGCTACACAGACACACCACATCCCAAAAAAAAAACATGAGAGATTACTTATAATTCTTTCACTACGAGGGTTCTGTCCTAAGAAACAGTGAAGTATAAAGTAAAAGCTGGCCCCTTAGTGAAGCGGTTAATATAAATGCTCCTCGTCTTTCCCCAATAATTGGGCTTCCATTTTAGCAAGTCGTGCATCTAGCGACTACAAGTCGCACATATGTTATGAATTTATAGGCTTCTTCTTTTCAGAAGGCATTCTTAGCTTTAAATGTACTCTAGTAAATGTTTCATGTTCTTCTTCAGTATATATATATATATATATATATATATATATATATATATATATATATATATATATATATATATATATATATATATATATATATATATATATATATATATATATACTGTATATATATATATATATATATATATATATATATATATATATATATATATATATATACATAATTGTCTATATATTTGTCAGTATATATTTGTCTATCTGTCGATTTATCTATCTATTCATCTCCCCATCTACCTACCTACATATCTAACTATCTGTCTATCTACTTGTACATCTGTGAGTATCTGCCTACCTGCCTACAGTATCTACCTACCCATCTATCTATCTGTATCTCAACCTGTCAATCTCTGTCTGTCTGTGTATGTCAGTACATCTATCTATCTATCAGCCACTTTATCTCTCTGTTTCTCTGTCTATGTCTGCATAATTATATTTCATGAAAGTGTGCCAGCATTATGCACCAATATATTTGTTTTTTAATGCTAGGAAGAAGGAACCAAAGGCCACAGCCCGCATTAACTGTTCCCTCCAAGAGAAAAGCAAAATACAAGAGAGATCCAAACTCAAGATCCAATCATTTCGAGATGCCTGGACACACTGCGTTTGAAAGACTGGAGATCATAGCTAGCAGGAAATATGGACAGAGGGAGACAGTTCCAGAGTTGACCTGTTGCATAAATGAAGGAGTAGGAGTAACGGTTAATTCTTGCATTAGAAAATTGAACAGAAAAGGGATGAGAGTTTGCTGCTAGACGGGTGCTACACGCCCGTCGTAGAGGTGGAGGAATGCAAGCAGACAGTTCAGAGGAGCAGCGACCATTGAAGTAGCGATAGAAAAGAGATAAAGATGCAACAGTGCGGCGAAGAGACAGAGGTTGAAGGGAGCCAGTAAGAGGAGGAGAGTTAATGAGACGAAAAGCCTTTGACTCCACCTTACTGAGAAGAGCTGTATGTGGGAAGCCTCCCCACACATGAGAGTTGTACTCTACACAGGAGCGGATAAAACCCGTGTATAAGGTCAACAATTGTGCAGGGGTAATGAAGGAACGGAGTCGGCTTAGCACACCTAATCTCTTGGAAGCAGATTTCACAAGATATGTAATATGATCTTTCCAAGATAAGTCCAGAGTGGATGAAACCCCAAGCTTGTTCAAGGATGATGCAGGATTAAGGTGAATATTTTTAAACCTTAGTGGGTATTCCTGTGGAAGATTTTGTTGGGTTGATAGGTGTAAGAACTGAGTCTTTGATGCATTAAAAACACTAAGATTATTTTTACCCCAGTCAGAGATTATTTTTACCCCAGTCAGAGATACGAGCCAAGTCAGACAGTAGGTGTGCCATAGCCTCATCACTTGTTTGTTGAAGTAATTGTTGAGATGGACGTTGCGGGAACCTAATGGAAAGGTGAAGAGTGGAGTCATCAGCGTACAAGTGGATAGGGTTAGATGTACAGCTTAGAAGGTCATTGATGAATAAAAGAAAGAGAGTTGGTGATAGGACAGAGCCCTGAGGAACACCACTGTTGATAGATCTGGGAGAAGAACGATGGCCGTCTACAACAGCGGCTATAGAACGACCAGAAAGGAAACTAGCGATGAAGGCACAGACAGAAGGATAGAAACCGTAAGAAGGCAGTTTGGAAATTAAAGATTTATGCCAGACTCGACTGAAAGCCTTTGAGATGTCAAGTGCAATGGCAAAGTTTTCGCCAAAGTCCCGAAAGGAGGATGACCAGGTATCTGAAAGGTAGGTGAGAAGATCGCCAGTGGAGCGTCCCTGACAGAACCCATACTGATGATCAGAAAGAAGGTTGTGATAGGGAAGATGCTTTAAAATTTTTCTATTAAGAATTGACTCGAAAACTTTTCAGATACAGGACGTTAAAGCAATTGGACGATCGTTAAAGGGCTGGGAATGGTCACCCTTCTTTGGGACTGGCTGAATGAGAGTTAAGCGTAGTGCTTAACTCATTATCTGATCATTCTGTGTGACTCCTAGTGTGAATAATTGTCTGTGAGAGAGTATTTTGTGAGGAAGCTTGAGGCATGATTCCTGTAGCTTGATAAATGAGGAGTGACAGCTGCATTAACGAAACTGAGCCGTGAGAAGGTAGGAAGCAATGACTGTGACCACGTAAGGCATCACGGCTCACAATCTATTTTTTACCCTTGTTTGAGTCTGCGCAAAGCTGACCGGGTACTTGGTGGAAATCGAGAGCCTGATATTAACTACGTCAACCAGGTGACGTACTTTGGTTTTATTTTCTTTATTATCTGACAGTTGTAGTCAGCTTGGAAGTAAGTTTTCCAACGGGAGGAGTTTACTAACTCCTCCAGTACTAGAAATAATTCCAAAGTTAAATGAAATCGTCCAGAGGAAGCCAGAGTACACGAAAATATATCATCGTACTGTAGGGGTTAATTCTGCATTGTGGGAATTAAGTGCACTTGTCGCAGCCTCATACACCATTTCATCTCCATACTACATCCATGGAACTCTGAACCTACTCACCTAGTCATTGCCATCATCATCATCGTCACCATTATCATCATCAGCCTGTGTCACTCCATCGCTGAACTCTGTCATTCTGTCACCTTCCCCTTTCCCCATCCCACACCCCACCATACTTGTGGTTTTCATCTATCTGTCTGCGTCTTTGTCTACCTACTCATATCCCAGTTAAGACAGGCGGTCGACTGTAATGAATCCCCCCACATAGCATAGCCTTCACCACTGGCCCAGATGTGTTGTAAGCAATTTTCTTTCATACAGTGCGCGGCTGTGACGATGGTGGTGTAATTATCTAACACTAAACTTTCGGTGATGTTTAGTAGTATTAAAAGTTGTTGTGTATGACTGTTGTGAAAGAAATGTTACTATAGCATGCAATATATCTTACGTGATATTTAGAGGAACGTAGACTATGCATTTGTAATTCATATTTTAAACACAAAGAGGCACACAAATATACGTGGTAGAGAGAGACAGAAGAAAATGTTGAAAGGAACTTGAATGATTATGTGTTTGTTGAGTGAAAGATGACTAGGGTGTTGTTGAAATGAGGGAGGTGAGAGGATAGTGCGGAAAGATGATGATGATAATGTCTATAGTGAAGGTGTTTTTTATCCTGCAGGGCGTCGGCAGCCTCGTCGTATACTGACCTGTATGAATATATTATGGCAGAGCAGCACGGCAGGACGCAGGGGGAATGTCGCGCTGCCTACCCTGCATGTCCACTATCTCTCTTCAGATGGATCGACTAACTGACTGACTGACTGACTGACTGGCAAGAGTGAGACTAATTCTTGAGGCTACTTCTTCTAAAAGTGTCGTATACTCTGGAACCGCAGGTTACTTGGGAAGCACAGTGGGATGGACAGAATGTGATATTTCTTGCACATACATTCACTTGTATGGGCTACTTTTGTTCTTTGGTCGTCAGTTTTACCTGTGGGGAAAAGACAGTTTGGCTAAGGGTAGAGATCTCTGATGGTATATGTATATAACTTATTATTTATTTATTAATTTATTTGTGTTTATGCATAAGGTTGTGAAGTAGGTCACAGCGTCGCCAGTACATTATCAACATTCCCTATCAGTTTTTCAAAGTAAGATACCAATACTATTTTTACTAGGAAAGTTGTGGTGTAAGAGAAGCGGACTGAATGCTGTCTTCCCCCCTTCCCACAAAAACTAAATGGATCATTACACATTTATCTAATGCAGTAATTACAATCATCCGTTGCTCATTTCACATACTTTTCCGTCATTACACATTTATCTAATGTAGTCATTACAATGATCAGTTGGTTATTTTAGCGTAATGTGTCGTAAACCCGTTCAGCGCTAGTCCATATTTATCGTACGTCTGGTAGGAAGTACTCTGTGTTGTACAAACAGTATAGTTGAAACTAATAGCCCTGTCGCTACTCCTGCTTCTTTCTCCATGGGCATTGACAATAGATTGCATGAATCCGCAGCAACCGACAGTGTTGACCCAATTTGGCCACAGATCAATGTCATCAGGTGTCGTTTGTTTCGGATTCACGAAATGAATTTTCAGCTTGTGGAGGCAAAAATAGGAGAGGCGACAGGACTTTTGTTGCTGGTACTACATGTACAGGACTTAGATGATGCCATAATGAAGCTCGCAAGGCCTAATTCTTCAGGTCACGTACTGTATGTAGGATTCTCTTTTTATTCTGTTTGATAACAAACACTTAGCAATGAGATGGCTAAATTAGATGACAAGCTTCTTTTGTTAAGATCGCGCTTGTAGTGAATACCGTATATTGTTACCGAAACAATTTATTCACATGTAGAAGACTTGGCTACTTAGGAGATAAATACTGATAGAAACTACTGAATCTTCTGAATAACAGCGTTGTTCTTAAAATTCTTCTATTTGAGTAACTGACGGCGCTGTGACATTATTACTTAAATGCCACTGTGGGACACGCGCCAGTATTAATTACCTCCGCCAACGGACCTGGAGGAGTTTATGTATTCACTCATGTTTGTCTGTTTGTTTGTCCACAAGATATATCAAATTGTTATTGATGAATTCCAATGAAATTTTTGGGATACGTGGGTCATGGGCCAAGGACGAGTTGATTTAATTTTGATGGTCATCTGAGCTCAAGTCCCAATTCAAGACTAGTTTTTGTTTGTTTGTCTACGATGCATTTCAATGAAATTATGTGAGTCTATAATCCAGGGAGAATTTACTAAATTTTGATGATAATCTGAGTTATCTGGTATAGGCGTTGGCGGAGGTATGCGCTCTCTGAGTGCTGTTTTTTTGTTACCTTTGTAGTTTAAAGAATCCTTGCCCCCTTCAATTTGTTTTAGGAATGATGATTATAAAGATGATGATGATGTAAAGAATTGTTAATATTACTGTTAATCTATTTACTGTGATTTCTGCTGTCCTTTTTGGAGAGTGATTGTAAATACGAATATACTGTAAGTGAGCTTCAACTTGTAGTTGCTTACGTTACTGTTGCTGTTTCAATCCGCAGTCGTTACCAGGAACTCGCTGACAATCCTGGCATTAAAACCATGTCAACCCCACTAATGACACAGGCGCTAACGAGGGACCAACACATGGTGAACGTATACATCCCAGATGGAGCAGGTGCTACGTTCACCTGGGAGCCAAACCTTCCCATATTTTTCTGCACCACTTCGTGGAAAGGACCCTTGCTCGACCCTCGCGAGGGGCTGTCTACCGCAAGAGGGCGCTGGGTTCTTTACACGATGTATATAGTGTACTGTACTAGTAGGTCGGCCCCACAGAAGCGACTGCTTACGTGTGGTCGACGGGTATGCTTGGTAAACAGACCGGGGTTAAGTAACTAGTGACACGACTGAAGGAAAATCCCTATACTATTATCACAATATTGATCACCACCACCACCAATACCAACAACAACATTAACAAGAGATGCGAGTGGTTGTGGTTGTGGTGGCTGTAAACTTTAAAGGATGTTCATGTTAACATAGTGGGCTTTTCATCTAATGGGACTGTCTTTCTCGCAACATCAACATTAAACTTGGTTGCATGAAATTCAACGAACCCTTTAGCATATTCATTGAAGCCATTTTTTTTTCCCTACTGCAGCTTATTTCCCGTAGCTCAGTGGCAGAATACAATAGTACGAGGCTCAACATCCCATCCATAGAACTTCTTCGTGACTAACACCACATCCTGATTTTAACCTCTTTGAACAGCTCAGCATCCAAGAGAGAGATGGCAGTTTTACCCCTAATTAAAATTAACAAAGCGTTATGTAGTTATGAGGCAGGAATGAGCCTCCTTGGTGTCTGGTGAAGTTGATCTAACTACACATGGCTATCAGTTAAGCTGAAAAGAGTTAGGGATCTTCATCAGCTGTAACACATGGGGTACAACGATGGAATTATACTCTAACTAAACAGAAGGTGGGAATGCTACAGTGTGTGGATACAACGTTTGGTCTATGAGTGGACAACTGAACCTCGGAGCAGATAATGGAAGTTCAGGGTGCCCTTTAAAGAGAGCTCTGCTAAAAATTCAACTGGCGGTATTGTATATATTGCGGGGAGGGTTCAGTCTGCTGATGTGGGTGAGTGTACCAGTGGGAGTAGGAAATGACGAGATGATGCAGATTAGATAATGATAACGCCGACTGAGCGGTCCCCAGAACACACAAGAAATTGCCTGGGAGAAGGGGAGTTGAATAGCTACGTTGAGGTATGTACTGTGATCTCGACGTATTTGCGTGCTGACTAAACTGTACTCTGTTCAACTTAACTGGGCGTAAAAAGGTCCGGTCGCGTAGCAGCAAGAACAACATCTCCCCAGCCCTGCATGCCCACCACAGGGACCCAGACATCCTCCAGGGCCCCCACCACTCCTTGCCCACCCACCATCACCTCGTGGAAGATAAAGTGGTTTAACTTAAAGGAGAGTTATGGCTTTATCACAAGGATAACCAGCAGGACGTCCATCGCACCGCCGTCAAAAAATCGAACTCCAGGAAGGTTGGGAAGTCCTTGACGAAGGGGGAGGGAGTAGAGATTACCATAAAAAAAGGGAGTATGTGGCCACTGCCTCCATCATTGGCCCATCTGGCAGTCAAGTGGGGGGATCTAGCCACGCCCCAGCTCGACGAAAACACTCACGTCGATGTGCAACTGATGAAGATAACAGTATGCATATAATCCGCAATCGCAACTGCAAAAGAAGACCGGGCAGATCTCATCAGATTAATCCCTTTACTGCTCCACCACAACAAACTGCCCTCAATCTCCATCACTGAGGAGGCAGTTACTGTTGTTACCCCTGCTCCCCCGCCTCCTCCGCCCTCTCCACTTCCGCTACAGGACGACCAGCCCCCACACCCCTTCCTCTAACACCATTGAAGTAATTGAGATGGAAGTGCATCCTGCCTCCCCTCCAGATCCAGTCACCTGCTGCTCCACCATCACGGAAGAGGAAGAAAAAGAAACTAATAACTGCCGCCACCACCTCCTCCTCGCCACCAACACCGGGACAGCGCTAAGACCCAACCGACGCCTTGCACCGCATCTCCACCATGATGCCACCTATGGACACCAAGATCAGTGATTACGACTCCTCCCTCACCAACCACGACCTGGAAGCAGTGCCTACAGGAAGAACAAACTGACTCCTGACAATGAACGCTGCATCCAACAGGTAGCAAGCTCACCACAGGAAGCCCTAGCCCAGCAGCATATCACAGACTCCCGCCCCTCCCCTTCTTAGCTCCGACATTCCACCCGTGGCTGGGCTTTTTATAGGGCCCGTTCCCCTCAAGGAAGGGAAAAAACTTAAAACATCAACATAGGCGTTAAACTACCATCTCACTATCTTGTGTGCTGAGCTGTAAAAGAGTTAAGTGATGGAATATGCTGCAGGTCACGAAGAAATGCTGTGAAAAGGATGTAGAGCCAAAGCACTGTATTATTTATTCTCCCACTGAGTTACAGTAAATAAAAATGGACGAAAACTCCCGCCTAATTAAAATGAAGGAACTATGCCTGACTGAAACATTCCTCTCAAACAGTGATCAGTACATTGCCTTACACGGGTTTCCTAGCCCGTGTTCAGAGTCGTATGTATAAAAACTGTTTTCCTGGAAGTGTAACATTAATTTTCGTGCAACATTGGTAATATGTTGCATTACGTTATTAATATTATTATTATCAACGGTAGTACAGTAGTAGTAATAGTAATACTAGTAGTCGTCGTAGTAGTAGTATCATCATCAATATCATCATCATCATCACTATTTAACATGTTACCTATCCTCTTGGAATACAGTTGAGACAAATAATCCCAAGGCCAACATAATTAAGAAACAAGGCTTTAAACAAGACGAGAAAATAAAAATGACTATCAGCTTATAATAGATTAATCCTCACTTGTTCTACCCAATAATAATAATAAAAATGATAATAATAATAAAAACATTAAAAACACATGAATTATACTGAATTACACTGGTTTTCCAGGCTCCATTGAGAGTCAGAAGCACAGCAACCATTTTCTGACCAGTTAGTTAAAGGAGAGGAAAGTTGCTATCTAAATCTCTTCAATGTAAGGAAGAAAAACCTTCTCTTCTTGTTATTTTCAGACGATTTTATGTGACTCAGGAAATACCTCTCATTTATCCCTTCACCCCGACGATGTATTCTCCGTTTTTTTTTTTCCCCTATCTGAGGACGATTTTATTCAGCCCAGGGGAGACTATTCGAACTGGAAGGGTTAGATATAGACCATTCAACCCCTTCACAGCAAGAAGTCTTTCCAGAGATGAGGAAAACCGTCTGGGAGGAGCAAAAAACAATACGAAAAACGTGTCGTGGGACTGAAGGGGTAAAAAGACGTTCGAAAAGTCACTAATACGGTGGAAAATAATCGTCCGGAGAGAGAGAGAGAGAGAGAGAGAGAGAGAGAGAGAGAGAGAGAGGCAGGGTTAACAAACTATGAAAATGGCTGCGTTGTGGGTACTTTAAGATGCGAGAGAGAGAGAGAGAGAGAGAGAGAGAGAGAGAGAGAGAGAGAGCGCACCATCAAACTGAAGGGGATAATAGCAGAAAATTCTCAGGTGGGTCGGCATAATTACAAAGCAGGTGTGGCTCAGGTGTGAACATTGATATTTATAGCTATTTTATTTCAAGGTATTATCTCGCTTAATTGATGCGTACGTAAGTATGGTAAGAGATTGCTGGTTTTATCTGTCAGTCTGTCTGGTGATATCTGTATCTGTCTGTCTGTCTGTCTCTATAGTCTATCTATCTATCTTTTTACCTGGTTTTAACTGTTTCCTTATCTGTTTGGTTTCAACTATCTGTATGTTTATCCAGCTACCTGGACAAACAAACATACTTAAAATTAGCCTAAAGATGACGTCTGTCCTTCTTGAATACTGAACTATAACAAGGGACTAACAAAAAAGAACACTAGTCACGAAGAGGTGCTATGGACATGAGGTGCAGCCGCAGCTTCGTCGAATTGCGGTTTTGAGGTATATGAATTAAGTAAAAAAAAAAAAAAAATGGCCAAGTTAGGGTGAAAAGACTATAAAAAAAGGGAAGTGCGTGATCATCCCCTTCAATCTGATGACGCATTTTGGTTTTGTTCTCGCCTACGCCAGATGATTTATTTCCTTTAGACATTTCGAACTGGAAGGGTTTGATATAAAATGGCCTGGAAGTGGCGGGAATATACTAACAACCCCGTTCCCGGGAGAGGCGTCGTCATCGCATTAAAGGGACAAGTGTTATGAGACTGAAGGTTTGTCTAGTAACCAGGGAGACTCATCCCTACCTAATACGAATAATTAAGGCAATCACGACTATTTATACAGGCCTAAGTTGCGCGACTGATCCACTTCCGTCAGATGAAAACCAATCGACAATAGGGGTAGGGGCTCACTGAACTCAATAAAATCATCATCACGGTTTCACCTCTAATTTCGATTTTGCCGCCCTGCTCAGCAATATCGTACCGCAAAAATACTGCAGGATTATCTACCTGTCTATCTATTGCCAGAAGCCTTAATCCCGTAAGGAGAGGCTACAAACAAATCGCCTCCATGTAGCCCTGTCCCCCGTCATCTCACTGCCCTGCTACTTCAGTGTGTTTCTCCTAACGCTTCCTATCACAACCACATCCACACCACAATGCTCCTTCATTTTCTCATGTCGGTCTGTCTTTCCATGTAAACCCCACATGCTCCTCTCAAATAACTCATTTCCACTGCTCTCACTCTTGACTTGTGTCCTTCTAACAAGGTCCAAGCTACATTTCCATTTGTTAGAGTTGGTATCGCAATAGTCTTTTATGCAGGGACATTTTGGAACCCACGCTCACTTTCCTATTTCTTATCACTGCTTTCAAACAACTAGCAACCCTTCTTCCTTGTTGTACCCTTTCAAGCACTTCATCATCTAAACTTCCATCCTTACTCATCACACTACCCAAGTACTTAAATGCACTCACATTTTCCATTTCCTCATCATCCAACCTCACTGTACATTCAGTGACTTCAAGTTTTATCTTGAAGACCATAACTTTACTCTTCCCTACACTCACCGATAGATTTCGTTTCTTTCACACTCTCCCAGACTCATTCACCAAGTCTTGCAGTTCTAAATTAAAGAGGTACAAAAATGTAGGAAAGGTTACTTAAACTATTGACTCAGATTGCGGGATGAAGGACGACTACGACGATGCAAGAAGGGGCCTGGACTACCACCACTACAGTGAGTGACCCGATTTCCCACTGTTTTATTAACTTGGACGTGGTTAACGCCCGGTATTCAGCATTAATGGACCGGCGTACTCAACGATTAACATCTTCCTCAGCGCTGAGGACTCCCTCATCGGTGCCAAGGGCTCCCCCACTAGCGCCGCCTCGACCCGAGCGAGGGGCTCTTAATTGGTGCCACCCTCATCCGTGCCAAGGGCTCCTCCAACGGCGCCAAAATCTCCACCGACGAAGAGACCTCCCCCACAGAAACGGGGAGTGTGGTGACTGTGCAAAGGAGGAAGGAGGGAGTTGGGACAAAGACCAGGACAGGGACTAAAAACATGGGTAGTCGGGTTAAGAAATAGAAAGAGGCTAGGCGTGCACCTGACGACACGCCTACCCACACCTTCACTACCCACATCCAACGTGAGAGCTCACCCACTGATAAAAGTTCAAAACTAACAAATGCCCACTCTGATCCGACAAACAGGAAAAAGGACGCCACTGGGCCATGTAACATTGACAGCCCCCAAACCGGGCACCTGGATAGTGGTGATAGTGCCTCTCCTGGCGACCAGGATGATGGCGCCTCTAATGGCTCATCTCCTGGCTACCAGGTCGGTGGCGACGACGGCACCCCACTTGGCGACCGAGACAGCGACAGTGGCGACCCACCTGGCTATCAGGACTGTAACGACGACGGTGCCCCTCTTGATGACCATGACAGTGACGACAACGGCGCCTCTCCTGGAGACCGGGACAGTGGCGACAACGGCGCCTCTCCTGGCGACCGAGATGGCGATGATGATGATGGCTCCCCTCCTGGCAACCAAGATGGTGCTTTGACTGATGATGGGGACGGTGCCATGTCCAGGGACTGGGACCCCAGTAATGGCGTTTTTTTCTACCTTAAATGGGATGCTCGTGACCAGACTACCTTTCAGCCCTTGCTGCAGGGCTGTAATGCGCCATGGACCTTAGCTCCAGGGGTCACAATGCACTGGTACCAAAACGCGTCCTGTCCCTGGAATTGGGATGAGGATGATTTAATGCCTCCCCCTGGAGAAGCCGGAAGAGTTTGGCCATATCTTGATACTTTGAATGTTTCACGTCGATAGCTCAAGCCGTTCATGAGATAATGGTGCTAAAGGCGGCCGATAAAAACTAGTTGACCTTTGGTAGCCATTTTAGTGACACTGACCTTGACCCCGAGTCCCCATTTTTCGAACTCGTCTAAGATTTTGGCCATATCTTGATACCCTGAAGGTTTCATGTTGATAGCTCAAGCCGTTCATGAGATATAATGGTAACACACACACACACACACACACACACACACACACACACACACAAACACGTGCACGCTCGCGAGGGCAAAAACATTATCGCTCCGCCTTCGTAAAGGCGGCCGATAAAATTAGTAATATAGTACTATCAACCTGTTCCTTCCAACCCCGGGGAATCTCAGAATCTTGTCTCACGATCTCGTACTCTGTCTGTGTCTTCCTTGCCTTCCATCTCAGGTTACCACTTAGTTATCCTGACTGCCCTTCTTTTACCTGAAATAGCCTACTAACCATGGTCCATGTTGCTGTCTAGCCATGGTCCATCCTGCCGTCCATCCATATTCCACCCTGTTGCTGAGCTGTAGTCCACTCTACTGTCTATAGCTAGAATCAGTTCTGCTGCACTGTCGGATTCCACAGTGTTTCACAACCAGACTCCACCCTACTGCACATCCGGACTCCACCCTGTTGCACAGCCGGACTCCACTCTGCCTTTCAGCTGGGATCTGCACCCCGCCATCTGACTTTCATCTTCAGAACTGGACTCCATCTTCATCTACACTCCTAGACCTCGCTTTCAGTCCAGTTCCATCATGTGAAATAAAAGTTTATGAAATTTCATGCAATTACGATCTAGTGTTTAAATTGTAGGAATGGTACAAGTCTGCCGAGTGAAATTAATTTACCTCATTTTAATGCTCCGCATTTATTGGGCAGCCTCATAATCTAAACCTACTCAAATTTCATGCAACCATGAAGTTGCGGGACAGGCTTAGTTCCGTCAGGTAAAAATTATAGTCACTGTGAATCACCACCACCTTTATTACACTCATTCTCACTATCATCATCAAAATCAATCAATATTACAATGATCATGAACATTCAGCATTACTATTACCATCATCACCAGATATCACCATCATCGACTGACACTCACTGCGCTGCCTGAATGTTCGCCAGGGTAAGCGTGTTGAAAGACAGGGCAACAAACTGAGCCAACAAGTCTGATCGGCCCGAGAAATGATTTCGAGTTCTTTACGTTGCGAGTTGTAATTACGAACCATTGTATCACCAGCTCCCCGAAATAGGCACGGATTTTTTCAGACTACAGATATAACTGCACTGAAGATCTGAGAGTACTGTTGTTCTATCACATGACCCATTTAATCCAGTGACGTGTATGACTGGTGTATTGCTGCTATCTACTGGCGATGTTATTCGGTTTTGATTATGAAACCTGTAGCAGTGAAGAGATTTATGAAGTCTGTATCTGACACATCCATCTCCATAACTTTATCCGTAGAAAAATAAATTCGTTTAGGGTAGGCAAGACTAAGCAAAAACGACGTCACCTGATTCATCACAGTCATCCTGCAACCAGAGATTCTATGAACTCTACCGTAAAACACAACAGTGAAGAATGTGCTGACATAAATAATGATATTCAAGTCTGATGAGAGAAAAATATTAGCTAATGTTTGTAGACAGTGGATATCAAAGTTACCTGAGACTAACGTTTGCACTGTTAAGACTGAAAGGGCGAAGATGTAGGCAAACATTCATTATCTGACGGCAATTTTTAAAACCTGTAATGAGAATAAGGTGTATCTGGCCTCTCTACCTCGCTGTTGAATGTGGTCTATAACATGGCATGCAGGCTAACTATAAACGCTTCTCATAGCTGTTCCACAAATGATTTTTAGGGCTTGGGGTATGTATACATCTTCGTTCTCTTAGTTCTGATAATACATCCATAAATTACCCCTTGCTTAGACCTGTTGAAAGTGCAAACAGCTTCTTGTTGACCGCTGTGGGTATTCGGTGAACGTTGAAGGCATTTTAAGTGCATGATGTCGCATTCTCTTCATTCTGACTTGGCCTAAATATTGCCATCTCTCTGTCTTGAATGATAAACTGTAACAAGTGATTAACCCTAGATTATGATGCTTGCCACGAAAAAGTTTTACGGAAAGCATATAGAACCATGGTATTACCGGTATTTTATTATGCCATTGAGCAACGGGAATTAAATAGTAGAAGGACAGAAATCTAGACCAAATTAAGGAGACCGAACTATGGAGTAGCTGTAGACGTCAATTTTGGTGAAGGGGAGTTTGTTGACCGCAGTCTGATTTAATTGTTTTCCGCGCTGAGAGGTGACGAGTGCGTAGCGGGACTGACGGCTGGTTTCAGGGAGGCTGTGCAGTAAGTCATCCTTATATATATATATATATATATATATATATATATATATATATATATATATATATATATATATATATATATATATATATATACTGCCTTGTTTCATGTCCTTTTTGGGGTCAAGTCAACAGAAAAAAAAATAGCTAAAAAATTCCCTGGCTAGATAATAAAGTTGGTTTATCAAATTTTCCGTTTTACAGCACTAATTATATATTTAAAAAAAAGTTGCCATATTTTGAAATACATCGTGGTGAATTTCGGGTATGGGAGTTCGTTGGTCATATTTAATTGAGAAAAAGGATAGGATAACGTTGTTGTTGATGAGGTAGTAGTAGTAGTAGTAGTGGTAGTAGTAGTAGTGGTAATAGTCGTAGTAGTAGTAGTAGTAATGGTTGTTGATGATGATGATGATGATGATGAATGATAATGATGGTTTAAGATCGTCAATATGCCCACCTCCACACAGCTAAACTACACTGACATACTTCTGTCCAAATTACTATGATGATTAACCCATTTGCGTCCAGTGTCCTCAATATAGGACGTAGCTGGGCATTTTCAAAATTTAATAAAGAAGGGAACCCCGGGGTAGGGACCTATGAGCTTCGAGAATATGAGTCGATAGGCGGAGGACGGTGCACTTAGTACCCTTCCAGCAAAATCCCTCGCCCAGGAACTCTGGGAACTAATGGGTTAATAAGGACACAAGAATGAGGATCTCCAAATTTGTTTGTCTGAACTGTCTCTTCTTTGACCACATAAAACCCTTTAAAAAGCCCAAATATAAGAACTGAAATAGAGGTTTGAGAGTATTTTCCTTAGGAACAATTGTACCAAGTTTGAAGAGAATCGGTGAAAAAATGAAGGAATGGCACTAAAATGAAAAGTGCTCGAAGGAAGGAAGAAAAAAACCGATTGCAGAACATTTCAACCATAGTGTGGAAATCCTGATGAAGATGATGATGAAGATGACGATGATGATGATGAAGATGAAGAAAACGATGATGATGATGTAATTGTTTCCCGGCGTGAGAGGTGATGAGCATGTGACGGTACTGATGATTGGTTTGAGGGAGGTTGAGCTGGAGTGGTGAGGGAGGCTGTGGTGGGCGTGTCATGAATATCCAGCGTGTAGACCACTCTGCCGGGTTATCAGAGCAGGGAGGAGCCACGCCACTCAGGGACAGGCCAGCGCACACACACACACACACACACACACACACACACACACACACACACACACACACACACACACACACACACACACACACACACACACACACACACACAATTTCCCCCCTCCCGCCACACACATACTCAAGCACATCATTTTCTCATGTACGCACAAAGTTGCCTCCTCCCCCCACCACACACACGCTTGCACAAAATGAAAGTAAGATTTGGCCACCAAGAGAACTTGAGAGAAGCGTCACTCTGCCTAGAAGGTTGGGTTCTGTAGTGGACTCAACGTGGACCCAGACAGACAGACAGACGGACAGGCACACACACACACACACACACACACACACACACACACACACACACACACACACACACACACACACACACACACATTTAGTATATCTATTGCTATATCACTGTATCTGTGTAACTATCTATCTATCCACCTGTTATATATATATATATATATATATATATATGTATGTATGCATGTATGTTTGTGACAAGTAACCTATTTAAAGTAAGTTATAATTTTTTTTCTTGGGAATCAATGTCAGTTCTTGAATTAGGGAACGTAAGCCGTGTTGATGTCTCACTGTCATCAAATTTCGTAGATAATGACGAGAGACTAATGACACCCTGGACGCTTCAAGATGGCGGACGTGGGACAGCAGCAGAATTTCTTTATTAACCAAGAATCACCACAGAAAGTAGACCATGGCGACGTAAGCGACACGGTTTTTTGTTCTATGGTTCGGTAATGCCCGTCTTTGAATCCGGTTCCAGGCTTAGGTGGGAGTCCGTCAACCCGGCCTGGCTAATGCACTGAATTAAACCCTTTGGCGGAGATGATGACGTGTGTGCCTGGCGGTGGGGCGTGGAGGGGAGGAGGAAAAAATACGGAGGAAAATAGAGGCCACTAATGACAGTCCTTAGCCGAGCATCACCTGAGAGAGTTCCATGACGACTGTGTGAGGCTCAGGCTGCCGGAACTGTGCATTTCTACCTTCCACTTTATTTTGTTTTATTTTTATATATAACTTGTTTTGTATTTATTTGGGTGCAGACTAGTAATTCTTTCCCTTGAGCCCGGAAGAGCTTGTATTCATGATGCACCGGCGGATGAGGCTAGTGAGAGGCACCAAGTTCATGTACCCTGAAATTATCTGTATTTACCTGAATCCATCTGATAGCTTAAAGAGAACTGAACGGACACCTAAACTGTCGTATGCACCGTTAGGGGAAATTTTTGGAACCCGCCTTTAAAGATATAACCTGAATCGATATACAATGCCCTAAAATTATTTGATGGATCTGAAGTGACTTAACAGGATGTGAAAGGACCTAAATTCAATTAAAAATGCCTGAATTAATCCGCTTGGGTTTGAGCGTGGCTAACATGAACTCGAATGACAAGGATGGATGCAAGCTGACCTGAAATGACGTGGATGGAACTGATTCACTGGAATGGGACTGATATGATGTGAAGGCCCTGAATGGACTTGGCTGGACATCAGTGGGCTTCCTTAGACACGCATGACTCAGAGCAGATTTGAACTGACTTGATCGGGCCGAGATGGATGCAATGGGCCTGGATTAATCTAAAGCGGGTTTTGAGGACCTTTATTGACCTACAGCTATAGCAAAATAAAAATAAATAAAAGTCGAATAAGTATGGTAAACATCGCCGACTTTTTCACTGTACCAAACAATGTATTCAATATATACTTTGTAGAAGAGTGGAAAAAATTATTGCAATCTGACTACTCCGTTTGTTCATTAGTATCTGGTCTTCCCGTCTTTGGTTTTCAGTACACCTGTTAAGACATACTGCCAGTTTTTCAAAATAGGCGAAATATGCTCTGTGTCATCTCTACTCGTGTAAGGGCTGCTTGCTATGTTGCTGTTTTCTTGCAAGTTTTAAAGATGTTGAGTCCTATATGTCGAAGCCTATCACACCACAATTTTGCTCCACATAGAGTTAAGTAGGTCCTATTAGAGCAAAGGGAAGATTAAAGGTGGCAAAAACAAATAGCCAAACACACACACACACACACACACACACACACACACACACACACACACACACACACACACACACACACACACACACACACACACACACACACACACACACACACAATAAAAAATCTTCGAGTACCAGAACTCCTCCATTAATTTTTCCTTTCACATCACAGACAGATTATGCGTATGTGAATCAGCGCGTATCTTGCAGCAGACTCGGTGGAAGAATGATGGCTGTATATCTTATTAGAAAGGAAGTATAATATTTGCATGTGGAAAAGCTGTTAGTGCAGAATAAGCGTGGGATGATGAGTTTGGGGAAGTATGAGTATTACTGGATGAAAGGTAGATCGGTAGGTGAAAAGTGTGACGAGGATGAATGACAGACGAGCAGCCCCGAAACTTGTGATTGGTGAGAATTATCTGTCAGTGATATCGGTATAGGCCCCACAGGTTAGACTAGATTATGAGTTTAGTAATATCATATGGGGTGAGTTGGTACGAGTACATGAAGCTGGGGTTACAGGTGCTGAAAGATGTGATATTGGGTAATGATCTGATTGGACATTTAGGTGCCCAGGCTCTAAGCTACATGGAAATACCTGCGAGTGTGTGTGTGTGTGGTGGGGATGTTACGGGGGAATGTAAAAGGTGAGAAATTACTAGAAAATTGACTACTTAGAACTTGGTAGTGATTAACAAAATATTTATCCCCTTCCGCTTGTGAACGTCATTATTACTATTAGTTTATTATTATTATTATTATTATTATTATTATCATTATTATTATTATATCATCATCATCATAATCATCATCAACATGCTTCTGCATCTCTATCTTCATCACCATCTTCTTCTTCTTCTTCTAATAATAATAATAATAATAATAATGATTATTATTATTATTATTATTATTACTTGGTTAAGAACTGAGACAGGAAGCTAGCTGGCAATGTTTAGTCATAGCAAGTGAGCAACGTGCACAGCAACGCAGATTTTTATTTATTCATTTATTTATTTGTGTGTGTGTGTGTGTGTGTGTGTGTGTGTGTGTGTGTGTCCAATTCTGGGCATAGACTTGGCACCCCATTCTCTAAGGCCCAGCAGTCCTATGTGTCACAGGCCTTCACATGTCACCACTTAAGTGTTAATCCTCTCCGCCCTTACTGGATACATGTTCGTTTTGGCAGTCAGAACTATACTCATTTTACACAAAGCTAGCTCAGACTTTTTCATTTTGCAGCTTATTTCTCGTAGTCCAGTGGGAGAAAAAGACAGTACTACGAATCAACATCCTTTGCATTACACTTCTTCGTGATTAGCACAGTATCTCATTGTTACTCTTATTATTACCCTGCATTCAAGATGGAAAGATGGGAAATTTAAGGCCAAGTTACAGTAACAGGAGTATAGTATTTTTATGCGTCATCACTGGTTCTTATGGACGTTCAGTAAATCATGGTCTAGCGAAATTCGGATCATCAAGCTGCTAACTGCCACAGACTGGGATAGAACGCGCATTTTTTCGGACAACACACCACTATGCTAACCACTTGGCCACCACTAACCGTTTCTGTAATAATATAAATCAGATGTGTATTACTCAGTTACCTGTGTTATCGCCCCTATGTTGCTGGAACTTCGAAATTAGTCTTACACAAACTCAGCCACTAATTGTTAAGCCCTTGCAAGGCTGAGATAACGCTATTGTTCCATTTCATCTTATACCAAAGGGTTTTATAGAGCTGAAAGTGAGCATAGGAGAGTGAGAGTATTAAAATTGTCACCTTTAAAGCTTCTATGATAAGGACAGCTCCATTACTTCAT